>NC_077238.1:43909792-44272292 GCF_947179165.1 Solanum dulcamara
AATCTTTATATGACTCATTTCTAGCTCACATTAGGCGATTTAAGAGTCCAACTTCAAGAGATTTTTGTGAGGAATTCGTTGGTAAGCTCGGAATCTTGAGAGGAGGTTTTTGTGTGAGTTAAAATCTTGAATTTAACCGTTGTTCTTCTCATTTTCAAGTAAGATTTCCTATGAAATTTGAAATTTATTTTTGTGGTCATTTTAACTTTATTTTCAACAACTCTTGGGGCTAAGTTGTGGTGTTTTTGCAAGGAACATTGTAGTGTGATAGTTTCATCTATTGAAGTGTTTATTAAGGTTAATTCCATCCCTACGTGACTACCCTCTTTCTTGAATTCTCCATTAATGGTGAAAATTATGTATGGGCTATTTTCCTTGGTTTAGAGCATTGGAATGTGTTGTAATTTAGAAAACAAGTTCATTAAGATAAAATGCACATTTAGTGTTAAAGAATTCCTATTGATGAGGTGATTTTGATAGCGTGGTGTTATTTTGAGTCATTTTTGGAGTGAAAATCTATTGAAAAGTGGACTTGGAGTGTGCGTATTCGGGTTGGAGGTAGGCTAGATTTCCCCTTTTTGATTGAACTCTATCAGATGTTGTGTAGTATAGTTTAGATATGGCTTAGTTGAGTAATTGCTGATATTAGCATTCTCCTCAACCGATTCCATTTTCTTATTCTCGGGTGAACATTAGGTTAGAATAGTCTCGTGAAATCCTTATGTTAGGTTGTGGGCCTTGGTTTTGTGTTGAATTGGCATTATTATACTGTTTAGGATTGATATTGATGGACCTAGGCTTGGTTTGAGCCTTATGTGATTTATCAGGTATTTATTGCCCTCTTAGCTAGGCGTAGCTTTCGATAGGGATTTTTATGGATAGGATACCCTTTATGCTAGTGCTTGAGACATCTAGGGCTCATTGATCTTAGAGATATTTCGCCCCCTACTAATTTTGAGACATGTCTTGATTTTTCACTTTTGTTTAGCGATAGGCTTAGGATGCCTCTTTGTCTATTACCTTTTGATTGGGCCTGAGGCCATGGTCGAGGAGCGATTGGATCCCATGTTAGTCCCTTTTTGCCCTGATAGTATGGTTTAGCTTGATATTACTATTTTTATTATGTGTTTCTTTTTTGTATGCTGGTGATGGCATGCTTGCATTGATTTAGCATATTCACTCATTTTGTGGTACGATCCTGATATTTTATTGGTTTTTAACTACTATTTTAAGAAGGATTTCTCACATTTTTACTACTTTTAAACTAATGTCGTACCATCTGGGTTACTGGATACTAGTTTTGAGATCTACAAGGAATCGATGACGTGCTCCTTTTATACTGAAAGTTTTAGAGGTATCGAGGATGCGCTCAATTTTATTGATTATCCGGTGTGACGTTGCCCTTTTATACGTTGTCTACATCCAAGATGCCTTAGCTTGTACTTGATTATCTGGTGCGGAATCTCCCTTTCTACATTGGCTTGGCTGCTCGCTCTCTGATACCACTATGGAGATTCTATATGTCTGTATAAGACCTGGTTTGGCCCCAGGCAGTATATGGACTTCCCACATCCCCTATGGGCCCCTCTGGCCAGTGCACCACTGAACTGGATGATGGAGACATATGGGTCCCACCTGGTAGGCCGGGGGATATGGGCCTAGGGCCAAGTCGGGGTGGGTCTATATGCTTGTTGTACTTGTTGTTAATCTCTAAGAGCTACTGATATGTCACTAGTTTTTAATACAAACTTGCATTCATTAGTATCGCCTATCACCAATATAATTGTATAGTGTGGTCCCCTGGTTTTATGAGGGCCGAGTGTATGTTTGTCATTATTTGTACCTTTCGGGGGTATGGGTGTCCGGTTGGTTATTGTTTGATTATACTTGTCTTTATCTCTTATTGTACGTATAGTTGGTACCTTTGGTGGTATTGGTAGTTTTTCTACATTGTATTTGAGTTGGTTTATGGTTGGTACTTCCTGTTAGGCTCAGTTAGAATACTTCCTAGGTGATTAAGTGGTTAGAGTTGCCAGCTAGTAGTATATTTTCATTAGTAGACTTCCATGATGCATTCTTCCTATTAATAGGTTGTTGGATTGCGTTTCAGGTGCGTTCTTTGACTCTGTTCCTTTATCTATGTCTCAAGTCTTCTTGTCTTATTTCCTGTCTTTATTGTTATAATTCCTGATTAGTTACTTTTGCAGTATTTACTTGATTATATGTTTATTATACTTGCTTAATCTGTGGAGTTCACTCGGCCTATGCCTATTGAGTACCATTCATTTGGTACTCATACTACACTTTTTTCCCCTACAGATCATCCTACGGGTTATCGCGGTTGATTAGAGTGGTGCAGAGCAGCTTCTGATTCAGAGATTTGGTGAGCTCCTAGCTTTTAGAGTTGTCGATTTCCATCCATGTTGAATTAGGACTAGTCTTTACTTGCTTTAGAAGACTGTATGTACTCATATTATATCTGTAAAAGCCTTGTACTCCTATTTTGATTTAGATGCTTGATTACTGACTGATGTCAGGTTTTGGGGTGGTTTTGTGTATTTGTTTCAGTTATTCTCTTTCTTCTCATTATTTCTTACTTTCCACTTTATTTATTCATTTTCTGCTTCATAGCCCATTGTCTTTGGTTCCAGGCTAAGGGTTAAAGGTTAGGCTTACCTGCTGGTGGGCGTTAGCTGGTATCATCATGTCCTGAATACACATGAAAAATTGAGAAAATTTCATAATTCCTGTTAAATGGCCCCTAAATTCTAAATAATGCATGCATCATGGCTAGTCTACATGTACTGTTACACTAGGTCATTACGGAGGGTCCTATAATTTTTTTGCAAAAAATATTCCCAAAACTAGTTCATCTAAAAGTATTATATGCTAACACATACGAAAAATTGAGAAAATCAGTTAATTCCTATTGAATAGCCCCTATATGCTAAAATATATCATGGATCATGGCGAAGCTACAAATATTGTTACCCCAGGTCATAATAGAGGGTCCTGTAAAGTTCTTACAAAAAAATTCTTGAAAGTCAGTTCACCAAAATATGCATGGGCCAACACATACAAAAAACTGAGAAAATTATCAAATTCTTATTTAGTGATCCCTGAATGCAGAAAAAAGATATGGATTACGGCAAGGATACACGTACTATTACACCATGCCATTATGGAGTATGTTTTAAAGTTTTTGTAAAAAAATTTCCTTAAGCTAGTTCACTAAGAAATTCATGGGCTAATAGACACGAAAAACTAAGCAAATCGTTAAACACATGAGTAGTTTAGGAAGAGGCTATATGCACTATCACCCTAGGTCATTACGGAGGGTCCTATAAGGTTTATTCAAAAAAATGCCTGAAAGCCAGTTCACCTAAAAACTTATGAATTAACACACGAAAAATAAAGAAATTTGTCTAATTCCTATTGAGTGGCCCCTAAATGTTAAAAAAATGGAATGGATCATGGAATGTCTATACATACTATAACCCCAGCTCATTACAGAGTGTCTTGTAAAGAGGTTCCAAAAAAAAGTTCCCGAAAACCAGTTCACCAAAAAATTAATGGGCTAACATAAATGAAAAACTTAAAAAATCATCTTTTTCATATTGAGTGGACCCTAAATGATAAAAATATAGCGTGAATCATGGAAAGACTACACATACTATTACCCAAAGTAATTACGGAGGTTCCTGTGTTTTATTAAGAAAAATGCTCGAAAGCGAGTTCACCAAAAAAAATCATGGGCTAACAAATACGGAAACTGTGAAAATCACTTAATTCCTATTTAATGGCTCCTAAATACTAAAATAATGACATGGATCATGGCGAGGCTACACATCATTACAATAGGTCATTACAGAGGGTCCTGTAAAGTTTTTGCTAAAAAAATACCTGAAAGGCAATTCAACAAAAAATTAATAGGCTAAAACACACAAAAAAACTTAGAAAATCACCTAATTTATTTTGAGTGGCCCTTAAATGCTAAAAAATAGAGTGGATCATGGCAAAGCTACATGTACTATTACCGTATCTCATTAAGGAGGATCCTATAATGTTTTTGTAAAATACAATGTCTGAAAACTAGTTCACCAAAACATTTATGAGCTAACACACACGAAAAACTAAGAAAACTACCTAATTCCTTCTAAGTAGCCTCTAAATGCAAAAATATGGAGTGGATCATGGCGATCCTAAACGTGTTTTTAATGTAGGTTATTATGGAGGGTCCTGTAAAGTTTTTGCAAAAAAACTATCCAAAAGCGAGTTCACCAAAATATTCATGGGATAACACATACGAAACACTGATAAAATGACCTAATTCCTATTGATCGACCACTAAATGCTAAAAGTAAAGTGAGGATCATGGAAAGGATACATGTACTATTTTCAGGTTATTACAGAGGGTCCTGTAAAGTTATATAAAAAATACACACAAAAAACTTAGAAAATTGCTTAATTCTTATTGAATGGCCCTAAATTTTAACAAATATGTTGTGGATCATGACACGCAATACGTATTGTTACCCCATGTAATTACGGAGGGTCTTGTAAAGTCTTTGTTAAAAAATGTCAGAAAGCGAATTCACCAAAAAATTCATAGGATAACAACAGAAATAGCTGAGAAAATTGCGTAATTTTTGTTGGGTGGTCCCTAAATGCTAAAAAAAGGTGTAGATCATGAAGAGACTACACATACAATTACCCTAGATCATTATGGAGGTTCATCTAAAGATTTAGAAAAAAAATGCTCAAAATCGAGTTTACCAAAAATTTATAGGCTAACACACAAGAAAAACATAGAAAATTGCGTAATACATGTTGAATAGGCGCTAAATGCTAAACAAATGTCATGGATCATGGTAAGGATACACGTACTATTACCCCAGGTCATTACGGAGGATCTTGTAAAGTTTTTGGAAAAAATGCCGCAAAACAAGTTAATCAAAAAATTTATGGGCTAACAACACACACAAAAAATTAAGAAAATCGCCTAATTCCTCTTTAGTGTCCCTTACATGATAATAAAATAGAGTGGATCATGATGAAGTTACACATACAATTATCTCAGGTCATTACAGAAGGTCCTATAAAGTACTTGCTAAAAAAATGCTAGAAATCAAGCTCAAGAAAAAAAAATTATGGCTAACACACACGAGAAACAAAGAAAAAAACATATTTCCTATCGATCGACCCTTAAATGCTAAAATAATGGTGTAGATCATGGAGATGCTACACATACTGTTACTCCAAGTTATTATGGAAGGTCTTTTAAAGTTTTTACAATAAAAATGCTCAATAGCTAGTTCACCAACAAATTCAATAGGCTAACACACACGTAAAACAGAGAAAATCACCTAATTTTTTTGAGTAACTCCTAAGTGATAAAAATGGTGTGGATTACGGCAAGGCTACACTTACTGTTACCATAGATCATTAGAGAGGGTCCTATAAAAATTTTGTAAAAAAAATACCCAAAATCCCATTCATTAAAAAATTCATGATCCAACACACACGAAAAACTAAGAAAATTGCCTAATTTCTTTTGAGTAGCCGCTAAAGGTAAAAAAATGGAGTTGATCATGGAGAGTCTAAACATACTATTACTGTAATGACCCTCCAGGTCATTTTTATGTAAATACCTTCTTTTTATCATTTAGATCATTCCTATAGTGACGCCAAGTAATTTACGACTTGTTGGCACTAATTGTTTGGTCTCCTGATCATTATTTTGGGTCTTATGTCTGTTTTCCTATTTTGGAGCTTTTAAAAGTCGAATAGTTGACTTTGATCAATACATCAAGAAAATGACCCCAGAATAGAAATTTGATGGTTCCATCAACTCCTAAATGGTGATTTTGGGCTAGTAAGATATTCATCTCGGGTCCTAAGGCTTTCAATACATGTTTGATCTATAAAGGCATTTTAATCCTTAAGCTTTGGCCTATGGTTGACCTTGATCAATATTATCAGAAAATGAGCTCCGATGAAAATTCTGTTAATGGGGTTAGCTCCGAAACATCGAGTTTGACCTAAAATAACCTCTCATGTGCTTCTCAAGACTTCTAATTGAGTCTTGAGGCCACATGTGGAATTGGCTAAAAACCACACTTGGGTATGGATCTAATTTAAGTCAAGATGACCTTAGATGGAAATTTTGACTACACCATTAATTCTAAAACATTGCACTTGAAGGGGTAGCATAGTTCATTTGCCCATACGGAGTTTCGAGTGAATCTCAAGCACCTCATCGGAGATTTTAAACACTTGGTGTTCTAGCTGATGCACCAGCATCTAGTGTAGGTGACTCCCTTCATTGCGGTTGTGATGAAGCCTCTACAATCACAGAGGGTTACTATACCTAGGCTTCGAGATCGTATGGGCATGGCTGCGATCATGAATAGTGCTTTTCTTGGGGTTGACCACCGTTAGTCATCGCGCTCACGAGGCCTGCATTCTATGATTATGATGGCTATTTGCATTGGGGACCGTGATCGTGATGAGCAAGTTCATCTGGTGTTTTAATATAAGACTAGAAGTGATCAACTATTCCCACATACCTTTGAAGTCGATATCTCTCTCGGCATATCTCCATTTTAGGTGATTCAAACACTGGGTTATTGGGAATTACCATGCCTACATATTAGAGTATTCAAAATATGCTGGGGAACCTTCGTTTGAGGTAAATATCATATTTTAGTTTCTGCCAACTTCTCTTTTTTAGCCTTTAATGGTGAATTTTATTGCATGTGTTAGTTCATGCTATTTTGAGCCCCGAATTGTATTCCATTTTGGGATACAAGTTCGGAAAGCTAATTAGGATCTTTTTACATGGTCAATTCTTGAGCTTCCAGAGTGGGTTCAACATTCCCGTTTTAGACTCCTAAATTGGTCAGTCTCTATTTTAAGTGAATTTATTATCTAAAAATCATATTAATGTTGTGATTCAATATTTTTATAGCTTGAAAATATTCTAATGTCGTACGGAAGGGAATAACTCTGGAGACTTTATTTGGAGCACGCGATCAGCCTAAAGGTTGGCTACAACTTCCTTCTCCTTAGATTGAGCATAATTATGTGAAATATTTTGACTAGTTGAAATTTGGGTGGGTTAGGGTCTTGATCATGCTTGATTGTGTAGAAGTCATGTTTTAGGCTCGTTTTGGGTAATTCAGGAATGTGTGAGCATGTTATACTTTCTTAGCGATCATCCATACATTGTGGGATGGTTTATGGATTCTTCCACCCATGGAGCCCAAGCATTTTTCTAAACCTAATAGCTCATTTCAAATGGTGATTTTATGAGTTTTCACATTATGATTTTAGATGTATAGATTCTTGAATATTTAAAGTTTATTTCTCTATCCTAGTTTATATTGACTCTAAATTCCATGAAGTGGCTGCTTTATCAAAAGTGCTCATATGAAAGAATCAAAAGAGTTTTAAAGTGTATTGGTGGGTTGTTTTAAGGATGTTTTTAGTTGATGCGTTCCATTACTCTCATACATGTTGGTATTGATGCTAATGATTTGAAGATTAAGTTGCATAGAACCCACCTAATTTCATTATGTTTCAATGAAGTTGAATTAAATGTTTTGACTCCAAAATGAATGTTTATGAAAGCAAATGTCTATGATCAAAGCGAGTCTTATGAAATGAAAAAATGATTAAATGATACGAATGAAGGATTCTTAAGTGATAAGTGTTACATCCCTATTTTTGCAAATAAGGAGCAAGATCGTGGAATTCATTAAAAAAATTAATTTTATTATTTAAAAAGAATTTAAGGAAAATTTTAATATAAGGAGTCACACCTAATTTTAGGATAATTAGGAAACCAATTACTTAACAAAAATAATCCACGAAACCATTAGATTCTAGGTAAGAGGTTCAAGTAATCCCGAAGAAAATGTATTAGCACCCTTCAGAATCCACAACTGTGGGTCCCGCCCGGCAGAACTAATTTTTTTCAAATTGAGGAGGAGATAAGAAATCTAACAAGTATTTAAACATGAAATATATACAAAAGTAAAATAAAATCAATAATACGGGAAATGACAAAATATTTGCCTAACGTCAATAAGATACCCAATAATGAATTAAGAATGTTATGCGAATTTAATTCGAATAGCTTACTTGGGGAGAAACTCTAAGTACCTGTAAAGACACTTAATAAAAGTGTTAGTAATAGATAAATATGAATAATAAAATCAAAATAATAATAACTCAAAAATAAAACCCGTCTTATCAACATGGGAGGCCTTGGAAATCGACGGTAACTTCTTAATCGGCCACTTCTAACTTGCAAAATATAGTGTATAATGTAAACTTAAACTAAAACTTTTGTTTTTTAAAATGGGGAGGCCTCAAAAATCGATAGAGATTTTTTTTTCATTGGCCAATTTTAAACTAATCTTCTCTAATTGGCTAATATTCAAGATTGCTAAAAATACAAAAAGATCAACAAAAATTCATTCACGAAGTTCAAAATCAAATGAAAATAATAAACATAACAGCCTACTAGACAACTAAAATATAACCAACAACCCACTAATAAAGTCAAGACAATAACAACAAATAAGAAATAAATCAAATATCCTACAACTGTATTAAATCATAATGGAAAAGAATAAAATAATAACATTAAAAGCAACAATGATATGAATGGTCAAAAAGGGATGATTTACAAAAGACGCTCACTGTAATATTTTCAAACAAGAAAAGTTGAAGACAAAACTTCAAATAAATAATAACCTATCACGACCCGATTTCTCAGGTCATGATGGCACTTATTATACCCCACCAATAGGTAAGCCAACCCGTAAATTCGGAATGGCAAGTAATGGGTTTGAGGAAAGAAACTAATCAAGAATAAAAAAATTTAAAACTAAATAGAATAGATAAGTAGAAGCAAACCAAAATATGATATATACAACTAAAGATCCCTCCCATAACCTGGAGGTCACAAGTACAGAGCTGTTACAAAATGACAATGAGTACAAGTCCCAAAAATGGACCAAAGATATGTACAACAATTGGCTAGTCTCAAAAAGGAAAAAAATGTGTCATCCATACCGAAGGAGAAAGAAATGATCCCAAAACTGCAAGTGCTCACCTTGGTCTCTGAGGCTGACTGCAACAGACGCAATTTACCTGCGACAGTAGCTAGTGCTCGATCCTACATCACAAAAGTAGTTGCAGAATATAGTACGAGTACCAAGACAATAGGTAGCCAGTAGGCATCAAAGGACGACTAAGTTAGAAAGATAAAAATAATATGAAAAGAGGAACAAGACTAAATAGGAGTCATAATAAGCATCTAAAGTGAAAAGGGTACTATCTAAGAGAACTACGACTAACTACACCCAATTGGGAACCTATAAGCCAATCTGAGACACTTGTGCGCAAGTTAATTAAAAACCCTGATGGACCCCCATAAGCCCGTCGAGTACACTGAATAGTGATAACTACAAAGGCTAGGAACCAAGAATCTATGATGCCAAGAACCAAGGAACCACGTCATTTCTGAACCAATAATCTCCAAGAAAATGATGAACTAGGACTTCTCTAGGGCTCGAGGCCAGGACTAGGACCCACATACTCGCTTGAATATTCAATATGGCCAAGGCCGGGGCTAGGTACTCGGTTACTCACCATCATATATCGGTATGTTCAAGGTCGGGGATACTACCCATATGCTCGCTGTAATACATCAGTACAGTTGAGGCCAAGGCTGGGTACGCAGATACACGCCATAATACATCAGTACGGTCAAAGCCGAGTTTGGGTACACGGATGCTCCCCAGTGAGGTTCCCGAATAGAGGCCGGGACTAGATACCCGGATTCTCATAGATATTTTAGACAAAGGTACCAATCATTCTCCTTTCCAACTAAATGCCAATACCTACCGAAAATCTCCTCGCAGAAAATAATCGATATACCATCAAAGCCTGAATAAGAGCCAAAACAGAATGATCAAAAGGTCAAGTATCACCGACGCATCTCGAAAATTGAAATAAGGTCAATTTATGGTTAAGGGTATTCATAAGAGACTTGTTACCACCTAGGTAAGGCCAAACTATCAGGAACTAGCCCACTACATCGTTCTACAAGGATATAAGCTCGCTAGAACGATGCTGGGGAATCTAAAGCAAGTTTACAACCTATGCTTAGGCCAACATGCTCCACAATACCAACATCGTAAACTTTAACTCCTATTACAACACAAACAAATAACTGATAAGGATCACATGCTTCCAAGTACCCAAAAAAACCCAATAAAAGCCTAGAACGTGATTTCTAACACCTAAGATATAAAAACAAGCTACCTAACCCAAATTCCAACAATTTCAACATGCTTTCACATATTTCATATCAATCTAAAGAAAGAAAGGTTGTAGCCTACTATAGGCTGAAGACGCGCACTCCAAATCACTTTGCTGGAGCTTTTCCGTTTCAAATGGCCTCAGAACGCTGCCATACTGTCAAAAATAAAATCACAACGTCATTACGGTCGTATAGACACTAATTTTTACAATTTTTAGAGACAGACCAATCTCGGCATCTAAAACAGGAAATATGGGGGCCGTATCTGTAATTCTAAAATTGACCCTAAAAACTAATCCAAAACAGCACCCCATGCTCAAGGATCAAATTGGAATTTAGCTCGGGGTTGGAAAATAACATAAATCGATCTTGCAACAAATTCCTACATTTTCAAGCTAAGAGAAAAAGTAAGGCGACATCTTTACACAGTAATTTCTCAAAAATAAAACCCCCACAACCTAAACCAAACATACTATGATGTTACTTACAGAAAAAAATCAAAAGTTAGCCTCAAGAATTACTTAAAATGGAGAGAAAATGGTCAAGTTATAATCCTCCAATGTTTCATAAATTCCCAACTCGAAATATTACAATAGCAACAGCAAAATTAGAAATTTACCACACACGAAACTCCTAAACAAGTATCCGATCTCACCAATTGATTCCCTATGAAATTCACTTGAGTTGGACCTTTGAATCACCAAATTTGGTTGAGCAATGGAGGACAAATCGAAGTTTGAAGTTACCATATAAAGTTGAGTTCGTCCTTGGTCTTTTAATAAAAGACCAAGGTCTTTCCTTCGCAAATGCGGCCTAAGTGGACCGTAAACATGGAGGTCAGTCTGTTTGGCCTTTGCAAATGCGGCCAGTGGCCCATGAACTCAGAGGTGAAAGAGTCATACCTCTATGAACGTGGCCCAGGCTCCGCGAATAAGGAGGTTAATTTCTTGAACCTCTGCGAACACGGCCAAGGGCCCACGATCGAGAAAAAGAAACTTGGCTGCAATAGAAATCTGGTGAAAAGATGACTTTCACCATGTTCAAATATTCCTACGGGGTACTCGAAATTCGTTCGGAGTCCGTGCGTGCAAATGAGATATGCTACCCCACCGAATTCGAAGTTATGGACTCAATGGTGCAGTCAAAACTTCCATATGAGGTCCTTACGACTAAAAGTGGGTCACACACCCAAGGTCCATTATGAGCCAAATTCAACAATGGTTCTCGGGAATAGGCTGAAAGTCTCAACAAGCAAACGAAGGATCATTCTTGACCAAACTCAATATTTCACAGCTAACCGCGCTGTTAGAATTTTTATCTTACTGCGTTTTCCAATAATGTTGACTAAAGTCAACCATGGACAAAATTTCTAAGGCACTGCCAAATGGCCTCAAACTCGTATTGGTTACCTCGATACTCATATCGACCATGCTACTAGCTTAATGTGGCCAGTCCAGAGCTAAAGCAACCATCAGAAATTCATTTTGAGGTCATTTTACTGAAGTTATGATAAAAGTCAACTTTTCAAGTTATAAAAGCTCAAAAACAAGGAAACGGGTCTAAAATCCAAACGAACGATCGGCCGACCGAGCTACAGGTGCTAGCAAGTCATAAATGACCCGAGATCGCTATAGAAATGCTCTAAACGATGAAACTGAAGCAGTATTAGGAAAATGACCTGGAGGGTCATTACATAACCTAATTAAAATAATTCCCATAAGAATACCCACGGGTAGTATCAAAAATAGAAAACAAATAAAATCACAAAAAGAAATTGATCCGAACAAAATTATCTGAGTTTAGAAAAAAATGTTAAAATAGGCTAAGCAACCCATGAATAATATTTAATAACTATTCAAATTAATAAAATAAATACTCAAAATGTTATAGAAAATGTCAAAAATGAGTAGTTCACTGAAACCAAAATCAAATGGCTTAGTAACTAAGAAAGTCCAAAAACAATATGTCATCAACTTAAATATGATATAAAGAAAAATATTGCTAAAGTACAATTCAAACAATACAAAAACTATAAAAGAAACAACCATAGTTGATTGATGTCCTCAAAAAAGTGATAATGTATATTAAAAAAACTGAAGTAATTTTGTACAGCAACAAAACTAAAGAAAATTTTCTCATAACCATGACAATTATTAATAATGAAAACAATAACGTTGAAGACCATAACGGTGAATAAAAAATAAAGATTTAATAGTAATATTTTACCATATATAGCAATGGTCACCAAAGTTCACTGGAGATGGAGTACTCTCTCCAGATCTGGCCGGAAAATGAGTAGGAGTGCAAACCCTGAAACTTTTAGCTCCTAGTTTTATCGGAGACGAAGGTGACGGGTTGTTTCAACGAGCTTGAGATGGTGGTTGTTTGGTGTTGTTTCAGTTTTGTTGTAGTGGTGTGGTAGTGGTGTTGGTGGTCTGGTTTCGTCAAATATGGTGGTGCATTAGTGATGGTGTTGTTCACTGGAAAGTTAAAACAAAAGATGGAAAAGAAAAATGGGGATGATGGATACGTTAGGTTGCTGCGCAGCTGATTATGCGAGGTTGGAGCTTGCTAGCTCGATGGAGATGGTGTTTGGTTGTTTTTTCAGCGAGCTTGAGCTCATTTTTTGGAGGAGAAAAGGGTTTGAGAAGATGAGGGAGCAAGACTTAGGGGTGGCGCCTTGGATCAAGAAAATAGAGAAGAAAAGGTTTAGGATTTTCCCCTTAGCCCATTTTTGTCCATTAATATATCTAAATATTTTATCCACCACCCATGGGCTAAAAATCATGGGTCGAAAATCATGGCCTAATTAAATATTTGGGTAATAAAATATTTTTTTGTGCTTCAACATTATTTTTAGACTATGCTCATAATACTAAAATACATATGAATATATATAACAATAGCATGAAAAAATGCAAATTAACGAACTGTTAAAAATAGCTATAATTAAAACTAAATAAAATAAACTCACAAAAATCCTAATCTAAGGATAATTATTAATATTTTTTAAAAACAAACTGAAAAGATGTGTAAAAAATTATATTTTGTGTTCTTTAACAATCCAAAAGTCTGAAAACGTTAATTTTGAGTACAGAGAGCCAACATTGGATGTCAACAGCTTGCCCCTTTTTAACTGAAGATGATGTAGAAGTCTTCAGGTGAAAATATTGACATGCAGCCAATTTTGCTCGACAAATGATTATTTTTTGTAAAAAAAATTAAATAATAAATTGATTAAACTCTAAAAGAGAATTTTTTGTAAAAAAAATTAAATAATAAATTTATTAAACTCTGATTGAGAGTTTCCTACATACCCCGAGCTAGATGAGGATCGGGCCATGTATAGTTTGAAAATTGAGGCAAATAGCCTATTGTCTTGTTGTTTAGAGTTGACGACTCTGGTCCTGTTGAAAGGTTTCATATGTTACCGATGTCTCTTCCAAAATTGCCCCAATATCGAGTTGTGATAGTTGGGAATGCAAGACTGTGCACTTGCTAGAGTGAAAGGATGATTACGTCCTTGTGATGACTGAACTCTGGATAGAGCTTCCTACATATCTCGAGTGTCATGAGAATCAAGTTAATGTAGTTCAAATTTCAAAGTTGCGGTAAATTTTAATTGACTCTCAAAATTTTCTCTAGTGTTGTCACTATTTTCTTTAGTTAGAATAGTAAAAAGAATTTAGTACAAATGGAGGGCCAAAATTGTAATGTAAATGCCCTTCGACTGATGGGGAAAGCATGTGATGTAAATAACCTCCGACTAGCGGGGAAAGCATGTAATGTAAAAGGCCTCTGATTGGTAGGATAACAAAATGTAAAAGCCTGTAAAATGTACTTAAAAGATAAAATACCCATATTAAAAGGTTAGTGCTTGTAAAATTTATTGAAAACACTCACTAGAGTATAGATACATGCATTAAAAGGTGGGTTCATGTAAAAAAATGTATTGAAATACTTGCATTAGAAGGTGAGCGCCTGTAAAATTTAATGAAATACCCGCATTAGAAGGTGGGCTCACGTAAAATGTACAGAAATACTCATATTAGATGGTGGATGCCTGTAAAATATAATAAAATACATGCATTAGAAGGTGGGTGCCTGTAAAAATGTAGTGAAATACCTGCATTAGACGGTGGGTGCCTGTAAAATATAAATGAAATACCCGCATTAGAAGGTGGGTGCCTGTAAAATGTACTGAAATACCCATATTAGAAGGTGGGCGCTTGTAAAATATATTAAAATACCCGCGTTAGAAGTTGGGCACCTATAAAATTTACTAAAATACCC
The DNA here is from genome assembly GCF_947179165.1 of Solanum dulcamara. Classification (NCBI taxonomy): domain Eukaryota; kingdom Viridiplantae; phylum Streptophyta; class Magnoliopsida; order Solanales; family Solanaceae; genus Solanum; species Solanum dulcamara. The sequence continues at coordinate 43,924,422 of NC_077238.1, forward strand.
CTCATTTGAAGCTGGACACCTTGGCTTAAAAGTTAATGCCCGTATTTGAAAACAGAAAACATGAATTATTTTTTTCATTTTCATTTTTTGTGTGTTTGTTTTTGTAAGAAATATTGAAAAGTGAAAAAGACAGAATCACATCTTAACTTTAGTTGGTACCAATAATTAGTATTGTTTATAAGAATTCCACCATCTTTTTTTAGCTAACCGAGATCAACATCAAAGTAATTTCTATAGTTTTAATTAGTATCTCAAACATACCTAATTGTCGACATGATTTGTTCATCTTGTTTCAAGTGCCCTCACCGTAAATAAAGTTCTAAATTTACAAATATTAGAATATTTTAATTTTAGGACATTTTGGAAAGTACGCTCACGCTCAGAATGATATTCATGCATGTAATTGTAATACCATAGGCTTGACCTTTATGTAAATCTCCACTAATGTGAGAACATTTGAAATGAAATCATGTAGGACTTGTTATCGGCTAGTAATGTAGGCTTAGGAAAGGGTAGGATACTCATTTTGGATAAAAGTGACTTAATTCCTTCTTGAGTTTTGCACTGAATTTGTGCTTTCAACATTTGTCATGCCTTTAGAGCTTAATCCTCATAGTTGTTCCTTTCTTGTGTACTTTTGGACTTCTTTTGAAGCTTAACTTGTCTGAGTTTTTTTTCCATCATCCTTTGAAGTTTCTCCCATTTGTTTGGAGTATTCTTCTTCATTTTTTGCAATTTTGTTTGCTTGAACTTGTTGAATTTCAACTTTCTTTTTTTAAAAAGGTCATTCTTACATAATAAACTTTGAAGGACTTTTCAATTTTTTGTCTTTGACAACTTTGAACTTTAAATCTTTTTTTGTAACTCATGTCTTTAGTGCGCTCAAAAAGGTCAGGCCAAGAGAGTGCGTATAAGTACTCAGAAAGGGTATAGGCTGAAAATGTGGTTATCAAAAAAAAGACTTTAGGCTCAAAGTGGGACATGCTAAGGATTAATGCCATTTGGAAGACTTTGAAAGGAACAAACGGGTCAAACAAGGCCTACAGTTATTTTTCAAATCAAACATTACTAAAATTCTGCCTCGATAACATTCAGACCAAGTTCTAGATCAACAATACACACAATTGAATTTAATTCAAAACTCACCTCAAAATGCACATGAAATGGTGAAGCTGGCTTTGTTCTTATTTTGAAAGCATGCAAGAGAATATTTTTATGTGTAACAAGGTATGAATGAGAGGTACCAAAAGAATCTATGGTTTGAGAAGAAGTCAATCTTCTCCATTGCATCGGTTGTTCTTTCATATGCATACTTTAATTAGGTTGGCTCTAACTAAGTCAAAAATGTGATTTTAATAAATATAAAATATTTATTTTGAAATTTTTTGAATAAGGAATACCGAAATCTAAAAGGGTTGCCTACATAACTTATTGAGATGAGAATCAGGTATGCATAGTTCGTACAGATATGTCACAAATATGTGTTTCGAAAATAAAATATACTTTTTCAAAGAAAAAAATAAGAGAATTGAGAAATTTATGAGTCACAATGAAGGGCGAACAACCCAAATTAAAAAAAGGTTAAATAAAAACTTTCTTAAAAAAATAATAATATGTAAGACCCCAAAAGTCAGAGAGTTGGAACAAAAGAGAAATATTCAAAATATAGACTGGACTCAGTATTACGACTCACCCTATGACTCGTAGAGGTTTCTACGACTTGTAGAAATGAGTCGTAGAGGGAGTCTTCGGTGTTGAATAGGACCAAAGCTCACAAAAGGTCCTACAAGTCAACATTATAACTCGTAGTTCATTCCACGAGTCATAACACTGACCCGTAACCCAACTTCAGAGGCCCATGTTTCAGAGACCCTTAAAGTTTGCAGGGTTTGGAACCTACAGGATGAGTCCAAACGACAATTCATTATCACTAAGATGAATCATAGAAATGACTCATTTGCATACTTTAAAGGCTTGATTTTTCAGAATTTTTCCTCAGACCTACTGGTCGAGTCATCTTGATGATTTAGTCAACTTTTCTATAGATCATAGAGTTATCCCGTAGGTCTGAATTTGAAGTTTTAATGAAAGTTAGTTTTGTCATTTCCAAGTCAAGTTCAATGAACCTAGACACAATTATGGATAAGTTCAATCCTATATCTACCCAATCCTTTGAAATTTCCCTCGTTCTAAATCACTCTCCCAAATTCTGTAAGGCAAGAACTAAAATTCTGAGGTTTCTTCTTCAATTTTGAGTAATCTCAATCAAGGTATGTGGGGGTTGATCAATAGGTTCCTTTTACCCATGGAGTCCTAAAGTTTTCTCAATTTTGCTTCAATCTTCAATTAATTTATGAACCCTAGTTTTGATGAATTGCATTGGGCTATTTCAATTTCATTTTGATTTTTTATCAATGATTATTCTAAGCATGTTTCTACATGAATTGCATGAGTTTTAGTTGAATTATGAATGCCCATGCATAGAACTATTTTCAAGCTATGGTTATGAACTTAAAGATGATTTTCATTAGTTGACTATCAGTTTGATGATTTTCAAGGAAAGTTCTATGATTTAAAGTTGAGATTTATGATTTAATGATGAAAGTTATGATGATGATAAATTATAATCTAAGAAAGTTATTATGGTGTGATAAGTATAATTCTCACACCATGTGTTCAAGATAGTGATAAGTACAATTCTCATCAAAGTTATGGATTCTTATGAATATCTAAAGTTAATGAGTTACTCCTAATATGTTTTATAAAGATGGATTGATAGGTAGTTACTATGTTTCCCTATTATATTATGATTATGTTTTTATGAGTTTTCATTGGGATATTGACTAAGCACCGAGAGGGCTTTTAGGTGGGGTTCGGCCCGATAACGCAGTTACCCAATGGAATCCTATAGAAACCTAAAGTCCCAAACTATGCTACCCTCATAGGCAAGCCAACATTTCTTAGAATAATGACTATAATGCTATCAATAATTATACTAATCAAACCGCATATGTCTTTCTCCTACCAAAAGGAAAGAAAAAAGAAATAAGGATTTCCCCTTTCCTTTGATAATGGGTTGCCTTCATGGCCTAGCTAGTAGATACACATATAGCACAGTTGAGTTGAGTTGAGTACCATGACAGAGTATACCCTAGCAAGTTAGTCTCCCCTTTCTCGATGAGGTTTCATCAGATTCCATGTTATAGCTTGCATGTTCTTAACATGTCAGTTAAAGATGTTATCCCACACAAGTTGAAAGTTAAACTATGATTTCTATGATGAAGTTTTATGATATGCATTGACCTTGAGTTTTCTTATGTTTTCAATTGCTTTTAAGCCTTAATCATGTTCATTATGATTGGTACTCATGACTATCCTCTTCGTGTCTAGAGTTGCTTTAGATATTTGAAGTTGGTGAGTCCTCATTCTATCGAGTACATGACTTTCATTCTCATTGCTTACTTTAATTTTATTTTCCTAATTCGATGAGGTAGGAGCTTTTCCTAAGCCCCCGTCAAAGACTAGACTAAAGGCATGTTAGGACGCTATGTGATGTAGTCCGATTGGACATCTGTTGAGTTTTATATCCCTTAGACCCATTCTATTGAGATTTTACTTCCGCGTCTACTATTATGTTTCATTACCTTATGTATGTGATGTATGCTAAGATGGCTTGGTTGGGGTTCCTCACATCTCAATCATCATGTCGTGGCTTGGCTCTAGTTCAGGTCATGACAAATTTGGTATTTGAGCACACGACTTAGAAGAGCCCTAGTGAGTCTAACATGCCATGTTAAGTAGATAATTGTTCATTGGTGTGAAGCATGCCACATTTATGAATTGGAGGCTACGATAGAAAAGTCTTACTTATTTCATGATCTATGTCATACGGTAGAGTAGTATCTAAATCTTTCCCTCTAATGCATGTTCTTTGCGATGTTTAGAAAATTCCTCCACGAAGATACCCCGCTAGAAGGAATGTGGTTGGAGAGGAGCACCAAGCTCCGAATGATCCTTTGAATAACCAAGTCTCTGATGCCGAGTTTCTAGAAGCCTTCCATGTACTTGCACAAGCCGTTACAGCCCAAGTTAACCATGAAGTTGTTGCACCCATGAACCCAAATGGGGTACAATGGCAATAAAAGTTCTTGATCTCATGAGGATGAATCATCAAGAGTTTTGGGGTTCCAAGGTGGGAGAGGATCCATAAGAGTTTGTTGATAGCATTTACAAGATTATGAATATTATGGGTTTAGCCTAGTTGAGAAGGCAGAGTTGGCTACATATCAATTGAAGGGTGTTTCCCAATTTTGGATTGATCAATAGAAGAGTGAGAGATCTAGAGAGGCAAATCTCATGACTTGGGATGAGTTCAAAGGAGTATTTCTTAATCGCTTCTTTCCATTGGCGTTGAGGGAGGACAAGGTTCAAGAATTCATAAACCTTAAGCAAGGTGGTATGAGTATCATGGAGTATGCCCTCAAGTTTACTCAATTGTCAAAGTATGCTCCATTTATGGTTGCCGACTCAAGAGATCGTATGAGAAAGTTTGTGTTGGGTGTATCGGATGTTGTCACAAAGGAGTGTAAGATGGCTATGTTGATTTGGGAGATGGATATCTCTAGAATTATGACCTATACGGAGCAAATAGAGAGTGAGAAGCTAAAGGAGAAAAGGGAGTCCAAGAGGCCAAAGACCGACGGTGGTGATTTCTCTCATGGTAAGTCCGAAAGTGGTAAACGTCCTTATTTTTGCCAAAGGTAATACAGCCAAGGATTTTCAAATACCACTACTCCAAGGTTTGACAAAGATAGGATGCCCAACCCTAAGACTCAAGAAGGTGCTGCTATTGGACAAGTTACTCCCACATGCAAGAAGTGTGGCAAGAACCAAAAGGGTGTGTATTTCGCGGGTTTAAATGTGTGCTATCGATGTGATAAGTCGGGTCATCACGCTAAGGAATGCAAGGTCAATGATGGTCATCATCAAGGTCAATTTGATCAAGGTGATCAAGTGCAACCAAAGGGTGGTCAACATAACAACCAATTTTATGCTCTTCATGGTAGACAAGAGGTAGAGGAGACTCCCGATGTTGTTATTGGGATGTTACAGGTATTTAACTATGATGTTTATGCCTTAATTGATACATGTGAAAATTTGTATTTAGTTTCCCCTTTTGTGTCCATGAGGTTTGATGTTAGCCCCAAAATTTTGGTGGAGCCTTTTTCTATTTATACTCCCATAGATGAGTCGGTTGTGTCTAAAAGAGTCTATGTAAGTTGTATGGTTTAGGTTTTCCACAAAGTTACTCTATGTGATGTAGTTGAGATTGAGATGACCGATTTTGATGTTATCCTTGGTATGGATTGTCTATATGCATGTTATGCTTCTAGTTATTTTAGAATCCAAGTGATTAAGTTTTAATTTTCTAATGAGCAAGTCCTAGAATGGAAGGGTAGTAATTTTGTATTCAAAGGTCAATTCATTTTGTGTCTTAAATCTCGAAAAATAATTTCCAAGGGTTGTATCTACCATCTTGTGAGGGTTAGGGATGAAAGTTCCAAAGACCTTACTCTATAGTTAGTCACTATAGTTAATGAATTTCTAGATGTGTTTCCCGATGATCTACCTGGTGTTCCTCTCTAAAGGAAAATTGACTTTGGCGTAGACCTTCTTCTAGGCACTCAATCGATTTATATCCCTCCTTACCGAATGTCTCTAGAGGAGTTAAAAGAGTTAAAGGATCAATTGAAAGACTTTCTAGACAAAGGTTTCATTAGACCATGCATATCGCCATGTGGTGCTCCCATTTTGTTTGTTTGAAAGAAGGATGGTTTGATATGTATGTTCATTGATTATCGACAATATAACAAAGTAACAATCAAGAATAAATATCCAATTCTTAGGATAGATAATTTGTTTGACCAATTGCAAGGGGCAAGCTATTTCTATAAGATTGATCTTCATTCCGATTATCACTAATTAAGGGTGAGGGAGAGTTATATTCCCAAAATGACATTTTGAACAAGGTATGGACATTATGAGTTCTTAGTTATGTCATTTGGTTTGAGAAATACCCCTGCGACATTCATTGGTTTGATGAATAGGGCATTCAAGCAATATTTGGACATGTTTGTAATTGTGTTCATTGATGACATTTTTGTTTACTCTCAAAGTGAGGAAGAGCATGCTAATCGCTTGAGGATTGGGTTGCAAACTCTAAAGGAAAAGAAATTCTTTTCCAAGTTTGATAAATATGAGTTTTGGCTAAAGGAGGTGGATTTTCTTGGTCACATTGTGTCTGGTGAAGGGATTATGGTTAATCCGAACAATACCGAGGTGGTGAAGAATTAGCCTAGACCATTGTCCCCTTAGGATATTAGAAGTTTCTTGCCTTACAGGATATTATAGAAGATTTGTGGAAGGGTTTTCCTTGATTTCATCACCTTTGACTAAGTTAATCCAAAAGAAGATGAAGTTTTAATTGTTAGAAGCTTATGAAAGGAGTTTCCAAGAGTTGAAAGATCATCTTTCTACCACTCCTATTTTGACCTTACCGGATGGGCCTGATGGTTTTGTTGTATTTTGTAATGCTTCGAGAGTTGGTCTTGGTTGTTTTGATGCAGCATGGTAGGGTGATAGCCTATGCTTCTAGGAAACTTAAAGTCTTGAAAGAAACTATCCAACTCATGATTTGGAGCTAGCGATGGTTGTGTTTGCTTTGAAGATTTGGAGACACTATCTTTATAGTGTCCATGTCAATATGTTCACCGATAATAAGAGTTTACAATACGTGTTTAAGAAAAAAGATTTAAACCATCGGCAAAAGAGATGGCTTGAATTATTGAAGGACTATGATATGAGTGTGTTATACCATTCGGGCAGAGCTAATATGGTTGTCGATGCACTAAGTCCCTTTTCTATGAGTAGCTTTGCATATGTTGAAGAAGGTAAGAAAGAATTGGTTAAGGATGTTCATAGATGGGCACATTTAGGTGTGAAGTTGGTCGATTCCGATGATGGAGGCATTCTTGTTCATAATGATTCAGAATTGTCTCTTGTGGCTGATTTAAGACTAAACAAGACCATGATTCGGCGTTGGTTGAGTTAAAGAAGTTGGTTGCCAAAAAATCCATTGAGGCTTTCTCCTAAGGGGGAGAGGGTGTGCTTCATTACCAAGGTAGTTTGGGTGTTCTGAATGTTGATGGGTTAAGAGAATTGATATTTAATGAAGCTCATAGTTCCTAATATTTGATTCATCTGGGTTCCACCAAGATGTATTTTGATTCAAGGGAAGTGCATTGGTGGAATGGCATGAAGAAAGACATAGCGGAGTTTGTATCTAAGTGTCCAAATTGCCAACAAGTTAAAATTGAGCATCAATGACCAGAAGTTCTAGCCCAAGACATCAAAATTCCTACTTGGAAGTGGGAAGATGTGAATATGGACTTTGTAACGGGTTTACCTCGTACTAACAAGGAATATGAGTCCATTTGGGTTGTAGTAGATTGGATGACTAAGTTAGTTCATTTTCTACCGGTTAAGACTTCTTATGGTGCCGAAGACTATGCCAAGTTGTATGTTTGTTGGTTAGTAACACTTCATGGTATTCCCTTTTCCATTATATCGAATTGAGGTACTCAATTCACTTTACACTTTTGGAAGTCATTTCAAAAGGGTCTCGGTACAAAGGTAAAGTTAAGTATCACTTTCCATCCTCAAACCGATGGTCAAGACGAAACAATGATCCAAATATTAGAGGACATATTGAGGGCGTGTGTGATTGATTTTAAAGGGAGTTGGGATGAAAATTTTTCATTGATTTAGTTTGCCTATAATAATATGTTATACCCCATACTTTCACACCTTGGTACACAGTCTTAAGTCTCTTAAAAAGTGCCATGTGATCTAGATTATCCACCACGAATGAAATAACTCCAAGGAAAGGAGAATGAGATATCTCATAATAAGGAAGATTGGAAATAGGGTTATAAGAATTCGGAAGGAGTTGGAGGCCAAGTAATGGGTCGTAGGACTCGATCTACTTGCGTAAGATACCAACTTGGATGTCCTACGTAATTAAGCTACTTGAGTACACGTCAAGCTTAAGTAGTAAGGAATACATAGGCTCTTAAAGTAAGATGAGATTACGAACCCACGGAAATGAAGCAAGTAGGTGACAAGTAGGTGACGCACCTACTTGTACCAAGTAGGTGATGCACCTACTTAGGGTGGACCCCACATTGCCACGTGGCAGCCATGGATTGGAATCATGGATGAGGTGGTGCCCTAGGGGGTTTCCATGTGACACCCTTAGGGGCTGCCATGTGTCACACCCTAAGCTTGCTTGCTTTTTACTAATGGCAGGGCGAGCTTTGTTGAAGCAAGTGCCTTACCAAAGACAGGTCCATCGCGAATAGCAAAAGGGTATTACCGATGCCTTACAAACTGATAAGAAAGACACGGGGAACCAAGCATGGGCATGCTAAAGCATGTTCGCGCTGTCAAAGCATTTGTGCCAATACTCACTTTTTGTAAGGGTTCTATGGTCGGTCCGTGACCCCTAGATGCCGAAGGCATCCTTGGGGTGATCTCGTAGTTCCTACGGGATAGAGATGATGGGGTCGGTCCATGGATTTTCCTTCCTTTTCTTTTGCCGCATTTTGCTCAAAGTCTATATACACTTAGTCTTATGACTAAGACTTCATTTTCCATCCTTTTTACACTTAGAAAAAAGATGAGAAACATTGAGAAGGAGAGAAGGAGCTACGGCAGCCATGGCTTTGAGGTAAGCCTCCGAATTTTTCTTCATGAATTAATTATCTAAGGTGTTCCTCGATCATGTGGAGGTGTATATATGTAACTTATGATGACTAAGGAGTCGTTTCTTCAGGTGTACACTTGGAAGAATTAGAGAGAAACTTGAGAGAAAGAAGAGAGGAGAGCTACGGCCTAGGGGCTGCCAAGGTAAGCCTCCGATCTTCGCTCCATAAATTAATTATCTAAGGTATCCTAAGATGAATTTAGGGTGTTAATAATGTAAATTTTCTGTTTGGAGCAGCATCAAAAGGGTAACAAACAGTCCGCTAAGTTTCTGCGCGATTAAGGAACTTGCTAGGTGAGTTTTGGCGAGTTCTAGCAAGGTAATGTTTCTCCTTTCAAATTGAAGTTAATGATGTTTTTATGGGGTATATTACATGTTTTAATGAGGTTTGAATTAGTAAAAATGCATAAGTATACTGGACGTTGTAAGCGAACGAAATTGAAGTCGTTCTAGTCGAGTTAAAGTTGTTAAGGTTGCATAGTGTTGTTGTGATTGTGGCATTGTCATTGGAGATGGTTTTATGTCATGTTTCAGGGATGTAACGTGGGTAAAAATAGGTGTGGTTTCTTTTGGTTTCATCCACTTAACCCTCCATTCCGCGTGGTTAAATATTTTATGAATTAACGATTGAAAACCTTATTTTTATATCATGATTTTGGGCGAGTTGTTTGGGACTTGTTTTGTGTAGTGTTGAAGTGGTATAATTGTGTATTGGCTGATGGTTGTGTTTTTTGTTTGTCTGTACTAATTGAAGTTGTAATTGGGAGTTCGGATAGGGCGAGTTATAGAGGAGATGCTGCCCAAATTCCGTTAACTTCTAACTAAGTAATAGACTAGTCGAGAAAGGCAAATAAGGAGTTGGTTCCTATGGGTAGTTGGTGGTAGAATTACAAATTGGAAAGTCGAATTTCACTAACCTTAGTATTACTTTCGTGCTAAATAGGTTAAAGGAGTAACGAAGCAAGCTTGGATGCGAGTAATCCATAACAGGTATGTAGAGCCTACCATTTCTTCTCTTTTGGCATGTCTTAGATGTAAGAGTTATGTATGTAAAGCCTATCTCTCCTTTCTTTTTTCATGTCTTCACGTTAAGTAATGAATAATATGAGCTTGAGGGTAAATTTATTCATAAATTCCAAGCATAAATCACAGTCCTTATTTACTCCTTGATGAAAGCACTCTTACAGTAATTGAACTTGGGCTTCTCAAGCCTTCCATACATTAGGAAGTGATGAGTGTGTAAATCTATCCTTCCTTTCTCTTGGCGTGTCTTAGTCTTAAGTATGATGTGCATATGAAATGTGGGGACAAATCTACTCATGAAGCTCTGAATATGATTCACGACTCCTACCTACTTCTTGAAGTCAGAGCTCCTACGCTAATTGAGTTAGTGTCTCTCACTGTCTCCTAGAAAAGCAGAGGGTATGGAAGGCTTAACTCTTCTTTTCTCTTTGCATGTATTAGCCATAAGTGGATGGGATATGTAATGTGGAGATAATTCTATTCATAGAACCCTGAGTATGGTTCATAAATCTTATTCACTTCTTGATATTAGAACACCTGCGATAGTTGAGTTATTGTCTTATAAGCCTTTTACGTGATGAAAAATATTACACGTGAAGCCTATCCCTCCCTTTTCTTGAAATGTCTTAATGTAAGTGAAATGATATGTGATATGAGTTAGAGATAGTTCTATTTATAGATTCTGGATGTAACTCATGACTTGTACTCACTTTTGAATGATAAGGGCCTTGAAGTAGTTGAACTACTACCCTTGAGCCTTCTATAGGCTGAATAGTGATGGGATGTGTAAGCTCCTATACCTAGGAGCTCTTGAACATACTTTATGGTGATACTTGAGGGATGTTTGATATGTTACAGATTTTTACGTGCACATATATGCATTATGTTATATATGGATCGGGCAAAATGTACCTCGGATTTTTTGCTATATAGGGATCAGGCCGTATATTCCATGGAATGATATATTATATACGGATCAGGCCATCGTACCTCGGCATTATTATATGAGACATGGATCAGGCCGTCGTTCCTCGGCATTATTATATGATATGTGGATCAATTCATCGTTCCTCGGCATGTACTTGCTATATACATGGATTGGGTTGTACGTTCCACAGCGCTAATGGTACATATATGCTTATGATGACAAAATGATGTAGTTGTTACACCGAGTCCCCGAATGGGCCGAATATAGTATGTGATGATAATATGTGTTCCTTTATTTTATAAGATGCAGGTACGGTATATGGCTAAATGTTATACTTTCCCCTTGCATCCCTATTTCAGTTGTTGTCTCAGTTATGATACTTTATGCTTTATATACTCAGTACATGTATCGTACTGACCCCCTTTCTTTAGGAGGCTGCATTTCATGTCCATAGGTATAGATGTTTATTTTGGAGATCCGCCATCTTAGGATTTCCGCTCAGCTATGTCGGAAGTGCTTCACAATTCCGGAGCCTAGTGTTTTTGGGTACTGGTCCTCCTATGTATATATTTTTTTGTTCAGGGGTACGGCATGGGCCCTGTCCTGCCACATGTTGCTGTTACTATTCGTAGAGGTCTATAGACATATATATGTGGGTTATGTGTGAGTTTTGTTCGATTATGGTTATACGATAAGTTGTAAACATTATTATGTTATGGTAGCCTTGTCGGCTTGCTTGCCCTTTCATGACATGATGCAAATGAAAGAGGCTACACGTGTATAAAAATTTTATCACCCACTGGGGTTCGTATGTATAGTTCCTATATCTGATAGTTATGTATATGGGGGTCCAGGTCATACCCTAGTCATTGCCTATGGGGTTGGGTTGTGATATAATAGTTATCACTCTAGCATCTAAGTTGCTCTTTTTAAAGCATTGTATGGGAGAAGATGTAGGTCCCTGGTGGGATGGTTTGAAATAGGTGAGATTGTTACACCCCGTGCTCTCAAGCTCAGAATGTCTTCTTAAGTTCCTTAGACACTATCATGTGAGCCGGATAAGCTACGAAACTATCAAACAACTCTAAGGAAAGAAGATTGTGATACCTCGTGAGAAGGAAGGTTAGAAATGGAGTCATAAGAATCCGAAAGGAATTGGAGGCCAAGTAATGAGTCGTAGTACTAGATTTACCTATGTAAGACACTAAGCTAAGAGTCTTATACACTTAAGTTGCTTAAGGATATATCAAGCTTACGTAGTGCGGATTACATCGGCTCTTAAGACAAGACGAGATTATGAACCCACGGAGGAGAGGAGAAGGTGACACGTGGCAGTAAAAGGAGGTGCCACATGGCAGCCTAGGGAAGTGCCACATGGAAGCAGTTGACCCACCTGCTTGAGGTCTAGTAGGTGACCCACCTACTTAGGGGTGGGCCCCACCAAGGACATATGGCAGCCTTGGAGGCTAAGGGTGGATCCGTGGACCAATAAGGGCTTGACATTTTCACCCTTAGGGTCTGACATGTGTCACTTCCTAAGGAACCATATATATATATATGTGTGTGTGTTAATGACTCTTAAGTCATTTGGAGTCCAAAAATATCAGCTAAACATAGAGACAAAATGTGAGAGGAAGAGAGTACTACGGCAGCCATGGTTCAAGAAGAATTAAGGTAAGTTCTTCACTTTTCTTCCGTGAATTAATTATCTATGGTGTTTACTAAGCACGTGGAGGTGTATATATGTATTTTACGATGTCTACGGAATTAATTCTTCAGCTTGGAACTTGAGAGGAAGTTGAAAGAACAAAGAGGGAAAATGTTAAAAACTAGTTAACAAACCCTTTTTTGCAGGGGACAGTTGTTAGTAATATTGGTATAACTTCTTGTGCATAGATTCTTTTTAGGTGATTAAATATCTTTTCGGAGGTATTTCATAGGTCTATAACTTTCATTTAGACTTTCAAATCCATTTTTGCTTTTAGATTCTCAAAAAAGGGTGATGAAGTGTAGAGGAGGTACTGCCCAGATTTTGGTTTTGGAAATCTTACACGGATTGCTGTTGTTGTTTTGGGCATATCGTTTTGTAAAATATTGATGTAGGGGTGATTCGAAATTGTATGCAACCCTAAGACTCATGTCTATAACTTTCATGAAGGACTTAAACCCTGTTTTCCTCCATTACCCCTTCGAAACGAAGTGATAAGGTAAAATAGTAAGCTGTCTAGAATTCACGTTTTGATAGTTTTGAGTGAGTTGTTGCTGCAGGGGTGTAATGTATTATTGCAGGGACTAAATGCATTCTAAAAGGGATGTGGATGCTTCTGGTTTTATCCACATGACCCCTTGTTTTGTATAGTTAAAGGCGTTACAAAATAAAGGCTAGACGCCCTATTGTGATATCGTATTTTTGAATAAGTCGTTTGGAGTTTATGTTGTATATTATTGGTGTAAATTACTGCAGGTTGTTGTTTTTGGTTGGTTGTAGGTCTTAGGTACCTAATTGGAAATTTGGATAAGGCACATTATAGGGGAGGTGCTGCCCAATTTTCGTTAACGCCTTAACAAACTAAAGAACTAGTCGAGGAAACGACTAAGAAAATAGATTTCATTGATGCTAAGGTGTAACCTAAGATGATGGAAAGTTAAGAAGGGTTGATATTCATATTACTTTTATGTTGGATAGGTTCAAAGGACGACGAAGCGAACAGGATAAGGAATAACTCAGACAAGGTATGTGAAGCTTTCTTTTGGCGTGTTTTTGGGAATAAGTATATAGAGCTATCTTTCTTTTCTTTTGGCATGTCTTAGATGTAAGTTATGAATGATATGTATGTGATATTTGGGATTCAATCCATTCATAAAGCCCTGAATATAAGTCGAAACTCTCATTTACTTTTTGATGTTAGAACTCCTGAAATAGTTGGGTTATTGCCTTTAAGTCTTCTATGTATGAAAACTAGTACATGTAAAGCCTATCTCTTCTTTCCTTTGGAATGGCTTAATTTTAAGTAAAATGATATATGATATGGGTTTAGAGGTAATTCCAGTTATGAGCTCTGAGTATAACTCATGACTTGTAGTCACTTCTGAACATTCAGAGTCTAAAAGTAATCAAATTACTATTCTCGAGCCTGCTATATAATGAATAGTAAGTGGAGGTACCAGCTCTTCTTTTTAAAGGCTCTGAAATGATAAATGCGTCTGATTGCATAAGTTGAGTCTTTGACTAGATAAATTATATTTCTGATTGCATAGACTATATTTTGGATTGTATAAATTGTGTGGCATTATCTTGATGCATGTCTGTGATCCCTGAAGCCCTAACTGATGTAAGCCCTAATGACATCTAAAGGGGTACCTCGGATAAATACTCCCTTAGTCTTCAGGTGATGGTTCACTTGACTGTTTCATCGAGTCTCAGATAATGACTTAGTTCCATATGGTTTCCCATTACTCTACTCATGCATATTGTAACCCATTCTTCACCGCGTCCCATGATGGGCTGGGAATAGTTATCGTGCACAGTTTTACTATTTGTTTCACCATGTCCTGGGTCGGATTTGTACAATTCCACGCATGAGGAAATGATTTCGTATGTGAGGTGTGATATATGTTGTATATTATGACAATACAATTATTCACCGGGTCCCGGGCCAGCTATAATATGATGGTATATGTGGCGAAATAAGGAAGGAACACCGAGTCCCTCCTTAGAGGGCCGGATACAGTATGTATATTATAATGGTACGCTATAGACGTACACTACTCCATTCACTGAGTCCCTCACTAAAGGGGTCGGATACTTTATGTAGGCATGCATATGAGATTAGAGTGATATATTTGCGACCTCGAGCCCCGTAGTGAACTGGATGTAATACAATGACCTACATGATAAGATTATACCATATACAATGATATCATACCGTGTGCGATGATATGATGAAATGAAATACATGACGATACGATGACATATGAATATGAGAAAGTGATTATGACACCGAGTTCACTAGAGGGTCTGGCACAGCATATGATGATGTGTATGATTTACGTGTCCTAAGGTGTAGGTACAGTAATTCGTTAAGTTGTTATACTTGTCCCCTGCATCCCTATTTTAGTTATGGTCTCAGTTACGATGTGTTATGCTTTATATACTTAGTACATATATCGTACTGACCCCCGTTCCCCGGAGGGCTGTGTTTCATGCCCGCAGGTACAGATGTTCATTCTGGAGATCTGTCAGCTTAGAAGTTCCTCTCAGCTATCGGAAGTGCTTTACTGTTCTGGAGCCTAATTTTTGATACTGGTCACTTAATGTATATATATTTGTACATTCAGGGGTACGGCGGGGGCCCTTTCCCGCTATATGTTACTGTTACTATTCCTAGAGGTCTATAGACATATGGATGTGGGTAGTTTATAAGTTTGTTTCGACGGTGCCTATACGGCATGTTGTAAATATTTTTATATTATGGCAGCCTCATCGGCGCGTTTCCTTTCATGATACGATACGAATGAAAAAGGCTACAGGTATATGAAAAAGTTTTAAACTATTGAAGTTTTTGTGTATAGTATCATATCACACACGGTTCAACTTAAGTGTAGCTAATAAATACGCATAAGAGGGTCCAGGTCGGACCCCAGTCGCGGCCTACGGGGTTGGGTCGTGACAGAAGTGGTATTAGAGCAGTTCGTCCTTGGAATATCTACAGACCGTGCCTAGTAGAGTCTTGTTTATCGGTGTGTTGTGCACCACATCTATGGACAGGAGGCTATAGGACATTTAGGATGTTACTTTCTTTCATATCTAAGATCGTGCGATAGAGTCGAGCCATAGAAAATGAAATTCCTCATACTAACCTGCGATTTTAGCAGGAGGACAACGCCGATAGAAGAAAGTAACTGACAATATTGGATGTTACGAAGCACGCAAGTAAGAAAAGGCACGAAGGACCTATGTTAGGTAAGGTGTTGCAATACAATTGATATATAAAGTTGGAAAATGAAAGGAAAATTTTACAGGAAAGTGCAACAGGTGCAGTTCAAGGGGACATACGAGGTAAGTCCATGTTCATACTTCTAATGTGGGCGCCCTGTATGGATGTGATATGAGATAATATGAATATATATGTGTGCCCTGGGTGGCTGCGATATGATACGATACGAATATATATCTGTGTGCCCTATGAGGCATTATTGGTATTTTCTGTGTGCAGCTGTTGAGATAGTAAGAAATACAGAGGAAACTCTGCCCAAATTTTCCTAGAAATAAGAGGAGAATGAGATATAGGGCTGTAGTATGTCTTGAAAGGTTGTTCTCACAACAATGATGAGATTTGACTAAACGAGTATGGCTTACCTCGAGAAATAAGTTAATTGCTGAGTTAATGGCAATAGAAACTAGGAGGTATGGAATAGTAGAACGAAGTTAGAAAGGACCTATAAGCCAAAGAAGATGACTCAGAGAGGACTGATAGATCGGGATAAAACGATATAGTAAGGCATCGCCTGAATTGATACATAGGGATAAACTATGACAAGTTATAGTTGAGGGAAGTAATAGTATGATTAAGACAAGAGTACGAGGGATAAAGAATTATGACGGATATGAAATGTTAATAAGACAGCTTGTGAAACATTAAGGATAATACCTATAAGAAGGGTAAGTAGCCTATAGTAAGAATCGTAAAGAAAGTCAAGCGGTGTTATACTATGGGACTGAATGTGAACAGGGTACCAGGTGAATATAATAAAAACCGTTATGAGAATAAGTAAAGGGTAATATGGAATTCCTTACGCCCAACCAAAAATGGAAATGAGCTAAAGGAATAATACAGAAGTTCTAATAGAGGCACTCAAGATAGATGTGATTAATTAAGTATGAGTATCGAACAAAAATAGAAATGGACAGTTACGAACTGGAGGTATAGTATGATGAAAAAGTATTAAGACAAGGCCACTACTACCCCAAAGTTGATATGGTTTTAAGCAGGATTAGAAATGAGCCTTAAGCACACGACAAAGGTGCAAGCTCAGGAGGCGTAAAAAAGTATGGTGTACACGTGACTCCACTCTAATGATTAGTGGTATCCACTAGAATAAGGTTAGTATAATGACGAAGCTTGAAACATGAGTCATTAAAGTATAAGTACACTCGAGTGGGGAATTTGCACTAATTATGAGCCCTCACTAATTACTGATTGGGATGAATGGAATGTGGCTTTGAATGCACTGCTACATTACGGATATTACTCGAGTATCAATCGTTAAATGAGATTTTATACGAGATATTGCGAATACTAAAGCACCCTACGATTATGCTAGGGTTTCCTAGAAAGGCAACCTAACGTGGGGATGATTTAACAGAAGATGTAGATATGGTGCAGCACATTAAATATGTTGGAGTAAGAATTATTCGCGTGTGAATAGCTAAAAATAAATGGAGGATAACATGGGTACACCCTAAAAGGGGGGAAGTGGACAAGAGAAGTACAAACGTAAGAGAAAATCAACTGACGCTATCGTATGTAAATGGGAACATTTAAACTTCAAATGAGACCCTATAAGGGATGGACGCGATCATACCCGCACTAATGCACTAGATTCCGTCAAAACTCCGATGTTAAGCGTGCTTAGGTAAGAGTAGCACTGGGATGGGTGACCTCCTTGGAAGTGAAAAAGGAAACAAAATAAATATGACAAAAAGAGATTATAAAGGCGTGTTAGTACAATGACACATATAGAACAAAGTAAGTCAAGAGCAGTAAAGATTATGATCGAAATACAATGCACCTCGTGAAAATGGCACAAGAATAGTTGTGCAGCTTACGAACATTGGCATACTAAGAGCGAGGTCAAATGATTGCTCAATAAAAGAAAGTCAATAATAGCAATGTGATTGCCATATTTAGAATCTATTAAAGAAAAGTGTAAGGTGGTTCGAGGCAGAACTATTAAGATATAATCGGTATTAAGGACAAAAGTCATAGCGGAGCCCTGACCTCCCCTGACCTCGACCGAAGGAGGTAAGCCGCTAGTATAGCGACACTAAAGCATTTTCTGAATGGCTCTACGTACCTACACATGTTTGTGTAAGCATTACAGTATAATGTGTGGTAATAAAACTAGAAAAAAGATATGAGTAAAAGAGCAAGATAGCATACCTAAGGTGTTACAAGTTGAATTAAGAGGAGTTGTATAATGGCTTAAACGAAGAGGAGCATCAGAGGCTTGATAGCCTGTTACAGGGGATGGGAATCCCGACTCGGAGATAGAAGGTGATTAATGTAGGTTATAGTGCAGGCTGACCTCGCACTCTACGGAAGTATAAGATCATATGGGTTATGGTAGATAAGCTGACAAAATTAACCCATTTTCTTCCAATTAGGAAGGTATAATCAGCTAAGGGTTATACGAGATGACATAGCAAGGAAACAATAAGATTTCATGGGGTTCCCATATCTTTTACCTCAGACAAGGAAGTTCAATATACGGCTAATCGCTGGAGATCATTCCGGTAAGGATTGGGAACACAGGTGAATCTTAGTACGACATTTTGCCCTTCGATTAATGGACAGGCCCAGAGGGGATCCACTAAATTAGTGATGAAGTAAAGCTTAATCCGGGACAATCTATCGATTAGAAGCCTAGAGTCGGCAAGAAGGAGATACATTGATCCTTCTCAGGTCATTTGTAAAATAGATAAAGCTGCTTATGAGTGGGACCTACCGTTCGATTTGAAATAATACATTCAGTTTTCACAGATCAATGCTCTGCAAGAATGTAAACGATGCTCCCAGAATATTTCCCGTGGAGGAGGTCCATATAACAGGGACTTATCTTACGAGGGGCAACCCATTTCCATCTGGGATCAGCAGATTAAACGGGTTACGAACTAAGGACATAGCTTCCGTCAAGGTACTGTGGTGGAATAAGAATTGTGAAGACATAACCTGGAAAGTTGAAGAGGACATAAAACACAGGTGTCCGCACCTATTCCCGATGTCTACAGATAACCCCCAGTCCTGGAATTCGTATATTAATTACTTGGATGAGTCATTCCAATAGAAAGGAATCTCCCTACAATTTGTATAAAGTCTTAAGGGAAGTTTTATTCAACATTCGGGGACGAATGTTCTAAAGGAGGGAACCATGTTACACCCGCCGCTCTCCAGCTTAGAATGTCTTCTTAAGTTCCATAGACACTATCATGTGAGCCGGATAAGCTACGACACTATCAAACAACTCTAAGGAAAGAAGATTGTGATACCTCGTGAGAAGGAAGGTTGGAAATGGAGTCATAAGAATCCGAAAGGAATTGGAGGCCAAGTAATGAGTCGTAGGACTCGATTTACCTACGTAAGACACTATGTTAAGAGTATTATACACTTAAGTTGCTTAAGGATATATCAAGCTTACATAGTACGGATTACACCGGCTCTTAAGACAAGATGAGATTACGAACCCACGGAGGAGAGGAGAAGGTGACACATGGCAGCAAAGGGAAGTGCCACATGGCAGCCTAGGGAAGTTCCACATGGCAGTAGGTAACCCACCTTCTTAGGGTCAAGTAGGTGACCCACCTACTTGGGGGTGGGCCCCAACAAGGATACGTGGTAGCCTTGGAGGCTAAGGGTGGATCCGTGGCCCAATAAGGGCTTGACACATGTCACCCTTAGGGGCGGACAGGTGTCACTTCCTAAGGAACCATATATATATATATATATATATATATATGTGTGTGTGTTAATGACTCTTAAGTCATTTAGAGTCCAAAAACATCAGCTAAACATAGAGACAAAATGTGAGAGGAACAGAGTACTACGACAGCCATGGTTCAAGAAGAATTAAGGTAAGTTCTTCACTTTTCTTCCGTGAATTAATTATCTAGGGTGTTCCCTAAGCACGTGGAGGTGTATATATGTATTTTAAGATATCTACGGAATTAATTCTTCAGCTTGGAACTTGAGAGGAAGTTGAAAGAACAAAGAGGAAAAACGTTAAAAACTAGTTAACAAACCCGTTTTTGGAGGGGACAGTTGTTAGCTTCTCGAAAAAGGGTGATGAAGTATAGAGGAGGTACTGCCCTGATTTTGGTTTTGGAAATCTTACACGGATTGCTTTTGGTGTTTTGGGCATATCGTTTTGTAAAAAATTGATGTAAGGGTGATTCTAAATTTTATACGACCCTAAGACACATGTCTATAACTTTCATGAAGGACATAAATCCTGTTTTCCTCTATTACCCCTTCGAAACGAAGCGACAAGGTAAAACAGTAAGCTGTCTAGAATTCACGTTTTGATAGTTTTGAGTGAGCTGTTGCTGTAGGGGTGTAATGTATTGTTGCAGGGCCTAAATGCATTCTAAAAGGGATGTGGATGCTGATGGTTACAGCCACACGACCCCTCATTTCGTATAGGTAAAGGCATTACAAAATAAAGGCTAGACGCCCTATTGTGATATCGTATTTTTGAATAAGTCGTTTGGAGTTTATGTTGTATATTGTTGGTGTGAATTGCTGCAGGTTGTTGTTTTTGGTTGGCTGTAGTTCTTAGGGACCTAATTAGAAATTTGGATAGGGCACATTATAGGGGAGGTGCTGCCCAATTTTCGTTAACGCCTTAACAAACTAAAGAACTAGTCGAGGAAACGACTAAGGAAATAGATTCCATTGATGCTAAGGTGTAACCTAAGATGATGGAAAGTTAAGAAGGGTTGATATTCATATTAGTTTTATGTTGGATAGGTTCAAAGGACGACGAAGCGAACAGGATAAGAAATAACTCAGATAAGGTATGTGAAGCTTTCTTTTGGCGTGTTTCTAGGAATAAGTATGTAGAGCTATCTTTCTTTTCTTTTGGCATGTCTTAGATGTAAGTTATGAATGATATGTATGTGATATTTGGGATTCAATCCATTCATAAATCCCTAAATATAAGTCGAAACTCTCATTTACTTTTTGATGTTAGAACTCCTGAAATAGCTAGGTTATTGCCTTTAAGTCTTCTATGTGATGAAAACTAGTATATGTAAAGCCTATCTCTTTTTTCTTTGGAATGGCTTAATTTTAAGTAAAATGATATATGATATGGTTTTAGAGGTAATTCCAGTTATGAGCTCTAAGTGTAACTCATGACTTGTAGTCACTTCTGAACATTTAGAGTCTAAAAGTAATCAAATTACTATTCTCGAGCCTGCTATATAATGAATAGTAAGTGGAGGTACCAGCTCTTCTTTTTAAAGGCTCTGAAATGATAAATGCGTCTGATTGCATAAGTTGAGTCTTTGACTAGATAAATTATATTTCTGATTGTATAGACTATATTTCGGATTGTATAAATTGTGTGGCATTATCTTAATGCATATTTGTGATCCCTGAAGCCCCAACTGATGTAAGCCCTAATGACATCTAAAGTGGTACCTCGGATAAATACTCCCCTAGTCTTCAGGTGATGGTTCACTTGACTATTTCATCGAGTCTCAAATAATGACTTAGTTGCATATGGTTTCCCACTACTCTACTCATACATACTGTAACCCATCCTTCACCGCGTCCCATGATGGGCCGGGAATAGTTATCGTGCACAGTTTTACTATTTGTTTCACCCATCCCGGGTCAGATTTATACAGTTTCATGCACGAGGAGACAATTCCGTATGTGAGGTGTGATATATGTTATATGTTATGACGATACGATTATTCACCGGGTCCCGGGCCGGCTGTAACATGATGGTATATGTGGAGAAATAAGGAAGGAACACCGAGTCCCTCCTTAGAGGGCTGGATACAGTATGTATATTATGATGGTACGCTATAGACGTACACCACTCCATTCACCGAATCCCTCACTAAAGGGGTCGGATACTTTATGTAGGCATGCATATAAGATTAGAGTGATACATTTGCGACCCCGAGCCCCGTAGTGAACCAGATATAATATGATGACCTACATGATAAGATTATATCGTATACGATGATATGATACTGTGTATGATGATATGATGAAATGAAATACATGATGATACGATGACATATGAATAGGATAAAGTGATTATGACACCGAGTTCACTAGAGGGTCGGGCACAGCATATGATGATGTGTATGATTTATGTGTCCTAAGGTGCAGGTACATTAATTCATTAAGTTGTTATACTTGTCCCTTGCATCCCTATTTTAGTTATGGTCTCAGTTACGATGTGTTATGCTTTATATACTCAGTACATATATCGTACTGACCCCCCATTCCCTGGGGGAATGCATTTCATGCCCGCAGGTACAGATGTTCATTCTGGAGATCTGTCAGCTTAGAAGTTCCTCTCAGCTATGTCGGAAGTGCTTCACTATTCTGGAGCCTAAGTTTTGATACTGGTCACTTAATGTATATATATTTGTACATTCAGGGGTACGGCGGGGGCCCTGTCCCGCCATATGTTGCTGTTACTATTTCTAGAGGTCTGTAGACATATGGATGTAGGTTGTTTATAAGTTTGTTTCAACGGTTTCTATACGGCATATTGTAAATGTTTTTATATTATGGCAGCCTCATCGGTGCGTGCCCTTTCATGATACGATACGAATGAAAGAGGCTACAGGTATATGAAAAAGTTTTAAACTATTGAAGTTTTTGTGTATAGTATCACATCACACATGGTTCAACTTAAGTGTAGCTAATAAATACGCATAAGAGGGTCCAGGTTGGACCCTAGTCGCGGCCTACGGGGTTGGGTCATGACAGAGATGGCCTTAATAGGTCCAGAATTGGTAATAGATGATATAGAAAAGGTAATGTTCATAAGGGAGAGATTGAAGATGTCTCAAAGTAGTCAAAATTCCTATTCTGATGTTAGGAAAAGAGACCTTGAATTTGAGGTGGATAATTGAGTCTATTTAAAGGTTTCACCCATTAAGGGTGTAATGTGTTTTGGTAAGTAAGGAAAATTAAGTCCTATATATGTTGGACCTTATAAGACATAGAGACGTGTTGGTAAAGTGGCCTATGAGTTAGATTTGCCATTTGAATTAGCTATGGTTCACCTGGCGTTTCATGTATCCATGTTGACGAAGTTTGTGGGTGATTCGAATTCCATTGTACCATTGGAAGATGTGAATGTTGAAGAGAACTTGACTTATGAATAGGTTCTCGTGGAGATCTTAGACTGACAAGTTTAAGAAATTAAGAAACAAAAAAGTTGAGTCCGTCATAATATTATGGAGGAATCAACAAGTAGAAAGTTTTACATGGGAAGCATAGGCGGATATGATGAAATGATACCCATACCTCTTTCCCTCTACTCAAGCCTAATGTAGTAAGTTGTTCTTACTCAAGGTAACTGAACTCTTATGTATTTAGTTCCTCCTAAGTCATTCATATGCATGCATGTTCATAAAAGTTGATTTTTAAAGTCATGATTTATATTAAGTTTGAAATTGCATGTTTCATGCATTTTATGGTGTCATTATATTCATGCTGGGTTGCTAGTCCACTTTCCGTGTCTTTTCTATTACATGTTAATCTCATTCGAGGATGAATGTTTCCAAAGGGGAGATATTATTAGACTCCAAAAGTCAGAAAGTTGGAAACAAAGAAAAATCTTCAAATATGGAATGGACTCAGTATTATGACTCACCCGACGAATCGTTAAGACAAGTCGTAGAGGGAGTCTTGGGTGTTGTTCAAGACCAAAGCTCACAAGAGGTCCTACGAGTCAACATTACAACTTGTAGTTCATTCTGCGAGTCATAATAGTGAATAGTAACCCAACCTCAAAGGCCCATGTTTCAGAGTTCCTCTCCATCGATTCCATGACCTAACTGGACAATTCGTAGGAACAATTACAAGTCGTAGGCACAACTCGTAACCAAAGTTTAGAGAGCCTTAAAGTTTGAAGGGTTTGGAACCTATAGGACGAGTCCAAATGATGATTCATAGAAATGAATCATTTGCAAACTTAAAAGTCTTGGTTTTTCAAAGTTTTTCCTCATACCTATAGGACGAGTCTTCTTGATGACTCATCGACTTTTCTACGATTCATATAGTCATCTCGTTAGTCTAAATTCAAATTTTTAATGAAGTATAGTTATGTCATTTCCCAAGTTCGGTTCAATTAACCCAGACACAATTATGGCTAAGTTCAATCCTATATCTACTTAATCCTTTGAAATTTCCCTAATTCTAAATCACTCTCCCAAATTCTTTAAGGAAAGATTAAAACAAATCTCAAGGATTCTTCTCCAAGTTTCAAAGCTAGAGTTTCATATTCCTCCAAGGTTTCTTCTTCAATTTTAAGTAATGTCAATCAAGATATGTGGGGGTTGATCCATGGGTTCCTTTCACCCATGGAGTCCCATAGTTTTCTCAACCTTCCTCCAATTTTCAATACATATATGAATCCTAGTTCTAATGAATTGTATTGGTCAGTTTTAATTTCATTTTGATTTGTTGTCGATGATTATTGTAAGCATGTTTATACATGAATTGCATGAGTTTCATTTGAATTATGAATGCTCATGGATAAAACTATTTTCAATTTATGGTTATGAAGTGAAAGATGATTTTCATGAGTTGACTATAAGTGTAATGATTTTCAAGGAAAGTTCTATTTTCAATTTAGATCATTTGAAAAAATCTCCCAGTTTCCGTTGTAAAAATATGAAAAACTTATGGGTAATACGATCGAGCAATTATGGCGCCTACGCATCCCCATGAAGTAGGAATTTGGTCAAACGTAGTTTCAATAATTGTCTAGGTGTCCATAATTTTTGACAAGACGGCTACAACTTTTGACAAGATAACCACAACTTTGGACTAAGAAACCATGAATTTTGATTAGACAACCACAACTTTTGACAAGGCAGCCACAACTTTTGACTAGACAACCATGACTTTTGACAAACAGCCACTACTTTTGACTAAACAGCGATAACTTTTGACTAGACAACCATAACTATTGACTAGCCACAACTTTGGACTACAACAATGATTTATGACAAATAACCACAACTTTTGACTAAATAACCATAAATTTTGACTACGGAACCACAATTTTTGAGTGAACAGCCACAACTTTTGACTAAATAGCCATGACTTTTGACAAACAACCACAACTTTTGACTAAATAGCCACGAATTTTGACAAAAATCCACAATTTTTGACTAACCAACCATAACTTTTGACTAAACAACCACAACTTTTGACTTGACAATCACAATTTATGACAAACATCCACAACTTTTGACTAAACAACCATAATTTTTGACTACACAACCACAACTTTTGACTAAATAGCCACTAAATTCTTGAAACTATCTTGCTTTTGACCTTTGAATATGCAAATATTTTCTACATCTCAAATAAACCTTTTTAGTGAAAAGGAAAAACTCCAAGAAAAAATTGTTAGTTCATTAAACAAAAATAATGTATAAACAGATAACACTTTTTTATTCAAACAGGGTTTTCAAAGAATTGAAGAATTGGACACTCCAAGAAGATGACAAAAGGGATACTTTAAACGGCGTTGGACGACCACAAACCAATTATCTATTTTTCTACTCTAAAAGTATGGTGCTTTTCTAAAAAGAAAGTTGAGGATAACCACGTAACCACTCTTATTCCTAATGCGAATTATTTGTCGCTTGGCAGAAATCATATCATGATGCAATGACATACATATAATTAAAAAAATAATGAATAAAGAATATACATACAATATAAAAATAATCAAGAAAAGATATCCAAGGCACAATATAGGATATAATAAAAGAAAATTCTCCTCAATTTAAAAAATGAACCCATAATGGTTATAACCTCTATTTCCCAAGCGGAGTGACAATTCTGTTATATTCCTATTTTTGCAAATAAGGAGCATCATCATGGGACTTATTAAAAAATAAATTTAATTGTTAATAAAGAATTTAGGGAAAAGTTTAATTTAGGGAGTCGCCACCTAATTTTAGGTTAATTAGGAAACCAATTAATCAATAAAAATAATCTTCGAAACCATTAGATTTTAGGTTAGGGGTTCAAATGATCCCGAAGGGAAGGTATTAGCACCCTTCAGAATTCACAACTGTGGGTCCTGGCTGAACTCATATTTTTTTTCAAATTGAAGAGGAGATAAGAAATCTAACAAGTATTTAAACATAAAATATACAGAAAAGTAAAATAAAAGCAATAATACGGGAAATGACAAATATTTTCCTAACATCAATAATATACACAATAATGAATTAAAAATGTTATTCGAATAGCTTCCTCGGGGAGCAACATTGAGTAATTGTAAAGACACTTAATAAAAGTGTTAGTAATAGATAAATATGAGTAATAAAATCAAAATAATAATAACTCAAAAATAAAACACATCTTATAAACATGGGAGGCCTTGGATATCGATGGTAATTTCTTCATCGGCCACTTCTAACTTGCAAAATATAATGTATAATGTAAGCTTAAACTAAAATTTTCATCTTTTACAATAGGAAGGTCTCAAAAACCGATGGAGAGATTTTTTCATTGGCCAATTTTAAACTAATCTTCTATAAATAGCTAATATTCAAGTTTGCTCAAAAATATAAATAAATCAACAAAAATTCATTCACGAAGTTCACAATCAAATAACAATAAACACAACAAGCTACTGGACAACTAAAATATTAACCAACAACCCACTAATAAAGTCAAGACAACAACAAACAACAAACAACAAACAAAAAAAACACCCTACAACCGTATTAAATCATAATGGAAAATAATAAAATAATAACATTAAAAGCAACAATAATATGAATGGTCAAAAAGGGATGATTACAAAAGTAGCTCACTGTAATGTTTTCAAACAAGAAATGTTAAAGACAAAACGTCAAATAAATAATAACCCAATTAAAATAATTCTCATAAGAATACCCACGGGTAGTATCAACAATATAGAAAAAATAAAATCACCAAAAAATATTCATCAGCACAAAATTACCTGAGTTTAGCAAAATATGTTAAAATAGGCTAAGCAACCCATGAACAATATTTAATAACTATTCAAATCAATAAAATTAATACTCAAAATGTTATAGAAAATGACAAAAATGAGTGGTTCACTAAAACTAAAATCAAATGACTCAATAATAAAGAAAGTCCAAAAGCAACATGTTATCAATTTAAATATGAAATAAAGAAAAATATTGCTAGAGTACAATTGAAACAATACAAAAACTATAAAAGAAACAACTATAGTGGATTGATGTCCTCGATAAAGTGATAAAGTATATTAACAAAATGAAGCAATTTTGTAGAGCAACAAAACTAAAGCAAATCTGCTCATAACAATGACAATTATTAATAATGAACACAATAACGTTGAAGACCATAACGATGAATAATAAAAATAAAGATTTATAGTAATATTTTACCAAATATAGCAATGGTCACCAAAGTTTGCTTGAGATGAAGTGTTCCCTCCAGATCTGGCTGAAAAATGAGACGGAGTGCAAAGCATGGACCTTCTAGCTCCTAGTTTCACTAGAGACTAAGGTAACAAGTTCATTTTTGTTGTAGTGGTATGGGTGGACTGGTTTATTCAACTATGGTTGTGCACCAGTGATGGTGGTGTTCACTAGAAAGTGAAAACAAAAAATGGAAAAGAAAAATAGGAAAGATGGACTCGTTAGATGGGTGTGTGGCCAATTGTGCGAGGTTGGAGCTCGCTAGCTCGCCGGAGATGGAGTTTGGTTGTTGTTTCAGCGAACTTGAGGTCGTTTGTTGGAGGTGAAAAGTGCCTGAGAAGATGAGGGAGTAAGAATTAGGGGTGGCAGCTTGGGTCAAGAAAATAGAGAAGAAAAAGTTTAGGCTTTTTCCCTTAGCCCATTTTTGTCCATTAATATATTTGAAAATTTTATCCACCACCCTTGGTGTCACACCATGGGTCCAAAATCATGGACTATATAAATATCTGGGTAATAAAATATTTATTTGCTCTTCAACATTATTGTTAGACTGTGCTAATAATACTAAAACAAATATTAACAAGTATAACAATGGCTTGTAAAAATCCAAATTAACTACTAGTTAAAAAAATAGCTATAATTGAAACTAAATAAAATAAACTGATAAAATTCCTAATCTAAAGATAATTATTAATAATTTAAAAAAAACTGAAAAGATGTGTAAAAAATTATATTTTATACTCTTTAACAATCAAGAAGTCTGAAGACGTTAATTTTGAGTACAGACAGCTTAAATTGGGTGTCAATATTAAGGACAATTCTCACATGAGCTAATCTACCTAATGATATGTGCGGCCCCCAAAATTTGAAAGTGAAACGAAGGAGAAATTTCAAGAAAAAAGGGGTTAATTCAGGTTGGACGAGTCAACTTATGACTCGTAAGGACTTCTGTGATTCATAGAAGTGAATCATAGGAGGAGTTCAAGAGGTGGAAAAATTGGACCAAGTGTGGGGCAGGTTTACGAGTCAAGGTTATGACTCATAGAAGTCTAGACGAATCATAGAAATGACTTGTCAAGAAACTTTAGAGGCCTTGACTTGCAGGGTTCTCACACCCAGCGGGACGACTTGAGTCTAAGACTTGTTGTCTAGGTTACAACTCGTAGAGACGAGTCGTAGAGAAACTTCTGAGGCGCACACCTCAGGGTCTTCCTCAGACCCTGCAGGACAAGCTTATCTTGGGTACATTTATTTGCCCAATAGCAAAAAAAACATAATTCATTAGTCAAGTTGAGGGCAAATTTCTAGAGTTTAGTTCATATTTTCGCATATTTGTGTATTGTTTTAACCAACCAACATGATTAGAAATCTTCAGGGCTAATTGATAAAGAATGAACATTCAAAACATGATCGGATTGAAAGTGGAGCTCAAAGGAGAAGTTGGGAACAAACTGCGAAGAAAATGCATCATAATGAAGTGTGTCTGCATCGTGCATTGAGCTTCAGTAATTTAATTCCAACACTTGTAATTTATTTGACTCAAAAGTGTGGTACACGATGCGGACCTGGTTCTGGATAAAACAAATTTTCACCGATACAAAAAATGAAAAATTATACTAAACTGAACTAAGTCTGTATTGCGGACTTTAGTGCATTTACTTTAACTCCGCATTTTTGGTGCTATAAATAACACCTTTACATATTTTACTGAAAAGTAGATCAGATTGTCGGATTTAGACTGAAGGAGAGGAAGGAAGAACTACTTTTGGGTGATTTTTTCTCCTTTTCTTTCAATTGAATTCAAGTTTTTATGTTATTAATGATTTATGTAATTTTGTTACAAATTATGAGTGGCTAAATCACCTTGTTCTTAGGTTGTATCCATAAGATAAAGGTTTTAATCTTATTTACTTTGGTTGAAAATGGGTTTTTGTATGTGATTACTCCTATATTCTTATTTTGATTGTTTTAATGCTTGATCACCGTTAGATCAAATTTGTTGTCCATCTGGAACTCGAAAGGCAGAAAGGGGATAGAACACTAGAATATAGGGAGCATGTTTATCCTAGAATTGCCTAGAATAATTCGTGTATAGAATGACCATGACACATATCCATACACTATGTTTGGTTACTAAACAGGGTGATATGATTAATGCATTTTTGTTGGTTCATTCTTACCCCCGCTCAATGATGTAGTTAATTTGTCAACAAAAGTAGGCAATTAGAAGTCGGAAGATCATAATTGTAGAATCAACCCTATAAATCAATAATCGAAAGACTCATTGAATACCAAAGTAAAGGATGTTAGACTGGAAATATATAAGTTCTACAACCTTGGGACTCTTCCTTAAATTGATAAAATTTCTCTAATATATTTGAATCTTTTACTTATATCATTTTTGGTATAATTATTTTAGTTATAAATGAACTCAACTCTTTGAAAACACGCATGAATAATTTGATTCATTGAAAATCTAACCAACATCTAATTAAACTTTCCTGTGGGTTTGATAGCCAGCTCTTAAAAGGGTCACTATATTATTTTTGAGACCACATACACTTGTATGTGCGTTTGGATGCAACAAGTTTTTGGCGCCATTGCTGGAGAAAATTTTAATTTGGTAATAGTTTTCTTTTAGAAGTTTCTTTATTATTTGTGTTTGTGTTAAGAACTTGATCTTAGGTGTTATTTCTGGAGGGAGAATTCACAAAGGCACACTGGACAGAAGTGGAAACTTTGTAGAGCCTCTAGCTGAGCCTGAATATTTCTGCATTAGCAAAGAAGGAGAGCAGCTTCCCTATATCCTATACCACAGGTAAATCTAGGTGATACTAACGAAATGCCTATAGAGGTTCCTGTAGTGATGGTAGCTAGGATAGTATGTGATGTGGCAATCCCACTCACAGAAAATGTCACCTCCAGCATTCAAAACCTACCAACTGGAGGAGGATTGAAATGAAATAGAATATGGTGCAGCTGTTGCACTCTAATGTGCAGTTTACCAGTTTTCCTCAAGAAGATCCCCAAGTCCACATCTAGAACTTCTTGGAGATTAGCGACACTTATACGCCTAATGGGGTATCTCCTGACTTTGTGAGGTTAACATTGTTTTCCTTTTCTTTGTTAGGGGAAGCTAAGAGATAGTTGAAGTTGGAATCACCAAATTCAATCACGTCATAGAATGATTTGGCTCGCCAATTTCTTACCAGATTTTTTCCTTCGGGGAAGACAGCTAAGTTAAGGGTTGAAATTTTAAGCTTTAAACAAAATCTGGAGAAAATTTGTACCAATCTTGGGATATGTTTAAATCTTTACTCATTAGATGTCCTTGCCATCATCAAACTAATGAGGTATTGGTCCATACCTTCATAGAAGAGTTGGAAGCCAACACCAAAATTCTTCTTGACTCTGCAGCAGATGGACAGGTACTAGATAAAACATATTATGAGCTCTATATATTGTTTAATCACATATCTCAGGGAAATCCTGAGTGGAATGGAGGAAAATCTAGACCTGTGGTTTAAAAATAAGCAGGCATATTGGAAGTTGATGCGGTGATAGCATTGACGGCATAGATTATTGCAATGCAAATATGATGACAATGCATTTCAACAATTTAGCAAAAGGACATCAGCAAGCTCTAGTGAATCAGATGCAACAACAACACATGTGGTGCGAGGTGTTTGGCAGTAGTGAACATATGGCAGAATACTGTAAAGTTAATCCTGAGTCGGTGAATTTTGTGGGTAAAGAACCTAAGGGTGGAGGAAATCAGAACTATGGAAATACTTACAACCCAAATTGGAGAAACCATCTAAACTTCTCATGGGGTGGAAATCAGCAAAATCAACATCAAGGGAAGACACAATTTAGATTATAAGGAAGTGGGCAGCAGTACAACAATCAAGGCCAAGGTCCATATAGACCACAAGGAGGAGGCCAACACTATAATCAACAAGACCAGAGTATCTAACAATCAAGCAGTGCAGGGAACATGAGTGTGGAAGATATGCTTAAAAAATTAGAGAAACAGGTGGGACAACTAGCAAGTTCTCAGAATTCTCGCCCGCAAGGTGGTTTACAAGGTAACACTGATCCAAAACCCAAGTAGGTAAATATTGTGAGCACATGAAATGGACGAGCACTAGTTGAGTTAGCGCTATAAAGAAAAGCTAGTGAAGGATAAGGTAAAGTTGTGGAGATTGAAGCTAGTGAATCTAGACGACCACAGATGGTGCAAGAGCCAAAAATAAAACCACCTCCCCCATTCCCACAAAAATTTAAAAAGAAGAAAATGGAGGAATGTTTTGAAAAATTCATAGACATGCTTAAACAGGTACAAATTAACTTACCTTTGATTGATATGTTACAGGGAATACCAAAATATGCCAAGTTTGTTAAAGATATTGTGGCCAACAAGAGCAAGTTAGCTGAATTTGAAACAGTGGCACTTACTAAAGAGTGTAGTTCAAGAATATGGAACCTAGAATAAATAAAGATGAAGCAATCTGCTGACAAATAAGGATAGTACATGTGATAACATCATCTGATGCCTCAGTCTCTACCCTCGTCAAAGCAGCATAGAAGTGGCCCTGTCGGCCTCCTCCACAAATATTCGCCCTACCACCTGACCTGCCTCCCTGGGAAACTCTACAAATACCCTACTGACCATCGTCGTGGCCGTGACCCTGATCTATACCGCCTGGTGGAGGTGGTGCTACTACCAACGGTCTAGATCGGTCGGGACACTCCCTAGCCTAGTGCTTCGGTGAGCTAAAATCGAAGCATCCTGAAGCTGACCGACCCGTGATAACTCTACCGTGGTAGGAAAAAAGCGGACCTGATCCCCTCAAGATCTACCTTGCAGTGGAACCCCCTAACGAGGCTGACTACCCTCAACTGCTGGCAGGACGGCCTGAACCGGCCGGCTGGACTGATCCTGCTGGTACCTATCCTGCTGGAACCGCTGGCGGGGCCTGTCATAGTTATCATGGACTTTAGGCTGAGACCCACTGTAGCTACCCTGATGATTGGGTCTTTTATCACTGCCCTCCTAGGCCTGACGATGAATAATCTTGATCGTGCGGTCATAATCCACCATTTCCAAAAAAGAACGGCCTGTAGAAACCAAGTGCTCAGTCCCCAACCTCAGGTAAGGTCTTAATCCATGCACAAAACATCGTACCCGCTCCTCCTTAGTAGGTAGAATCATAGTGGCAGTCAGGAAAGCTAATGAAATCTAGCCTCGTACTCCGTAATTATCATGTGGCCCTACTCCAACCAAGTAAATTAATCCCGGAGTCAGTCCCTAACACTCCTAGGGATGTATCGAGCCAGGTAAGCCTCTGAGAACTGGGACCATATCAATGGTGGTGACCCAGTTGGCCTGGACTGCAAATAAGAGAGCCACCACTGTCTGGCTTCCCCTCTAAACTGGTGAGCAGTGAAGTCGGTGCCTCTGGACTCTACAAGACCTAAGGAATGGAGTTGCTCTTGATAGATAGTTAAGAACTCCATGGTATCCTCACCAATGGCTCCAGAAAATATCAGGGGTGACAGCCTCTGAAATACCCCTAACATCTTCTGATCTTTTAATGACATCACAGCCTTCGGAATTGCTGGTGGGAGTGCAACAACTAGTGGAGGCAGCTGAACCTTAGGGGCTGGCTGGATGGGAGGATCCCACGGTGCTGGTATGTTTGCTACTAGGGTCGGGGCGTGTGGTACAACCCTAATAGCTGTGAGGAGCTGCACAATCGCTGCCTGTAGTGTTGGGGTCAAAACTGGTGGAGCTGGGGGCTGTACTGGTGGTGGTGGTCCCTCTGGATGAGTAGGAATAGGACCATCCTGATGTTTCTCTACCAGCTCCGGCTCTATCTCCGAGTCGGGTGTTAGTGCTGCTCCCCTACCTGTCCCATGAGGATGACCTCTAGGCATGCCAGGCCTTGGTGCGTTATCATGACCGGTGGTATCGCGCATATGAACTATCATGTGAAAGAGTGGAATAAATGAGATTTCAAGAATTCAATAAGACACAATACTGCACAAAATGATACAACATAGAGAATGTTCCTAATGATATCCTGTAGCCTCCCAAAGGTAAGTTAAGGACGTCTTTGCACCCATCCGCGAGACTCTACTAGATGTTAGCTCTGTATAACTAAGATCAATAAACCTGGGTCTCTGATACCAACTTTTCATGACCCAATTCCTTAGGTCATGATGGCACCTACTATAACCCACCAGTAGGTAAGCCAACCCGTCAAGCCAAAACATCAAGTAATGGGTTTGAGGGCAGAAACTAAACAAGAGTGGCGAATTATAAAGATAGGCAGAAAGAATAAGTAGAAGTAAACCAAAACATGATATAAACAACTAAAGAGCCCTCCCAAAACCTGGAAATCACAAGTACAGAGCTTCTATAATATAAAAGACGAGTACAAGTCCCGAAAGTGGACCGAAGATATATACAACAACTGGCTAGTCGCAAAAGGCAAAAGATCGTCCATCCATACTGAAGGAGACAAAAATGATCCAAAAATGTCAAGTGCTCACCCTAGTCTCTGAAGCTAACTGCAATAGGCTTGATCTATCCATGGTGGTAGCTGGTACTCGGTCCTACATCATGAAAGTAGATGCAGATTGTAGTATGAGTACCAAGACAATAGGTACCTAGTAGAAATCATAGACCGAATAAGCAAAAAAGGTAAAAACAATATGAAAAAGAGGAATAGCCTAAATAGGAGTCAACATAAATATCAAAAAGAGAAAAGAGTACTACCTATGAGAACTACAGTTAACTATACACAACTGGTCCCCCAAAAGCCCAGCCGGGACACTCGTGTGCACGTTAAATAAAAACTTGGATGAACCCTCATAAGCCCGTCGAGTACAGAGAATAGCTACAACTACCAAGGCTAGTAACTAAGAATCTGCAATGTCAGTAGCCGAAGTACTGTGTTATTTCCAAACCCAGAATCTCCAATAGTCAATCGATCTAGGGGTGATTAAGGGGTCGAGGCTCGGATTGGACCCAAATGCTCACCCGGATGTTCAAAGTGGCTAAGGCCGAGACTGGATACCTGGATGCTTGTCATAATACATAAGTGCAATTGAGGTCGGGATTAGGCACCCGGATACTTGCCGTAACACATCAGTATGATCGAGGCTGAGACTGGGTAACTGTATGCTCGTCATACTAGCAAGCCAGTAGAGGCTGGGGCTGAGTACCTGTTTGCTCCCCGATAATTTAGAACGGAGGCCGAGACTTGGTACCCGGATGCTCACAGATAATTTATCCCATAAAGCCAAACATTTTACTTCCCAACTAGAATACAACAGTACCAAAAATATTTTCCCAAATGAGTCAACCGATATGCCGCCAAAACTGGAACCGGAGCCAAAGTCAACAATCACAAAATCTAATGTTGCCGACGCATCAAGAAAGTCACGATTATATCAATTTATGGATGAGGATATTTTTAAGAGCAGGGGTAACGCCTAACTAAGGCCAAACTACCAGGCACTAGCCCACTACACTATTCTACAAGGATCTAAGTCCATCAGAGCGACGTCGGGGCATCTAAAGCAAGTTTACATCCTATACTAAGGCCAACATACTTCACAGTATCAACAACATGCTCATTCAACTCTTCTCATAATACTGACAAATAACAATAAGATACACATGCTTCTAAATATTCGAAAAACCCGATAACAAGCCTAAAATATGATTTCTAACACCTAAAATATACAATCAAACTACCCAACCCAAATTCTAACTATTTCAACATGCTTTCAGACATTCCATCTCAATCTAAAGAAAGGTAAAACTGTAGCCTAACTGTAGCTAAACACGCGAGCTTCAAATCACTATAACGGATCTTTTCCCTTTTGAACGGCCTCAGAATATTGCCACGCTGTCAAAAATAGAACCACAACTTTGATACAGTTGTTTAGACACTAATTTCATAATTTTTGGAGACAGGCCAATTTTGCGGTCTAAAATTGCAATTGTGGGACCCGCATACGGAAGTCTAGATTTGACCCTCCAAAACAGGTTCCAAATGTCATCCCGAGCTCACAAATCAGATTTATAACATAATTCGGGGTGGAAAACTACACAGGACGAGCATACAACCAAAACTCATAAATTTTGACTAAAGGACCAAAAATAGCAGCATAAACATTAGCTAATTCTAAAGAAACGAGACTCTTCCAACCCAAATATATTGCACTATGATGATCTTTGCAAAAAAAACCACAATCTAGCCTCAAGAATCACTCAAAATAGAGTTATATTGACCAAGATACACTCTTCCAAAATTCAACAAAATTTCATTCCAAAAAGACTAAATCAGTAACTAAAAATGCATTTTTACCTCAAACAAAGTTTCTCTTGCGTTTCTGATATTATCACAAGATTCCTCACAAAATTTTCTTGAATTTTGACCCTTGAATCACCAAAATTGGATTTATATAGGTCAAGAAATAACTTCTCAAAGTTCTTCAAAAAATCATTTTGAAAATGGACACTACTACAAATAAGATCACTATTTTTGCCTGAATCGAATGCTCCAAATCAGTTTTCAAGCTTCCAATGTGTTCTCACGAAAAATCTCACAAGTTTTCCTTTTGAATCACCCAATTTAGAGCTCTATAGCCCAAGATAAAGGGTTTTAAAGTTAAGATAAAACCCAAAAAAAAAAGTTGTTGTGTGCTACTACAGATTTTTGAAAAAAAATTAAAATCTCATAAAAATAAATCAAATATGCTAACCCACTAAATTTGATATTTCGGACTCAATAGAGCATTCAGAATTCTCATACGAGATCATTTTAATAAAAAGTGGGTCCCACACCCAAGAGACCTTTTAAGCCACATTCCACAACGGGCCTCGAGATTAGACCGGAAGCCTCGAAAAGTGAACGAAGGGTCGTTCTAGACAAAAATTGATATTCCAAAACTTACTGAACTATCAGAATTTTTATTCGAGCGCATTTTCCAAGAATGTTGACCAAAATCAACCATAGGCTAACTTTCAAAGTCAAAAGCATCAAATGGCCCCAAACTCGCATCGATTGCCTCAATAGTCATTCCAACAGTGCTACTAGTCTAATTTTTTCATTCCAGAGCTGATCGAACCATCAGAATTTGAATTCAAGATCTCGTTGACCCAAAACTTGAAAAGTCACAACTAAACCAACTTAGGCCTTCAAAATACCAAAATGGAATCGGGACCTCTAAAAATTCAACCAACACTTCTTCTAGATGAAAAACCATCTCCCGAATCCAACGAAATCGTCAGAATTCCATTCTGAGCATCGAAACTCCAATAGTTGATCAAATTCAAACTTTGGCTTAAAATTTCTCAATTTCTCAACTCAAGGCCTCAAAACTTCGTTACAACTCCAAAACTGATTTCGTAAAGTCTCCTAAGTCAATTTCAACATTTCAGAGCTGCTGGAATCAACGGAATTGTGTTCCGATACCTGTATCTCCAATTGACCCCAAATACCACTTTTTAATACTTAAAACTTATGAAAACTCAAAATTTCCAAAGACTTAACTTTTCATAGGATTTTCTAAAAATCAACAACCAATACCAATCAGAAATGGCTCGGGGCATCTAAAGGGAGGGTTAATAATGGTCATTTTACAAAAATTCCAAAAATGACTGTGAGGGTCATTAAAATGTCACACTTAGAACGTCATACATTTATGTCCAAACATACCTCTACTAAAAGACTTGGTGGGGGCTAAGAAATGTCCCTAGCTAACCCTCATATTAAATGGAAACAAGTAACATGAAAGGTATCCAAAAGTCTTTATAACATAAGCTAGAGGAGGAAAGGAATATTGTTCCTAAATCATGGGAACTCACCAAAGGTAGTAGCCTTCAACAAACCCGACTAGCCACGTGGAAGTGAATGTGGAGCAAGTCCCTACATGGTGATATCATATAGGCAAGAGAGTATGTGTTAGTACTTTGAATGTACTAAGTATGTAGGCATGCAATTTAATGAAATGTTAAAGCATTCTATGATAAAGTACATAAGTAGGTGCATTAGAAATGTTCATTTTGTGGGAAGATAACTACAACAACATCTAAGACCATGCAATCTATTACATGAAATCCAACATAACCCCCTACGTTGGAATGGGGAGACTACTTTTTGGATAGATCTCCATAAAACTTCATTTATTTCTTTAACATTTAGGGTTATTTATAGATCTACTAGCCTAAGCCTACAAGGGCTCCTATGCTGATACATAGTTAATGAGACAAGGGATTGCTACTAGGATATCCTTACCAAATTCCATCTCAATGCCCCATTCGATGCTAAGTCAATCCCACAGAATAGTTTAATATAACATAATAACATAATCATTTGCATAGCTTTAGATCATCAAAACATCATTCGATAGAATAGCTCATTCAAAACCTTTTTTTGATTTACACAAGTGAGAATTGGCCTTTCACAAGTAGAATCCATCATTTCATAATCATTCTTTCATTTCATAAGACTCATTTGATCATAGACATTTGCTTTCATAAATATTCATTTTGGATTCAAAGCTTTCAATTCAAATTTCATTAAGAACATAGTAAAACTAGGTGGGTTCTACTTAATTCAACTTTCAAATCATTATCATCAATACTGGCATGCATGAGAGTAATGGATGCATCGATTAAGACATCTTTAAAACAACCCACCAATACACTTTAAAACCCTTTTTGTGTTTTCATATAGGACCTTTGATAAATCAACCATTTCATTAATTAAGAGTCAATATAAGCTAAGGTAGATAAACAAACTGCAAATATTAAAGAATCTATACATTTGAAGTCATAATATGAAAACCCATGAAATCCACATTGTAAAACAAGCTATTAGGTTTAGAAAAATACTTGGGCTCCATGGATGGAAGAACCCATGAATGAGACCCACATACCTTGGGAAACAAAGCCTTAATGAAAGCTTGAAAATAGAGATTTGAAGATCGTGAAATGGAACCCTAGACTTTGCTTGAGATGAAGGAGACTTTGGGAGGAGCTTTGGGAGATAAGGGCTTTGTGAATTTGGGACTAAGTGTGAGAATGAAGGATTTGGTATAGCTTAGGGTCCTTATATAGGTTAGATTTAGTCCCCAAAATGACTTCACTTTAATGTTAAAATATGGGAAAGATCTAAAATGCCTATTTAAAATTTGGTCAGAACTGAGCCTACGATTGGTCCTTACGACTGGTAAGACTTTATACGAATCGTAGAGTGGACTCGTCCTACAGGGTTTGAGAAAGACCCTGAGGATTGACCCTCAGAATTTTCTCTATGACTCATCTTGAGGAGTCTTAGACTCGTCTAAGAATCGTAGAAGGGACTCATCTTATAAGGTTTGAGTAACCCCTGAGGACTAAGTCTCTAAATTTTCTTGATGAGTTATTTCTATGACTCATCATCTCTTCCACGTGTCATTACTTTGACTCGTAGAACCACTCCTCTCCTTAGACAAATTTTCAACCTTAACCAAACTCCTACGAGTAACTCTTACGACCCATAGGAGTTTTTATGACT
Organism: Solanum dulcamara; assembly: GCF_947179165.1. Taxonomy (NCBI): domain Eukaryota; kingdom Viridiplantae; phylum Streptophyta; class Magnoliopsida; order Solanales; family Solanaceae; genus Solanum; species Solanum dulcamara. Next base: position 43,963,208 of record NC_077238.1, read on the forward strand.
CGTAGGCTGAGTCGTACAACCTAATTCTAGTCCACTTTCCAAAATTTGTTCCTACGTTTTAACTCCTCAACTTACGGGGTCTTACATCAACTAGTTGATTCCTCCAAATGGCTTTCAGTGAAGAAACTTCTTTATTTCTCAACTTTCAAACTTGACGATCCAGAATCTCAACTAGAACCTATTTGTAAGAGAGTCTTTCTTTAACTCCAACAATTTCTAATGGCACAATCGATGTAACACTTACACTTTTTAAACAAGGAAACGTGGAACACCATATGGACTAATTCCAACTTGGGCAAATCCAACTCATAGGCCATCTTGCAATAATGCATCCAAATTTGATAAGGACAACATAGAGGGGAGTGAGCTTCCTTTTATTACCAAATCATATCACACCCTTCATAGGTAAAATTTTCAAATAAACTCAATCATCAACTTTAAATTCAATCTTTCTTCTTCTCACATCGACAGAGGAATTTTGCCTACTTTGGGTAGTTATCAACCTCTCTCTAATAAGTCAAACCTTCTCCATAGCCTCATAAAGTAACTCAGGCCCTATCAAAGCAACCTTACAAATTTCAAACCAACAAATAGGAGACCTACACCTCCTACCATAGAGAGCCTCAAAATGAGCCATCTGAATACTCAAGTGATAACTATTATTATAGGCAAACTCAATAAATGGTAAATGATCATCCCAATAACCTTTAAAGTCAATCACAGAAGCTATCAACATATCCTCTAAATTCTAAATGGTTCGCGCGGTTGACCATCAGTCTGAGAGTGAAAAGTTGTACTAAGATTAATATAAGTACCAAGACCCTTCTGAAATGATCTCCAAAGTTGAGAAGTAAATTGAGTACCACTATCAGAAATGATAGATAATGGAACACCATGCAATCTCACCATCTCTTGAATGTAAAGCTTAATAGTCCTCAGGTGAATAAGAAGTATTAACTTGAAGAAAATATGCCAACTTAGTCATTTAGTCTATAATCACCTAAATAGAATCAAATTGTCGATGCGTACGAGGGAAACTTGTAAAAAATACATATTTAAATATTCTCACTTTCAAGTAGGAATTTTAATATTTAGAGACATACTGCTTATTTTCTACTGCTCAACCTTATCTTGTTGGCAATTTGGACAATTAGCAACAAATTCTGCAATATCCTTCTTTATCCCATCCACCAATAGACTTCCTATATATTACGATACATCTTAGTTGATCCTGGGTGAATAGAATATCTAGAACTATGGGCTTCTTTTGGAATATGTTACCTTAAACCATCAACATCTGGAATACACAATCGATCCTGTTATTAAAGCATACTATCTCCCTCTTGGGAGAAGGCCTCAATGGTCTTTTTAAGCCTTACTTTCTTCAATTCAACCATGATTAGATCCTCACTTTTCTTCTCCTTCATATCACTCACAAAAGATAATTTTGAACCATTATGAACAATAACTCCCCCATCTTCTAAATCGACAAAACAAACTCCCAAATGGGCAAGCCAATGAATATCACAAACTAATAACTTTTTCTCATGGACAATATACTAAGTGCATCCGCCACAATATTTGCTTTACCTGGTGGTACAACAAGCTCATATCATAATACTCAAACAGTTCAAGCCACCTCCTTTGGTGAAGATTCAAATCATTCAGATTAAACACGCATTGCAAACTCTTATGAATTGATGAAAACATCTATATGAACACCCTAAAGATAATGTCTCCAAATCTTCAAGGCAAAACTGATGCCACCAATTCAAGATTGTGAGTCGGGTAATTCTCCTCATGAACCTTAAGTTGCCTAGAAGCATAAGAAATGACCTTGCTAAGTTACATCAACACATAGCCAAGACCAACTCTAGAAGAATCATAATACACCACAAAACCATCTGAATTGTCTGGTAGAGACTATGACTATAGTGAATCGAGTCTTTAACAAATGGAAACTCTTGTCACAATCACTACACTAGTGAAATTGACTTTCTTTAGAGTTAATTTGGTCAAAGGAGAAGCAATAGAGGAAAACCCTTCTACAAATTATCTATAATAACCAGCTAAGCCTAAGAAACCCCTGATATCTGAGGGAGAAAGAGGTTTAGACCAGTTCTTGACTAACTCGATATTTTTGAGATCAACTTTAATACACTCACTGAAAATAATATGGCCAAAAAAAGAAACTGACCGTAACCAAAACTCAACAGTTGCTAAACTTACAAAACAATAGATGATCTATAAGAACATAAAACACAATGATCTAATGATCGACATGCTTATCCTCACTCCAAGACTAAATTAAAATGCCATCAATAGACACAATGACAAACATATTAAAATATTGCATGAATGTTCTTTTCATCAAATCCAGAAAAGTTGTAGGAGCATTTATTAGTCTAAAATATATAACCAAAAATTTATAGTGACCATACCAAGTCAAGAAGGTCATCTTAACAATGTCAATTCCCTCACTCTAAGATGATGATAACCCGATCGAAGATTAATCTTTAAAAAGAAACTAGAACCAAGTAGCTAATTGAATAAGTCATCAATCATTCGAATAGGATACTTCTTCTTGATTGTGACCTTATCTAACTTATAATAATCGATGCATATGAGAAGAGAATCATTTTTTTTCGAAAAAAGTAAATTGGAGCACCCCATAGAGAGATAATCAATCTGTTGAAACCCTTATCCAAAAGGTCCTTTAACTAATCTTTCAACTCCTTATGTTCTGTCAGAGCTATTTTATAAGATGGAATAGAGATACATTGGGTATCTGAAAGAAGGTCTATGCCAAAGTCAATTTCCCTTTTAAGAGAAACTCTAAGAAGATCTTTGGGAAACACTTCTAAGAATTCATTCACAACAGAAATGAACTAAAGAGTTGGGGTTTCAGAACTAGTATCCTTAACCCAAACTAGATGATAGATGTTGATGACTCAAATTCTTGAATTATTGTCATATTCTAATGCTAATTAAATGGGTTTAGTACCCAAATTCTCTTGTGTGCAAGCATTTCTTAAAAAAATCAAGTTCAAAAGATGTGGAGCTAAAAACTACTAAAGCACACTGGCGCCTCGCCAAAGTTGACAGGTGTCTTGCCGACTAATCACCAGCTGGACTGCAGCAAGTAGTATTAGTTCCTTCGCTACAATAGGGGTAATACAATGGATGATCGATGGTTCACCAGTCCCAGCACAGAAGATTCTGGAAGCACTGAAGGTTGAAGCGAGGTAGTGACTGGCTTCTCACAATGGTAGATCAATGATTCACTGGTTCAACTCAAGTCTTGATGCAGAAGTTGATGGACCAAAATACATTTATAGAAAATAGTGCTTTCTTTTAAAAGTTACAAGGACCATAATAGAGATTTGTGCAATTATGTACTATTATTCTTATTATTCAATTTATCAATTATAATTCTTAGAGAGAAGTTTCAAGAGAGATAGAACCATCATCTCCATAGTAAGGAACTCTTAGCTTAGGCACAAAGAAACCTTCAATAGTGTATTCTCCAAAGCTTATATTTAGATTGTGTTCATCATTTTAATTTGGAATAAACATTTCCTCTATGGGTATTGTCTTCATTCCCTATTTTCTGAGTAGCTAAATCCATATCTAGGGGTGTGTATGTTTGATGGGGGGTGAAAAACCCTAAATGGACTTTGATTAATCTTCTTTTAAATTGATTATATGACATGGATCTATTGTTGGCTAGGAAAAGAAAAATGGAGTTGGGTAAGACTCAATAGTGAGGACTTATTCAAATTACTCTAAGGGTTTGAGCCAGGGATGGGATAATTTGAGTAATTTCTCATTTAATTATGTGAGCTAGGAATAGTCCATCTACTTAGGCAATGTTTGATGTTTTTTTTGAAGGGGTCTTGGTGTTCAGAAGAAACCAATGAAAATACGCTTGATAGTTCAAGATAATATCAAAGCGTAGCCTAGACCAAACACTATCCATGTACCAATCTATTTTTTTTGAGGTTAGTCTTAGCCAATTCGAGTTGAAACCCCAATCGCTATGCAGATACCCCTAGTCCTTTCCAATCTTGGAATATAAAGCTTTTAGTATATCCCTATTTTCAATACTTGATAGGTATTGTTTTGTAAACGACTGTCTATGCAATGAAATATAAGACATAGTTGAGCATTTATCAAATATGGAACCTTTGCTGTCGATTGAATAACGATCATCTTTGGTTGATTTTTATATTCAAACTTGTGTACAATTTATGTTCTTGTTACGTGTTGTTTTGTTTTATTGCTTGCCAAAAATAGGGCAACATGGAGCAAGTGGTTGATGAAGAATGTATAGGAGATGCAGGCTTAGCAAATAAGTTTGCTGGAAATGAATCACCCACGGAGATGGATGTAGCTGCAGTAATTCTCTTACCATCAGATGTAGGAAATTCAAATTCTAAGTAACTAGTCCAATGACTATTTGGAGGAAGATAAGTGGACAATGCATATAGCCATGTTAAGGAATTCATAGACGTTTTTATCCATCTTAAGGCAATGAATTCTGCTAAGAGTATCTTCGACTAATATTATTTCCATTTTCACTCACCAGTGAAGCTAGCAATTGGCATAGGAGTTTTCCACAATGATCAATTACCACTTGGAAAGAATTGGAGTAAATTTTCCTTGAATGGTATTTCCCCATCCTGCTTATTTAATTACAAGGTAAGATTGCAAATTTTACACAAGACCCACTGCATTCTCTCTATAAAGTCTGTTGAGATACACAAGCAAGGTAACAATGTGCTCAAGACATGTATTATTTGACGAAGTGTTGTTACAACATTTTTTCAAGTATTTAGATTACCAAACTCAAGTGATAGACAATGTGCTAGTGGGATGGTGCTTAATGGATAAATCATGGAAGGAAGTAAATGCAATATTTAAAAGAGGTACCATGGTTGAAAGAGTTGGTACGAGTCGAGATCCAAAAGAACATTGAGTAACTCTCAAACTATTATGGAATGGGAGCTTGGAAAGCTCTAATTCAAGTCGGTAATGAATCCATCAAATTTGACGTGGGTGTAACACCCCCTAAAAATATTGTATATGATGTTCCAATTCTCGATGAAAATGATATCTTTTTTGTATTTTGGGCATAACTTTTAATAAAATAGTCCACAATAGGTGATTTAAATTTTTGAATAACCCGAACATCATTGACTACCTTTTTTGTGAGACCATATTTTAAGTTTTGGAGGTTAAGTAGGTCAAATAAATTAATTATTGCAAGACATGGTGCTGTGACGAAATGGAGTATTTGTAAAAAAACTCATATCTAACTATAGGATGCTCCAAACTGGTTTATTCTTAATCAAAATGAAAGTAGACTTCTAGAGAAACAATTCATATGAAGACACCAAATCCTAGTGAGGGAGTTATCTTTTTCAAATGCAGCTTCAAAAAAGGGTATTTCGTTAAAAAAAGGTTCATCTTACCGACCATGGAAAGATCTAGATTAATTTGACATCATCCATGAAATCAATAGTCCTCCATTTGACATCATCCATGACATCACAATCTTCTATTAAATTTTTAAATTTTTCTTTATAATTATTTTAATTATTGTTAGGTCCCTCCTTCACACCTATAAATACCTACCTTATTTTATCATTTTGTTCTTCAAGCTTTCTCAAGCAACTCTTCTCTCTATACACTCCTTTAGTCATTCTCAAAATATAGTTTTAGTTCTTAGTAGTATAAAAATACTATTTCGGTGATTCATATACTCCGAATAGTACACAAAGGCTCTGGCGAGGAGAAAATGCTAGGATTCAAGAGTATTTATTAAGTCCTTCGATTCTGAGTAACGCTTCAGATTCCATATATGTAAGGCTTCAATGAGAGTATTCATTCCACTCTCATGCCTAAAGTATTTTGATTATATGATAAATTATGTTTATTTTCTTTAAGCTTTACTCTAAGTTATGTGGGTGTTTATCCATGGATTCTTCCACCCATGTAGTTCAAAACTCTTTCAACTAAATCTCTTAATTTCAAATAAGATTTTCTAATTGGTAATTCGTATTTCTACTTAATAGCATGAATCATGGTTAAACTAATAATTATTCATCTATTTTGATGCAAAATGATTTCATATGTATGAATTGATGGTTTGCAAGTATTTTCTCTAATTAGCTCTTTAAAGGTTCTTGAAATTCATGGTGGATTATTTAAAATATGATTTTTAATTAATGGATTTCAAAATATTTATGTATAATTTTGATTTACATTCATGTTTGAAAGTTGAAGTGATTTGAACCCACCTAGTTTTACTATGTTTTCAATGAAGTTTGACTTGAAAGCTTTGACTCCAAATGACTGCTTATAAAAAAAAATATCTATGATCAAAAAGGAGTCTTATGAAATGAAAGAATGATGAAATAATATGAATGATGGATTCTTTATGCAATAAGGATGAATTTTGCATATTTGAATTACCAAAGGTTTTAATGAGCTATTCTACCGAATATGATGTTTTGAATTCTCAATATATGCTATGACTATTTTGAATATTAAACTATTCTGTGGGATTGACTTAGCACCGAATGGATCATTGAGGTGGGATTCATTAAGGAAATCCTAGTAGCAACCCTTTGTCTTATTAACTATGTACTAACATAGGAGCCCTTGTAGGCTTAGGCTAATGGATCCATGAAAGCCCTTAAAGTTAAAGTTAAAGAAATGAATAAAGTTGACGGAGTTCTACCTGGCAAGTAGTCTCCCCAGCCAATGTAGGGGGCTATGTTGGATTTTATGTAATAGCTCGCATTGTCTTAAATGTCGGTTATGGTCATTTTCCCACAAAATGAATATTTTAAAGGATATCTATATGATTAATTATGCATGCATTGCATTATGTTTCATGTTACATAAATATTTAAATGTTTTCTCAATGTTCATGCATGCTTACATACTTAGTACATTCAAAGTACTAACGCATACTATTTTGCCTACATGATATCACCATGTAGGGACCTATGATCCTCCTCGTTCTCCTCCACATGGCTAGTTGAGATTTCATCTGAAGACTATTTTTGGTGAGTTCTCATGTTCCGAGAATAATACTTTTTTATCTTTCTAGCTTATGATATGTTGATATCTTTAGACACTTACTATGGCATTTCTTTCTATTATAATTGAGGGTGAATTAGGAATTTGTCCTAGCCCCGTTAAATCTAAAAGTTAGAGGTATTATTAGACGTAATTTGAAGATTTATTATTATGATTTCCGCTTGTTTATTTATTGTCACTACCTATGAAAGGCTAAACGAATGCTAAGAGGATTGTTTGAGGTACTTTTGGGTTTCTCATTCATTATGTCACATCTAGGCCCTAGGCTTGGGTCGTGATAGTGGGTAAGCCCACAAGGCCACCCAATAAGTGCAAAATTGTATTATCAAAGGAAACTATAGATGAACAAGTGAGGGGTTTTACGTAAAAGGGAAATACCGCTCAACATCGAGTAGCCATGAGATGGTTGCGTCATGTTGTGACATTAAATAAAGAGCTTCTTGGGAGGTAACCTAAGTGCTTTCATTGTTTTTTCTATTTTACTTCATTTTTGTTGTTTTGGTGTGTTTCTTTTCTTTCAGGAGTATAAAAAATGCAAAAAAAAGGGTTATAGTTGAGCATAAATATAATTAATGACAGATTAGAGAATCACCCACTACTGATTGTTGCACGACTCCAGTTCAACCACAGGTTCCTAGTATAAGAACATGGAAGTTTGAATAGAATTTGTGTTTGAACAGTGAATCGCTAGTGAAATTTTTGCAATGCCTGTGGAAGCGTCGCTCTATTCCATTCCTACAGACATAACTCATATAGTCTGCATTTCAACCAGTGTAATACCACTTCAACTATCACGGCGCCTATTACGCGTTAGTCAGGTAAATAATGGTTTTAATTCTGACTTTGAGGCAAAGAATTTGAAAAGGCCAAATTTGACCGACCTTTCCAAAAATCATGATCCTAAAACCTTTCATCTTCTTCCTTATTCATTCTCCCTTAAACCTCCATACCATATTCATTTCCTTTCTCTAAAACCCTTTAACTTACAACTTACCCATTCAACTACCCACATTTCCCACTATATTAACTCTCTCTCTCTCTCTCTCTCTCTCTCTCTCTCTCTCTCTCTCCCTCCTTCAGCCTTCACAACACCAAATCCGAAAACCCCTATTCTCCTAATTGTTGTCCAAAAAGCTTAAGAAAACCTCTTTTAAAGCTCAAATTTTCATCTCTTTATCTCCTAAATCTTGTATGTACTCGACTTTTGCTTAATTTTAAGCTTTATGTTCTAACTTTGCTACAAACTTCATGCATTAGTTGTGTTTTATTCGAAAACCATTTGTTAGTACTAAGATTTTTATGCTTAAAATGAGGTTATATTTCTTGATGTTGTTAGATCTTAAGCATATTAGAGTGTATGTGAAGTTGGATAGGATAAATTTCTGATTAGTTGCTTGAAATCTCGAGTTTGTGGTGAATTCAGAGTAACTCATCAAGTTTCCATAGTGCATGAAATTATTCTATGACGGAATAGGTGATGTCATTCCTAAGGGCAAAATCTTCATTATGTGAATCTCAAAATTTTTAGCTAAAATTTTTGAATAAGTAGCATTGTCTAATGTTTTTAAATAGATTTGTAAGATTTTATTGATATTGTAAGGTTGTTATTTGTGAATAAGAGCTTGAATTTATGAGTGTGCCTAATTATATGTGAAAAATTCTTGATGACGGATAGACTTCGTTCCCTCTTGAGAGAAAATCAGCCAAAACTATTGATGTTTGCTTAGTATCTCTCATGGGAAAGTCTAACTACCCATTGGACTTGAAATTTTTGGATGAATGTTTGATTTGAGCAATTTTTGGTTGAGAAGGGCATCTTTGCAGCATCGGCACTTCCCAATGATTTGCTTGCATTTTTCAGGTGCAACATCGGTCAAGAGTAGGACTTCACTGTTCTTGAACTTTAGAATCGAGATACACCTACGAAGCGCAGGTCTCCATTGGAAAAATATCAGCGTAACGCCAATTCACCTAAATTGTTGCTAGTTATCTAATCTTAGGTGACATTTGTATTGGAGACCCACAATCTCGCATTTATGATATGCTGATCAAATGCTAGCCTAACCCTGCACTAATTGATTGATTTCTTTATATTCATATATTTTATACATTTATTCTTGTCTTACTTTATCTTCTCCTATATATGCACCTTTATTATGCAAGGATCACTTTTCCTTATTTTAAAAATGGTTTGGCAAAAATATGTGGTGTGAAAACCCGTATGCATAGCCTCATCTTTCCACGATCGGGAAGTCCCTAACAACCCACAGGAGGAGGCCATAATCCACTTCGATGTGGCGGGATCTAAAGAATATGATGATTTGTTTACAGAGTGATGAACCTTCACCCCGGAAAAATCTCTAAGCTTTTATAGCTTAGCAGAGGCTATTCCTAATATGGCATAGCAACTCATGGATCGTATATAGCTCAAATTGACTAAAGAACCTAGTGATTACTACCCAGAGATGGTTTTGGAATTTTACACTCCTTACCAAACCACACAAGACGCTTTTGGGAACAAAGGAAATATGGATAGTTTCCTATGCTTTTCCTTAGTCATGGTGTGTGGGGTGGAAGTTGATATCACCTAGAGGCTATTAATTTGTTATATTGGGATGAACCAATAGGAGTTTCTCAAGTGTATTCCCAAAAGATTATCACTAAAAGCGATGAGTTCCTATGGGTGGTGTGAATAATTGGTGCTAGGTCCCAGTTGTTGGATGCATGAGGATAGAATATATCACAGCAGAACTTTTCATTTAAAGCCAAAGTATGGCTCGACTTTATTTGTGCCCATATCATGCCATCCAAAAATAACTAGTGTGTTACCCAAGAGGTTAGTATTCTTATTTCTTGTTTAATGACAAGTATTCACAACAAATTTAGGGAGATTGTCACTGTACATATTTGCCGGAAAGCCCATCAACACAACCTCTCCATGCCATACCCTATATTGATTAGCCAGTTGTTTGACCAAGTCGGCATATAATATTTTCTAGCAGACGAGTCAGTACCTACTGGAGGAGTGATAGACGTAGACAAGAAGAGGGATGTTGATGCCTTACATGTGAAAAGGAGAAGAATAAAAACCATCCCAACCACTAGAGAGTCGTGACATACTTCAAGTGTATAGGAGAAGCAAAGCCCAAACTCAAGCACCTATCAAAATCTAGTGGATGCCACCTACCACAACAGGAATCAACTAATTTTTTTTGTTGAATCACTTCCTGAGATGATGCAGAGGGTAGCGAGGGACGCTATGCAAGGGTTAGTAGATTCAGTGGGTAGATTGAGCTTAAGAGTAGGGGTACTTGAAGGCACAATTTCACAAATAAGGGCAGTCGATAAAGAACCTATACAAAACAAGCCTGATGCAGTGGACAAACTCCTACCAAGGATAGGCGGCAATGTCGGGAAGGCGCATAGCAATGAGAAGAAATAAAATGAAGTGTCGTTGCAGTAAGGTGGATCATGTTCTCACACACCTAGAGAGGTGTGATGTCTTTGGTTACTCCCCCCTGAACGAAAGAAAAATTATTGGAGATAATGCTAGTTTTAAGTTTGGGTGTGCTTTTATTAAATTATTAATTTTGTTTTGAGCCCTTTTCAGGCACCTCGAATATTTGAAGGTCCTTGGTGGAACTTTTTGACAATGTGTTTTGAGCCTTTTAGGGCATATTACATTTTTCGAGTCTTTTTCGGGCCTTACGTTTTTAAGTCCTTGGTGGGCTTTATATTAATTGATTTTATTCGATCATATGCATACTTGTTTTGTGTTAGATTTCAAATATTTTGTTGTATTTATGATTCACGCTTAGTGCCTTCCTATAGGTTCGGTCTCTCAATTAATTTATGTTACATGATTCAAAATCATCTCAATTAATAGCAGCGAGTCAAATAAACTCCAAGGGCTTTCTTTATATCGCGGTTATTTCCCAAGGAGCAAAATATTTTTTTGATTTTTCTTTATCTTCTTGAATCTTTTTATATTGAACCGGGTTGGTTTTTCCAATGATAGATTGTGAGGTAATTTTCTTATGGAAAATACCAAGCTTTAGTGTTTAATTGATTCTTTTGTTGCACCTCTTGCAAAAGAGACCACCAATTTTTTTGTGATTGGCAAAGGTAATTTTTTTTAAATGAGTTTTAAATGGGAAAAACAAATTGAAAGGCAATCGCTATTCATGGTTCGTACATTCTTAATTTTTCTTTATGACTTACAAGCGGAGATATCCTCATTGTAGTTTGTCAAAAGTCATTAGATTCAATTAATTTTGAGAATAGCTTGTGAATTTTTTGGACTGAAATGCCTTGTACGGAAAGGATTTGATTCATTCTTGTATATACGTGTTGTCTAGAACTTGCCCAAAAATATACTTTAAGGAAAAATTTATATATTTGACATATTTTGAAAGATGAACTGAGGCCCTTTTCGAATAGCCACTCTATCCCAAATTTTTCATTCCAAGTGGCTTAACTCTAGTCAACCCCTTTGAGCCTAAGTTGAATTCTTTGGCCACCTTGTCACATACGTTGAACTAATGTAACTCTTTATCTTGATACCCTTATGCATGATCATATGCTAAAGATTGTTAAAAAGGCTAAAAGCCTAAGTTTGGGGAAGAAAAGGAGAAAAAATGAATGATGAAAAATGTAGGCAAATGCCTAAGTTTGGGGGTTGTGCAAAAAGGAAAAGAAAGAGTTTTGAGCTAAGAAGTATTGAGCACCAGATGCTTCATAAAGAAACAAATTGCTAAAAATAAATGAAAGAATGAAAGAGAAAAGCAAAAATGATTAGGTGCTAGATCAATGTATGCATAGCCCTCACGTGGAAAGAAAAATGGAAGTTGAAGTAGTGATCATAAAAAATGGAGAAATAAGGTGGATGGCAAAGCCAAAAATGTGAGCGGATGCTCAAAATGAGGAATGAAAGCAATAGGAAGGCATCTTAGTAACTTGACCAAATGATACCCCACCTTTTTCCCAAGCCTAAGTAAATCCCGCAAGTCCTTGGGGATTTTGAGCTTCATTAGTGATGATCTACATGCAGGGCAGGCCTATGGGTCAATGTATATATACTTGAATTCATTTGTGAGAGTGAACATTTTTCTTGCATAATTTATAATCCCTTGAAATCAAATTCAAAATCATGAGTGGGATTCTCGCTTTGTGAGTGGCATTTCATCATTCATATGAATGGTGAAGTCTTGATTTTAATTGAGTTGCATAGATGCGATATGTTTACATGAATCTCTAGCAAAACCAAGAAGGTTGATGCCATTGACTTGAGATGCTTTGAAATTATGCTTGAAGAAAAGATTGTCCCAAAATGGTTCTTTAAAGAGTTTTGTTTAACCTTTGCCTAACCAAAAGCAGTGGAACCAATAGTGAGTGATGCATATTTTAGAGTCATTTTTTTTGAGTATTTTATTTCTATTTTTTTTTAGTCAAGTATGTGATTATGCAAATCCTATCTTGAGTGCATCTTATCTTGAATCCAACGGTTAGTGAATGTTTAGCTTGAGGACAAAAAATAGTTCAAGTTTGGGGATTTGATGAGTTGGTATTTTACCAACTCATTAGACTTAAATTATTGAATTATTGTCATATTTTAATACTAATTGAAAGGGTTTTAGGCCATAGTTCTCTTGTATATAGGAATTTCATAGAAAAAGCAAGTTCAAAGGATTTGGAAATAAAAACTACTAGTAAGACATCGGAAGTTGAGAAGTCAAAATGTAGGAAAAACATAGAAAGTGCATTGGTTCAGGGTCTACGACTTAACCTACGAGTCGTAGGAGTGACTCGTAGGATTGATGCTGAGGTTGGAAATTTGGCATGGTTAGGAAGCCAGTCTACGAGTCAAGTTACAACTCGTAGAAGTGAAGAAGACTCGTTGAAGTGAGTCGTAGTTGCTGGGCTTGAGTTCTGCACCTAGCAAACATCAGTACCTTTTCTACAACTCAATAGGATGAATTGTAGAACTTTTGATGAGTCATAAAGTTGAGTCATGGGAAAACTTCCGAGATTCAATTTTTAGGGTTTTTTCAGACCTTGCAGAACGAGTACTTTCTACAAATCATAGAAAGGTATACGATTCATAAAACCCATTTGTAGGGTCTGTTCCGCCAGTTATAAGAAGGGATATTTTATTTCTTAACTATATTTTATTAGCAAATGGGGATATTTTTGGGACTAAATTTTTGCTATTTACTAACCCTAAGTATTCCCAAACCTTTCATTCTCAAATTCACAAAAAAAACCCTTCTCTTCCAAGGCTCCTCTAAATGGTCTTCTTCATCACCAATCAAATTCTAGGGTTTCTTCAAGATCAAGTCTCCCTTCTCAATCTCAAGGTCAACATTTATCAAGGTATATGGGTCTTCATCCATAAGTTCTTCCACCCATGGATTCATAAACCCTTTCAACTAAATCTCTTGATTTTAAGTATGATTTTCTTATGGGTCATTTCAATTTCTAATTAATAGCATGGGTAACGATTAAGCTAATGATTATTGGTCTATTTTGATGTAAAATAATTTCAAATTCATGGATTGATGGTTTACAAGTATTTTCTCTACTTATCTCCTTAAAGGTTATTGAAATTCATGGTGGATTTTTTAAAGCATGATTTTAAATTGATGAACTTCAGAGTATTATGCATGATTTCATTTATATACATATTAAAAGTTGAATTTGATATGAACCCACCTAGTTTTACTCTATTTTCATTAAAGTATGATTTGAATGTGATAGACTCCAATTAAATATTTTTGAAAGCTAATTACTACGATTATGGGGAGTATTTTCAATGAAAGAACGAATGTTGGTGAGAGGTTTTCTCACCCAAGTTATGGATTCTTTATACGATAAGGACAGTTCTTGCATACTTCAATCACAAAAGGTTTTAAGGAGTTATTCTACCAAATGATGATTTGATCTCTTAATTTATATGTATGTTTATGATATTATAATATATTATTCCGTAGAATTTAACTTAGCAACGAATGAGGCTTGAGGTGGGGTTCAGTAAGGGAATCCTAGTAACAACCTCTTGTTTCATTTATTATGTGCCACCGTAGGAGTCATTATAAGCTAGGCTAGTAGATCCACAAAAGGCCATCTAATATTAAAGAAATGAATGTTGACAAAGCTGTACCTTGGCAAGTAGTCTTCCCTTCCAATGTACGAGGTTACGTTGGATTCCATATTATAGCTCATATGGTCTTAATGTCGGTTATAGTCATCTTCCCATATATGTATGTTTCAAATGCTATCTTCTTGGTAACTCATGCATGCGCTCATTTATGTATTTTACTTTGTAAATGTCCTAATGTTTTCCATTGTATTACATGCCTAAACGCTTAGTACATTCAAAGTACAAATGCATACTCTTTTGCCTACATGATATCACCATGTAGGGACCGGTGCTCCTCCTCGTTCCCCTCCACCTGGCTAGTTGGGATTACTTAAAGGCTACTTTTGGATAATTCCCATGTTTTAGGAACAATACTCTTTTTTCTTTCTAGTTTATGCTATATTGAGACCTTTAGACATCTATTATGGTACTTCATTTCTATTTTTGTTTGAGGGTGAGCTTGGGAAATATCATCACTTTGTTGTCTTTTCACAAAGAGGAGATGGGGTACTTAATTATCAAGGTCGGTTATATGTTTCGGATGTGGATGACCTAAGGGATTTGATCTTGAAGGAGTCTCACAATTCTTCATATTCTATTCATCTCGGTTTGACCAAAATGTACCATGATTTAAATAAGATTTATGTGTGGGGTGGTATGAAAAAGGTCATAGCAAGGTTAATGGCTGAATGCTCAAATTGTCAACAAGTCAAAGCCGTACACCAAAGGTTGGGTAGCCTAGCACAAGACATTGAAATCCCCACTTAGAAGTGGAAGGATGTGAACATGGACTTTTTAGTAGGTTTTCCTCGTACTCTAAAACATCATGACTTGATTTGGGTATTGCTGATAAGATGAGAAGTCAGCTCACTTTCTACTGGTTAAGACTTCTTATAGTGCCGAGGATTATTCTAAGTTGTATATTTGGGAGTTAGTAAGGTTTCATGGTATGTCGTTGTCAATTATTTCAGATCATGATACCCAATTCACTTCTCATTTTTGGAAGTTATTTCAAAGGGGCCTTGGAACTAAAGTAAAGTTAAGTATTATATTCCATCCTCAAACCGATGGGCAACCTGAGCGGATAATTCAAATGCTAGAGGACATGTTATGGGCTTGTATGTTGGAATTCAAGGTAAGTTGGGATGACCATCTACCTCTTATTGAATTTACTTACAACAAAAGCTACCACTCAAGTATTAAGATGTAGCCATTTGAGGCTTTGTACAAGAGATGATGTAGGTCTCTGATGGGTTGGTTTGAAGTTGGTGATATGATCTTGTTGGGTCCTAACTTGTCACTTGATTCTTTGGAAAATGTGAGGATCATTAGACAAAGGTTGAAGATGTCTCAAAGTTGCCAAAAGTTCTATTCTGATACTAGGAGAAGGGACCTTGACTTTAGTGTGGATGATTGGGCATATTTGAAGGTCTCACCCATAAAGGGTGTGGTTCAGTTTGGTAAAAAGGGAAAGTTGATCCCTAGGTATGTGGGGCATTATAGGATCATGAGATGGGCAAGTTTGCCTATGAGTTGGAATTGCCATTGGAAATGACTATGGTTCATCCTGTATTCCATGTGTATATGTTGAGGAAGTGTGTAGGTGATCCAAGTTCCATTGTGCCTTAGAAATAGTGAATGTTGAAGAAAACTTGACTTATGAAGAGGTCCCGATTGAAATTTCGGATCGACAAGTCAAGAGATTGAGGAGCAAGGAAGTTGTATCTATCAAAGTCCTTTGGACGAATAAACAAGTCAAAAGTTCTACATAGGAGGCGGAAGAGGAAATCATAAAGTGATACCCTCTTCTCTTTCACTCTACTCAAGCCTAAGATATTAAGTTGTCTTTTCTCAATTACTCAAAATACTTGCATTTCAACTTTTCTTGTCATATACAAGCATAATTATGAAATATGTTGTGAATGATGTTTAAATTGCACTATTGCATGCATATTGGGTTGCTAGTCCTCTTTTCGTGTCCTTCCTATGCTAGTTGAATCTCATTTGAGGACGAATGTTCCCAAGGGAAAATATTGTAAGACCTCGGAAGGTGAAAAGTCAAAACAAAGGAAAAACTTGGGAAAATAGGTTGGTTCAAGGTCTACGACTCAACCTATGAGTCATAGGAATTCCTATGAGCTATAAGAATGACTCGTAGAACTAATGTTGGGTTGGAAATTTTACACAGTCAGAAAGTGAGTCTATGAGTAAAGTTACGACTTGTAAAAGTGAAGACGACTCATTAAAGTGAGTTGTAGTTGCAAGGCCTGAGTTCTTCACCTAGCAAACCTCAGTACCTTTTCTATGACTCAACAGGACAAGTCGTAGAACTTTTGATGAGTCATAAAGTTGAATCATAGGAAAACTTTAGAGACTCAATTTTTAGGGTTTTCTCAGACCCTGCAGAATGAGTCCTTTCTACAAATCGTAGAAAGGTCAGTGATTCGTAAGGACTAATTCATAGAGTTTGTTCGTCCAGTTATAAAAAGAGGTATTTTTGTGCTTCCCTGTGTTTTATTAGCGAATGGGGACGTTGTTTGGACTAAATTCTCACTATTTACTGACCCCAAGTATTCCCAAACCTTTTATTCTCTCATTAACTCACAAATTCACAAAAGAAAAACTTTTATCCCAAGGATCCTCTCAAAGGTCTTCATCACCAAGCAAATTCTAGGACTTATTCAATATCAAGTCTCCCTTCTCAATCTCAAGGTCAAAATTTATCAAGGTATGTGGGTCTTCATCCATGGATTCTTCCACCTATGGAGTCCAAAACCCTTTCAACTAAATCTCTTGATTTCAAGTAAGATTTTCTTATGGGTCATTCTAATTTCTAATTAATATAATGGATGATGATTAAGCTAATGACTATTGGTCTATTTTGATGCAAAATGATTTCAAATGCATGGATTGATGGTTTGCAAGTATTTTCTCTACTTAGCTCCTTAAAGGTTATTAAAATTCATGATGGATTTTTTAAAGCATGATTTTAAATTGACGAACTTCATAGTATTATGCATAATTTCATTTATATACATGTTAAAGTTGAATTTGACTTGAACCCACCTAGTTTTACTCTATTTTCATTAAAGCATGATTTGAATGTGATAGACTCCAATTAAATGTTTAAAGCTAATGACTAAGATTACGGTAGTCTTTTCATTAAAAGAACGAATGTTGGTGAGAGGTTTTCTCACCCAAGTTATGGATTCTTTATGCGATAAGGACAAATCTTGCATACTTCAATCACCAAATATTTTAAGGAGCTATTCTACTGAATGATGATTTTTGTCTCAATTTATATCTATGTTTATGATACTATAATATACTACTCCGTAGGATTTGACTTACCACTAAATAAGGCATGAGGTGGGGATCGGTAAGGGAATCCCAGTACCAACCTCTTATTTCACTAACTATGTGCCACCATAGCCCTTGTAGGCTAGGCTAGTGGATCCATAAATGGTCATCTAATGTTAAAGAAATGAATGTTGATGGAGTTGTACCTTGGCAAGTAGTCTTTTCTTCCAATGTACGAGGTTACGTTGGATTCCATGTTATAGTTCATATGGTTTTAATGTCGGTTATAGTCATCTTCCCACATATGTATGTTTCAAATGCTATCTTCTTGGTTACTCATACATTCGCTCATTTATGTATTTTACTTTGTAAATGTCCTAATGTTTTTCATTGTATTACATGCCTAAATTCTTAGTACATTCAAAGTACAAATGCATACTCTTTTGCCTACATGATATTATCATGTAGGGACTGGTGCTCCTCCTCGTTATCCTCTACGTGGCTAGTTGGGATTGCTTGAAGGCTACTTTTGGTGAGTTTCCATGTTTTGGGAAAAACACTCCTCTTACTTTCTAGCTACTCTCTATTTTATGAGTAGCTAAATCCATATCTAGGGGTTTATGTGCTTGATATGGGTGTAAAATTCCAAATGGGTTTTTAATTAATCTACTCTAAAATTGATTGTATGACATGAATCTATTGTTGTCTTGAAGTTTTAATCCAAAAAATCAGTGGTTGCAAAATTTGATTGAAATCTCTAACCCTTTTTGACTTGGAAAAGAAAAATGGAGTTGGTTGAGACTCAATAGTGAGGACTGGTTGAAATTACTCTACGAGTTTGAGCCAGGCATAGAATAATCCGAATAATTTCTCATTTAACGATGTGAGCTATGGATAGTCCATCTACTCAAGTAATGTTTGGTGTTTTGTTTGAAAGGGTCTTGGTTTTCTGAAGAAACAAGGGGCATACGCTTGATAGTTCAAGAGAATATCAAAGCTTAGCCTAGACCAAATTCTATCTATGTACCAATCTTTTATTGAGGTTAATTTTATCCTATTCGAGTTGAAACCCCAATCACTATACACACACCCCTAGTCCTTTCCAATCTTGGTATACAAAGTTGTTCGTAAATCCTTATTTTCAATACTTGATATAAAGTTGGGTATTGTTTTGCAAACGACCCCTTATGCTCTGTCCTCAATCTCTTGACTTTCCAGTCCAAAATCTCAACCAAAACCTCTTCATAGGAATGTTTTCTTCAACATTCACTACTTCCAATGAACAATAGAACTAGGATCACCCACACATTTCCTTAACATAGACACATGGAACACCGAATGAACCATGGCCATGTCCAATGGAAACTCCAACTCTTAAGAAACCTTGCCAACATGTCTCAAGATTCTATAAGGCCCTACATACCTAGGGCTCAATTTTCCTTTCTTACCAAACCAAACTACACCCTTCATGGGTGAAACCATCTAGTACACCCAATCATCCACACTAAACTCAAGATCCCTTTTCCTAGTATCGAAATAGGACTTTTGATGAATTTGAGTCATCTTCAATATTTCTCTAATGACTCTCATCTTCTCCAAAGCAACAAGCACCAAATCGGGATCCAACAAGGTCATCTCACTCACTTTAAACCAACCAACCAGAGACCTACTTTATCTCCCATTCAAAGCCTCAAACGGTGTCATCTCAGCACTTGAGTGGTAGCTATTATTATAGGCGAACTCAATAAGCGGTAGATGGTCATCCCAACTTCCCTTGAACTACAACACGCAAGCCCTTAGCATATACTCTAGTGTTTGAATTGTTCATTCATCTTGGACATCAGTTTGAGGATGAAATGCGGTGCTTAGCTTCACCTTAGTGCCAAGACCCCTTTGGATACCAAGATCTGAAATAATTGACAAAAGTACACCATGCAAGCTTACCAATTCCTCAATATACAACTTAGCATAATCCTCAGTACCATAAGAAGTCTTGACCGGTAGGAAGTGAGTTGACTTAGTCATTCTATAAACAATCACCCAAATCGAATCGTAATGCTTCTGAGTAAGAGGAAAACCCACTACAAAGTCTATGTTCACATATTCCCACTTCCAAGTGGGGACATCAATGTCTTGTGGTAGGCCACCTAGCCTTTGGTGTTCAGTTTTTAACTTGTTGGCAATTTAGACATTCGCCCACGAACCTTGCGATGATCTTTTTCATGCCACTCCACCATTAAAGTTCCTTTAAGTCTCGATACATTTTAGTCAAACCGAGATGAATAGAGTATGAAGAATTATAAACCTCCTTCAAGATCAAAGTCCTTAGGCCATCCACATCTGGAACACATATCCGATATTGGTAGTGTAGTACCCCATCTTTCCCTTGTGGAAAGACCTCTACTTTCTTTTCTTTCACCAACTTCTTTAACTCTACTAATTTAGGGTCAAGGTCTTGCTTTGACTTAACATCCACCACCAAATATGATTCAGACACGTTATTAACAACTATACCACCATGATCGGAACCACTCAACTTCACTCCTAATCTATCCATCGATGAACATCCTTCACCAAATCCCTCTTTCCGTCATCTACATGAGCCACACTACTTATAAATACTCTACTAAGTGAATCAGCAACAATATTGGCCTTACACAGATGGTAATGTACACTCATGTCATAGTCCTTGAGAAGTTCAAGCTACCTCATTTGCCTTAGATTAAGGTCCTTTTGAGTGAACACATCCATATGTACACCATAGAGGTAACGCCACCAAATCTTTAAAGCGAATACAATGTCCACGAACTCAAATCATAGGTAGGGTAGGTACGTTCATGCACTTTCAATTGCCTAGAAGCATAGGCTATAACCTTGCCATTTTGCAATAAGACACAACCCAAACCAATCTTTAAAGCATCACAATAGAACACAAACCCTTCCAATCTTTCCGGTAAGGTCAAGATAGGAATGTCACACTCCCATACCCTCAATTGATGATAGCCGGACCACAGATTGATCTTTGAGAAGTGACTTGCCCCTTGAAATTGGTCAAATAAATCATCTATTATAGGGATTGGGTACTTTTTTTTAATGGTCACCTTGTTTATCTATTACAAACAGCATAGGAGAGAACCCCATGGTGAAATACTTGGCCTAATAAATCCTTTCTCCAACAAGTCCATTAATTATTTCTTCAACTCCTTCAATTTTGTCAGTGCCATTCTGTAGGGAGGAATAGAGATAGGTTGGGTATCGAGAAGGATTTTGATACCAAAATCCATTTCCCTTTTGGAAGGGATACTGAGAAGATCATCGGGAAACACATCGAGAAACTCATTAAAGACGTAAATTAACTCAATGGAAGGAATTTTGGAGTCGACATCCCTAACACTCACAATGTGTTATATGCAACCCTTAGCAATCAACTTTCGGGCCTTAAGACAAGAAATGAACCTACCCTTCACTACCGAATGTTGACCCTTCCATTCAAAAATAGACTCATTTGGGAATTAAAACTTGACTCTACGAGTTCTACAATCTATGGAAGCATAAGATGCATATAACCAATCAATCCCAAGAATAACATCAAAATCTACCATGTCAAGATCTATGAGATCACAAGGAATGACTTTATACAAGATAGACACGGGAAAACCCTTATAGACCTTTCTAGAAATAATTGATTCACTAACAGGATAGACACCAAATATGGCTCTATTAATATTTTGGATAATACATCAAACCTACTAGCAAGAAATGGAGTAACAAACGACAAATTGGCACCCAGTTCTAATAATGATACACATCAAAAGTAAAGACTTTTAACATACCAGTAACAACATTTGGTGCTTCCTCAACCTCTCGTCTCCCATGCAAGGCATAAAAGCAGTTGGTGCGTTGGCCACCTTCTAAAGCTTGTTGACCATGAGAAATTTGGCCTTGAGGCCTACCACTAGCACCACCTCTACAATCTCTAGCATGGTGTCACCGTTTACCATATTTGAAGCATGCATTGGAGCTGGCTAAGCATTCTCTTTTGTGAGTCCTTCTTCACTTCTTGCAAGCAGGGAAAGCTTGATCACCAACATTCTCTCTTGGAACCATCGGGTTAGTACGATTGTCCTTGTTGAACCTTGCAGGAGGAGTATTGGTGGAACCTTGCCACATGAATTGTTGCCCACCTTGGCCCTTTCCACTACCACTATAACCGGACCTTTGAGGATTAAACCCTCCACCATCAACTCTAGCCTTCTTGAACCCTCTTTATCTCTTCCTCAACTTCTATTCTTTAATTTGCTCTACATATGTTATGAGTCGGGAGATGTCTATCTCTTTGACCAATATGGCCGCCTTGTATTCCTTGGACACCAAACTAGAAATGCTGAAAATAAATTTTCTCATCCTTGCCCTTGGGTTGGAGACCATGAAAGAAGCATATTTAGATAATTTGGTGAACTTGAGGGCATATTCCCTCACACTCATGACCCCTTGGCGAAGATTGATAAACTCTTAGACCATTTCCTCCCTTATCTCCAAAGGAAATAAGCGACCTAGGAAGGCACCCTTGAACTCTTCTTATTCTATAGGCTCTGTATCTTCACCCCCTCTCAATAACCCATTGTTCATATCAAACCCTTGCCACTCCTTTGAGTTGATAGGCCACTAGCTCAGCCTTCTGATTTGGAGGCACACCCATGATAGTCACAATCTGGTACACCTCATCAATGAACTCTATAGGGTACTCATCTACCTTAGAACCATCAAACTCAAGCAGATTCAATCTCTTGAAATCTTGAATCCTAGAGCCCAGAGTAGGCACTTGAGGTGAAGAGGTAACGCCTTGATTTCTTTGGTTGGATACGGCTTGAGTCAACAATGTGATGATATTGTAAAATTCCGCGTGTGTCACCCCTTTCTCAAGATGTGAAGCTTTGGGAATTGGAGGAGCTTGGTCGCCATCATTAACCCTTGCTCTAGGTGGAGGTTCTAGAAGGCATAAAATGATTCGTTAGTTAGAGAGAGTCTTAGGATACTCTAGGGAATGACATCAATTTGAAAAGTGTGAAAACTTTTCTAAATGTCCCATAGTCTCCTGTTCATAGTTGTGGCATGCTTCACAACCATGAATAAAATCCTATTTAACGCGGTATGTTGGACTCCGAGAACCATTCAAAACCTTGAGCTCTGATACCAAATTTATCATGACCCAAGCCTAGGTCCTAGATGCGACATGGCGAATGAGACACCCGTAGATACCTCACCCAAGCCTCTTAGCATTCACATAGCTTCTCATAGGTAATGATATTCAAGATTTAAGTGGAAGTAAAAAGGGACAATAGGACTAAGGGAAACCACATAGCATAAGAGTAATTTACAACATCAACATCATCTATTTGTCCAACAATACCTCTACTACTTTAGACTTGGCGGGGATAAGACATGTACCAAGCTCACCCTCATAATAAATAGAAATAAGTACCCAAATAGGAAATCCAAATATCTATACAAATCATAAGCTAGATAGGAAAGGATGTTGTTCTCAAAATATGGGAACTCGCCAACAAAGTAGCCTTCAACATAATCAACTAGCCATGTGGAGGTGAATGTGAAGTAACACTAGTCTCTACGTGGTAATATCATGTTGGCAATAGAGTATGCATTAGTATTTTGAATGAACTAAGTATGTGAGTATGCATTATAATGAAAAGCATTAAGACATATGTAAGTAAAATATGTAAGTGAGTGCATGCATGAATAAGCAAGTAATGATCATTTGAAACCTTCATTTGTGGGAAGATGACTGTAACCGATATTCAGACCATAAAATCTATTACATAAAATCCAATATAACCCCCTGTGTTGGCACAGAGAGACTACTTACCGGGTAGAAATACTTATCGGGTAGAACTCCATCAGCAAAGTGTATATCAGCTCTCTGGTAAATGAATATGAATTATTCAAAATGGTAGACAATGAAAATGTCAAAAGCATGTTCTCCAGATTTAGCAAAATTATTTGTAAACTTAAGTCACTTGGTATGATATACCCAAACATCTTGCAAGTCAGAAAACTAATCAGAAGTCTTCCTAAAGCTTGGGAAATCAAAGCTTCCATTCTTGAAGATGATGATATTTAGAAAATAACCTACGATGAACTCAAAGAAAAACCTAATGGCCTATGAACAAAATCATATCAACAGATACAACAAGGATGAAAAGAAGAAAGCAGTCGCTTTTAATGCTGAAGTCTATGAGGCTAAAGAAGAAGTTGATGAAATAAGTAGCGAAGGGATGGCTTTCATAAATCGAGGAGTCAGACAAATGCTGAGACAGAGAAGACAAAGACCCCAGCATGACTTCAGAAATAAAAACTATCAAAGAAATAATGACAGATGTTATCATTATGGAAAACCAAGACACACCAGGCCAAACGGTCATGAACTAAAGAAGAACTATCATAGAAATAATAACTCAAACTCTCTTGGAGGCTGGAGTGAGGAAGATATCTCAGAAGAAGATTCGGCAGAAACAACAATTTTTTGCTTTATGGATATTGGTGAAACAAGCAAGGTAAGAAACTCAATCTGCCAAAATTACATTGATTTGCAATACTCTTTAGACATGTTGCTGATAAACTTCAAAAATTTATTGATGAATATAACAAACTTGCTAAAAAAAGGACTGGCAAATTCTTCTAGAAGAAAGTCAAGTGGAAGTCGACTTACTACATTAAGAAATTGGTGAACTCAAAATGCTTTTAAACAATCAGAAGTCACCAAGTCGAAGCCCAGATCGCTCTAACAGATCTTCTCAAGTTTTCTCTCAAAATTCATCTTTTCACAGTGCTAAATCCATCTTCAAACCGCGTTGTTATACTTGTGAAAAAATAGGTCACAAATCTTTTTAACTGTAAAAATCAATTCTCTAGTAAATGGGTTTGGAGATCAAAAGATTTTGAAGCTAACCTTCAAGGACCCAAGAAAACTTGGGTAACAAAAAGAAACTGAATCATTGTTTTGCAGGGGCATCCAAAGAATACCTACCAAAATGGAATGTGAGTTATTGACAGTGGATATTTTAGACATATGATGGGCAAGAAAGAGAATTTTAATAAAGTTGAGAAAATCGATGGAGGCAATATTAGATTCGGTGACAATGCAAAAGAGAAGTTATTGGGATTGGCTCAATTACTATAATTACCTTATGTGAATTAGTAAAAGTGTACCTAGTTGATGGACTAAAACACAATCTTCTAAGTATCAGTCAGCTTTGTGATGAAGGATTTGATGTTCAATTCAACGTTGTAAAATGCATCATCAGCAATATAGAGAAGAACATCACAATCATTAGAGATCGAGTAGAGAATATCTATGTTCTAAACAATGTAGATCTATCTATTCTTACCTGTTTAACTGTCATGTCAAATAATCCTTGGATCTAGCACAAGAAGCTAGGACATGCTAGAATGAATGCCATGGAAAAATTATCAAGGCTAGAACTTGTCTTGGGATTACCAAAGCTCAAGTTTGAAAAAGATCACATATGTAATGCATGTCAGCTTAGTAAAAAGACTCATACATCATTCAAGGTTAAAGATATCATATCTACTTCTAAACCTCTTCAACTATTACACATGGAGTTATTTGGTCCTACTAGAACTGCTAGTTTCAGTGCTAAATGATATGTTTTTGTAATTTTTGATGATTATTCTCATTTTATATGGGTTATTTTCTTATCTCATAAACATGAAGCCTTTGTTAATTTTGAAGTGTTTTGTAGAAA
This sequence comes from Solanum dulcamara, assembly GCF_947179165.1. Lineage (NCBI taxonomy): Eukaryota > Viridiplantae > Streptophyta > Magnoliopsida > Solanales > Solanaceae > Solanum > Solanum dulcamara. The sequence goes on from NC_077238.1 coordinate 43,988,540, forward strand.
AATCCAAAAAGAAGCAGGTTATTTCATTTTCACATTTCATAGTGATCATGGAGGAGAATTTGAAAATAATTCTTTTGAAGAATTCTATAATAAACATGGCATCACCCAAAATTTCTCCTCTCCATGTTCACCATAACAAAATGGAATTGTAAAAAGAAAAATTCGATCTCTAAAGATACCACAAGGACTCTCCTACTCGATCAAAGTCTACCAGATCTGGGCTGAAGCTGTAAGTACTGCATGTCATATATTGAACAGGTTCTTGATCAGAACAATTCTGAAAAACACTCCTTATGAATTGTGGAGAGGAAAAAGGCCTAACATCAGCTATTTCCATCCTTTTAGATGTAAGTGCTACATCCACAACAACGGTAAGAACAATCTTGGAAAGTTCGATCCCAAAAGAAATGAAGGTATATTTCTTAGATATTCTCCTTCTTATCGTGCCTTCAAGGTGTTTAACAAAAGAAACTTGAGTGTTGAGGAATCTATCCATATAGTTTTCAATGATACTTATCCTAGTATGCGGGTTTCTGATATATTAGCCTCTGAAGAAGAAACTTCCCTGAAAATTCCTTCATCTCAACTTGTTCTTGAAGTTACAAATCAAAACACTCAGACAGAGTCGAGTAGAACTCAAGAGAAGTCGACTATCAATACCGAGAAAACCCATGTTCCTAGAGAATGGAGCATAGCGCTAGTTTTCCAAATGATTTTATCATTGGTGATCCAAATGAGAGGATGTAGATAAGAGCCTCTCTTAAGAAGCAAGCATCGGCAGCTTTAATATCTCAAATTGAACCCAAGCATGTTGACGAAGCTTTAACAGACAAATCATGGGTTCAAGCTATGATGGAACAACTTGATCAGTTTGAAAGAAATCAGGTATAGGTCTTTACTAAAAGGCCTAAGAACGGCTCTGTGATCAGAATCAAATGGGTTTTTTAAAACAAATGAAATGAAGAATGAACAGTAATCAGAAATAAAGCCAGATTAGTGGCCTAAGGGTATTCTCAATAAGAAGGTATCGATTATGATGAAATATTTTCCCCTATTGCAAGGTTAGAATCTATTCACATTCTTCTTGCATATGCATCTTTTAAGAAATTTAATTTTTTAAAATGGAAGCCAAAAGTGCTTTCTTAAATGGTTTCATAAATGAAGAAGTCTTTGTTAAACAGCCCCCCGGTTTTGAAAATCCCTCTTGTCCTGATTATGTGTTTAAACTCTCTAAAGCTCTTTATGGTCTTAAACAAGCTCTTAAAGCTTGGTATGAACAACTAAGCTCCTTTTTACTTCTAAATAATTTTCAACGTGGTAAAACGATACTACTTTATGTACAAAAAGGCTTGATTCAAGTTTACTTATCATTCTAACCCTTTTTTGTGTGAGAATTTTGTAAATCTTATGAAAGAAGAATTCGAAATGAATCTTATGGGAGACCTCACATTTTTTCTTGGGCTTCAAATCAAGCAAACTTCTAAAGGTACCTTCATCATTCAAGGTAAGTATGCAAAATAGTTAATAAAAAGGTTCGGAATAGAGAAAGAAAAAGCTTCTAGAACTCCTATGAGTTCAACTACATGCCTCAAGACAGATGATGCGGGAAAAAGTGTGGATGAAACATTAACAGCTAGTCAACCGAATATCATGTTCAGCGTATGCAAATGTGCTCGATTTCAATCAGCTCCAAAAGAGTCACATCTAACAGCTGTTAAAAGAATCATAAGATATCTCATCGGAAACTCTGAAATGGGACTATGGTATCCTCAATTATCAAATGTTGATTTAACTGGTTACTCAGATGTTGATTTTGCAAGTGATAAAAATGACAAAAAAAAGCAGAATTTGTCAATTACTAGGACAATATCTAATTTTTTGGCACAGTAAAAAGCAAACCTCAATTGCTTTATCAACCACTGAAGCTGAATATCTTGTTGTTGGAAATTGTAAAACACAAATATTATGGATGATGCATCAATTTCTTGATTATCATTTATCTTATGAAGTTTTTCCTATTTTTTGTGATAATACCAGTGCTATTAGTTTATCTAAATATACTGTGCATCACTCTAGAGCTAAGCATATAGATATTAAACATCATTTTATTAGATATCATGTTGAAAATGGAGATTTTTTGCTTGAATTTGTTGATTCTGAAAATTAACTTGCTGATATTTTTACCAAGCCCTTACTTGAAGAAAGATTTTATTTCCTTAGAAAAAGCCTTGGCATTATTAATTTGTTAAATTAAAAGTTTTCTTCTTTTAAGTTGTTTACTTTTCAAAAAAATTTATAAAAAAAATTATATATTTTCTTGCATGCCATTATTACCTCGATACTTTCTTTTCCTGTTCAGAAACTCTTCCGATTCTCGACCTTTAAATCAACCGTCGCCTTAGTTCTGCTTCTAACCCTTTTTTCTCTTTTTCTTCTTAAATATACTCACTCTCTTCTTCTTTCTTCATCACTGCTCTCTTTTCTTTTAACTATGACTAGAACCAGATCCATAGCCTCTTTGAAACCTTCCGTCGATAAATCTGATTCCTTTGAAATTGATTTTATGGCTCTCTTATCCGACTTCTCTGATTCTGAGTCCTCTCCTAAAGACTCCACCTCCAAGAAGCGGCCCCCTTCTGTAAAGAAGAAAGAATCATAAAAGGCAAAACTAGATCCCGAAGTATCCTTCACTCCTGAGGACATGCAAAAGTTCTAGGGTATTGAACAGAAGCGTAAGTTCGAAGCCTTCAAGAAAATACCCGTGATTCCCGAATGAGTAGTCAACTTGGAACAATTGGAGGAATCTTATTGTCCGGTAAATTCTTACTTTAGAACTCAAAAGCTCTCCCTTCTTTTAAGGTTGTGTGGTCTTGAATACTATGAGGAACCTGTTCGCTTGTTCTATGCAAATCTTCATGTCTATGAAGAAAGTGGGAACCTTAAAACCCTAGTCTTGGGAAATCATATTGTTGTAAATGAGTTCTTGTTTAAAGAAGGGTATCTCAGCAGTTTATATACCAGGGATGTGTTTGTGTTGTACTGTCTCCTGAAAAAGTACAAAATTAACTAGGCTACTTGTATTTTTGAGTATATGTGGGAAAGTACGAATGATCCTAATTCCTCTGCTAGCTTGCCGTATGAATTGCTTGTCTCTCGCATCATAGTCGACTCCTTGGTTGATCTCTCTACCTTCAAGTCTGTTGAAGTTGTTGCTACTTACGACACCAGAACCTTATCGAGTATGGGATATGTTCTGATTGAATAAAAATGGCATAAGAAGGAGTCTATGAAGGAAAAGATGGATACGCCAAAAGTCTCTCAGGCCTCTAATGATTTAGTTGGACTCCTTCTTCAAGAAGCAGAGGAACTGAAACTTCGGATAGCCACTCTAGAATCCGGTATGCTCTCTATGCAGGAATCTGTTAGTAAGATTTTGCATGTATGTAGGGAGACAAGCACTGATGTTGGTAAGCTGCGGCTGTCTCTTGACAATCTAACGAAGGACAGGGTCAGGTTTATCAATAGGCTGATTAAATAAGTTGACTCAGTTAGATTGGGAGGCGGCTCTTCCGATAATGATCTCGCCGTCTTTATTCAGACATCTTACATAAATTTTTCAGAAAATGTTGAACAATCCTACAATTCTTTCTATAAGAATGTTCTAAACACTCTTAAGTACTTCCTTGGTTGATACTAAGACTTCTCTAGTTCTTTTAGACTCTTTTTGCCAAGGATATGTCCCTCCGTACTCTAGTCTGTTATATTGAGGATACTTCCTCATCCTGTTGGACTGTTTTATGTTTTTGGCTTGCATATCCTTGTTATTTACGTCTATATATGTGCGTTGTTTTCCTTTTTGATCATGCAAAAGGGGGAGAAATTAGATAACTATGACAGGAGAGGAGTCAGCTACGACTCGGGAGAGGCAGAAGATACAATGAGATGAGATCAGTTTATAGGCAAATTAAAAAGCAAAAATTACATAGTTAGTTGTCATTATCAAAAAAGGGGAGATTGTTAGCACTAATTTGTTTTGATAATGTATTACTTTTATAGGAAATCAAAAAAGAAAGGAAGGTATTGCACATGAAAGAAGATGTACGAGAATCAGTGATTGAGGAATGGCAATGGAAAGGAAGATACTACATATCACTGATTGAATGATTGAAGATACTAATGCTAATCAAGATAACAATAAAGGAAGGAAAGAAATAACACTTCAAGAATCACGGCAGATTCTGATCCATCAAGGACAGCAAAACAGCAGCAATAAAGAAAGGAAAGAAGACTTATCCTTCACTGAATGAAGATCGCACCAATCAAGAAGAAGTCCTCTGTATAAGGCAGAGAATCATTCCAAGAAAGGAAGAAGACATAGCACGAACATATATGATATGGACGTACATCATCAATCAAGGAATCCATACAAATCCTTGATTGATAATAAATCCCTTGGGTTTTCCTTTTAGAGTAGATATGGCTATCTCACCTCAACCATATAAAAAGTCACCCTCATCTAGATAGATAGTTACGCACTTCACTTAAACTTGTACTATTATATTCTATCACCTTTCAAAAAACTTTTATACTCAGCTGAGTTGACAATTGTAACAGAAAAGAGAAAGAACTATCTCTAGCATAGGTTATACGAGTCAAAGAGATCTGATTTGCATATCAGACGTGTTTATTTATAGTTGTGCCCATTGAAACTCTACAAGCTCTAAAAAAATTCTTGTAACCCAAGGGAACTCGACTAGACACCACACCGGTGATCCAAACTAAGATAAATTTCTGTCTCTTTTATATTTTTGCAGTTATCTTTTTACTCTATACTGTTTTTACAAAATTGCAGGTTAATCAACTCTCAAATCAAAGTAGTCAACTAAGGAATTATTACTTGAATTTTAAAATTCATCCCCTTTTAATCTTCATAAGGTATTAAACAGGTTAAATATAAGAGAAAGGGTGTTGAGTCCCTATAAACTCAGCCAGTTTAACTAATCATGCGGAAATACCCCTAGAATCTAAAAGTCGAATGTACCAAAACTCTAGCAAGCATCAAGTATAGGAAGGGAACGCAATCCCAACAAGCCATAAAATAAACAGTGTTTAAAATTAAGTCATGAAAGAAGGACTAGAGTAGGAAGAATCCACGACAACCTGAAGGAATGGCTCACCATTAGACTCTGGCAGCTAACGGTCTTCTATGCGAGGTCTCTCCGTAGTCGGTTGAATATATCCTGTACTCAATAAAAACAGAGCAAGTGTAGTATCAGTACACAAAAACAACAATGTACTAGTAGGATCATGCGGCTAGCCAATGGTGAGACATGAACAAGTAAAATATAGCGTAGTAAACACATATATATACCAATAGACTTAACCATTTATATCTCATAATCAGTACTCAACATTATCACGGTTCATCAGACTCAATGGTATGCAACTTCACATAAGGGTCCTCTCATAAAACCTACAAACACTCATTTATGTGTTGGAACGTAACACGCAGTCCAAGATTTGCATCGAAACATTACACCTAATTCAAATGTGTGTCGGAACATGACATCCGATTCAAATGTGTGTCAAAACGTGACACCTGATCCAGCATACAAGTCAACCACAATCACAATGGTTAATCCAACTATCTTGCTACCAAAAACGGGTTCATTACAAGTCACGGCCAAACAGTAGTCATTTCACATAGATTATTTCATTCTTCCCTATCCATATACACATATGTATATAGTGGAGTAATTTAGCAAGTACATGAATCACATACAGGAAGACAAATCATCACCTATCTCGAAATCAAGATTTGGCAACTCTAATATGCAGGAGTTTTCCATTTTCGGGTTGGTTCAGCTTGTTCTTGATCTAAAGACAGTAAACACATACAAAGGATCAGTATAATGACCTAATTTACATGAATTATAACATAATTCCTCACTTAGACCAACCCATGACCCTAATCCCCCATCTAGGGCTATTTTCCACCATTAGTTTTACGCCAAAATCCTCCCCCAATGATCACCCACCATAGATTGTGGATTCTAGAAATCAAATTACAAGTTTATGGAGTAATAATCTTACCTTTGGCATAAGGATTCATGGAAAAATGATTAAAGAGCCATGTGTCGCTTCCTAACTTCTTAAGAACAGTTTTTGCAAAAGAATACCATTTCTGGGAGTTTTTCCTGACTTAAGTCACGTTTGTCCCGCCACAGCGGGAGCATCCCGCCGTAGTGGTCCCGTACCAGCAATAGGAATCCCGCCAGAGCGGGATGCACGGAAACAAAGAGCTCAAAACTTGAGCTCCAAACTCCCATTTCATAACACACCCTTACCCCATAGCATTCTAAAAATACCCCTTCATGCCAAGATTAGTTTCGGGAGTTCTACTCACCTGAATTATATTTTGTAAAGACGTACAGGCTCCTTAACTTCTTGGTTATTAACTCAAATGATCAAATTCGTAAAAATCACTTTCATCCATTATCGAATTACCCTAGACCTCACCTGACTTAAATTTTGACCAAGTCTGGTTTAGGCTCAATTTTCTGAAGTCACTATCCAAAGGTTTTTGGCCTGAATTCCTTCCCTATTAGCTTATCCGTAACGACGGAAGCGGGTCGTTACACAAGTAATGGTAAATTATATGAACAACCACTAGCTCCCAAGAATTTTTTAAGTTTTTCTCAAAAATTACTTGGGGCCAAACGCTTACTTGTTTTCACGTTTTTTTTTCAAGTTTTTCCTATAAAAAAAAAATGGCGCCAAACGGCTGCTAATAATAATCAATTGTAGGAAAATAATAGAACAATAAAAAAAAATTATAGTTTACTCTAATACATTCGGTTGTTGCTCCTAAAAAAAACCAAAGAGAAACTTTGGGTCGATTTGGTTAACATGAAAAAAAAATATGAAGACAAATTAATTAATTTTAGAATGTGCTTTCATTTTCATCCTATCTTTTCCAATTTGTTCTGAGTTATACAAAAATAATACTAACAAAAATACTAGTAATGTTTAATAGGAGTTGTAAAGAGACATTAGACAAACTCAACCTCAAAAATTGATTTCATGGGACCGTAAGGATCTGTGGTTATAATAGTGTGACCCAAGTGGCAGCACATTTTCTATGTTGACAATGAAAAAGTCACAAACACACACACAAATAAAGGTTGATATAATTCCCTCAAATCAGCCTAGACGACGTTGCATAATTGTCCCGGTAGTTCGACTAGTCGTATTTAACTAAGAATAAAGTATTTGAAAATCACAATTGATGTAAAAATAAAAATAAAAGATATAAGCACTTTTGAATTATGATGAAAATCTCAGAGACACTCTATTTTTACTACATCTTAAGCATTTCTTTCTCCATATTTCTTTGCACCTTCTATGCTTGAGCCACAACCTAATTCAATTAACAGTGGTGATATACACACATCACCAGATGTATGTAATTTTTATGATTTCTTTTTTTAAAAAAATATTCTTCTTACTTTATTTGCGTTATATCTAAAATAAGCTAATAGACGTATTTTTTTTCTTTGCTTGTATTTAAAATTTTCTCAAATGCACATGACTTTTTAAAAATTTTTTGTCTTGTATTTAAAAATTTGTCTAATACAAAAAATATTTTAAATTTATTTTTTTCATTTTGACCTTCTTATTGTTTTTTTTAATTAATTTTATTTATCCTTTATTTTGTCTGTCTTTACTTTATATTTAATTTCAAATATTTTGTATTTAAAATAACTTAATTTTGAACGAATGTCAAAAAAGATGAAGGAAATTAACTAGAACATTAAAAAATTCAATCGTTAAAATAAAAGTACACTTTTTTAAAAAACAATTACCGTTAATTAATACTTATAATGACGGTCTCCATATTTTACTATTTGTCCTTGTATTCCCTCTTTACTTAGTTTACACGAAAATGCTTATCAAAAAAGTTGTAGGTACTTGAACTATTAAGTAAAACAATTTAGCTAGTGTGATAATTTTTCCAAGTTTGAGTTATATGAGCAATAATATAACAAAATTTACACAATCATATTACAAATACAAATAATTATTTTCAATACACACTAATTGATAATTTTAAAAAAATATAAAATGTAATACATTTAATCAAGTATTTGTGCTAATAACATGAGAAAATTGAGACGAAAACCTTTGGTAATTTTATTTTATTTTTAATTTAGATAAATCTTGATGGACAAAATTATTCATTACTTGTATTAATAGAAAATACAAATAAACCATAGAATAATAAAGGGCTAATTTCAAATATATACTAAAAAATATTAGTTTACAAAAAATATAGTCACTTTCATTTACACAAAAAATAGCCAAAAAGAGTTCATGGGCTGAATACTATAGGGTTCAATTTGGTCGAAGGCTATTAGACCTTTTTTGCTGAACACTACAGGTCTCAATTCGGCTCAAAGTCATTAGACCTTTTTTGCTTGTTTTTCTTTTCTTTTTTATTTTTGGAAAACTTACATAAATATACAATATTAAAAAAATATTTACCATCTATAATAAAAAAAATCACTGAACACTTATAATACATTTATAATACAGCTTTAATACATATTGCAGAGAACTATTTATAAAACATATATAATACAAGTTTTATAGATAGATAATACATTTATCACATACTTTAATAAACTTATAATACATTATGTCGGTTTCTTACTACACAAACATAATATATATTTTAAAACACTTATAATACATTTATATTGTATGCATAATTTACTTTTAATACAAGTGTAGATTTATCATAGTATTACTATGTATTGCTATAAATGGTAATAAATAAAAAATATCGCTAAAATCAATAATTAATTTTTAAAAAAGGACTCAATCAAGTAATTTTTCCTTTATTTTTCCTTTGCAGTGTTGGTTTTTTTTAAAAAAAAAATATTTTGCTGTTGTTTTTTTTTGCTGCATTTTTTAAAATAAAAATATCCTTTTTTTCAAAACTTTTTTCCTGGAATTCTTTTTCTTCTATCAATATTATATAAATGGTGTAAAAACATGTATATATAAAATATACAAACAATTATGTAGTGTATATGTAATGTATCAATTTTTTATAAATAGTTATGTAATGTATCAATGTTGTATAAATAGTTATGTAGTGTATACATAATGTATCGATATTGTATAAATAGTTATGTAGTGTATATGTAATGTATCGATATTGTATAAATGTGTATCAATATTGTATAAATAATTATGTAGTGTAGATAAATGTGTATAATCATGTATCGATATTATATAAATAAATATGTATGTATCAATATTTATTTGATTATCATGCATTCTCACCTTAATAAATAAAAGAATAAACAAAAAAATAAAACGACAAACATATTCATTTTTTCCACAAAAAAAGTGAAATAATTATAAATGAAAAAAATAAAAAAAGAGCAAAAAAATAAATTAATTAAAGCAACGATTTTGTTTTTAAAATAACACATCTGTTTTTTATTTAAAAATCAGAAAGCATGCTCGGCCTTGGTTGAAACAATTATAGGTGTCAATGAAGGCCCATTGGCTTTGCACAGTCGAGTGGTTGTCATTGGCCATTTTTTGTAAGACAAAAGGCTACCTATTTTTTTTTTTGAAAAGAAAAGGACCAAATGACCACTGGGTGTAATTTGCCCATTAATAAAGGCGCAGACCAAACACCATTACCAAAAAAATGTAGTAATTATTTTCTACAAAACATATAAAAGTTAAAAAGGAAAAACTACTTATTTATCCAAACATTCCTACCATATTTATTAATTCTCACTATAGTTTGAAATAATTACATTTTATCTCACTAATTAATAATTTCACACCAGATTTCAAGTCAGTATACCTAGATACATATTTTTTGCTATCAGATACATTGAAATAGGAAGAGAGGCGAGCGAGAACAGGAGAGAAGCGAGTGAGATTTGTTTATATATCTCAAATATATGTTAATCCACTTGGATATAGTGTATTTAGAATAAATTACACCTAATTCTAACCCCATATTTTCGAGATATGTGTATTTGGATGTATCTAAATGCACCAAAATTTGATAAGATTCGTAATATTACAAACTAGCGAGTATTTAAGTAATTAGTTTCTAAACAAGGAGAATTTTTGTGAGTTACCCAAAGTTAAATCCTATTACTAAAGAGATACGTGTCAAAAACGCACATAAACTATCACTTTTTTAGTTTCATACCGAAACTATTGAGAGTATGAATTTCATACCTAAATTATCACTTATTAGTTTGAAAAACACACCCAGTGGAGTGTGTAATACACTATCTCTTTTATTTGAAAAAACTCTGTCACATGATAGTGCACATGAATAAAATATTCCATTTTGACAAAATAAAATAAACTTTTAATATTAGTTAAAAGTTAAAGATTAAAGTATTATAATAAAATTTAAAATATTTTTCTCACCCAACTCTACCACATCCCACTACCCCATCCACCCCCCACCCCCCGACAATCCCACGCTCTTTTATTTTTTAAAATTTTTTTTATAAAATATTTTTGAAAAACTCTGACTGCACCTTCCTCCCCCACTCTGTCCTAAAAAATGATATTATTTTTTAAAATAAAATAAAAAGTCTACCCACCCCCTCTAACCCTCTACTTTTATTTATTTTTATTTTTTAAAAATATTTTTCTCGTTTCGTGTTAGATATATACATATATTTTAGAAAAATATGCATGTTGAATATAACAAAAATAAAAAAAATATTTTAAAAAGAGTCTTGCGGCAACTAAAGAAAATATTATATATATATATATATATATATTAAAACACAAAACGCAAAAAAAATTAAAGCGAATGATTAGATGGGTGAAATAGAATTATTTCTGTTAAAAAAATTAAAATCATATCTAAATTACTATATTAAGGGGGGAGGGGGAATGGGGGGGATGAAGTAAGAATTTTTTTAAAATATTTACAAAAAAAATTAAAAGATAAATTTTTTTTTTTTGGGGGGGGGGGGAGAGGGGTACGGTTAGAGAAAATGATGGAGTGGATAAGAAAAATATTTTATATTTTATTTTATAAAAAAATTGAGATTATAATGTTTTAATATTTAACTTTAACTAATACTAATAATTTCTTTAATTTTTGTCACGGTGCACTATTTTATCCATGTGAAGTGTGATGTGATAATTTTTTTAAAATAAAAAAGACAGTGTAGTACAGATATCATGATGAGAGTTTAATAAAAGAGAGATGTGTATTTCTTAAATTAATAAGTGATAGTTTTGATATGAAACTCACACTCTCAATAATATATGTATGAAACTCAAAAAAATAATAGTTCATACGTGTTATTGATACTTGTCTCTAAGCAAAATCAAGCCACTGAATTTTCATAAATTTCTTTATTTACATAAAACTTATTTCTTATCTTATTTAGCAGCAAATTTCCAATTGATTTATTGGGAGACTTGACCTATTCTTATCCATAGCTACACCATTTTCAAGGACAAGAAATACAAAAAATAAAGGCGGAATTCATCGGTGACCTCTTAAAGTTGGTATCAATTTTCACTTAGACACCTCAATTAGATTTTGTTCATTTTAGACACCTCAAGTAAGGCCCCGATGTGTCATTTTGACATTTTATGCTGACTTGACACATTGCATATGCTGCACCTATTTTGAGCATGTGAAGAGCGTTTTTTTAAAAATATATTTTTTTATTAATTTTTTTCTTGTTCTTCTTCTTCTCCGTTTTTTAGCTACCATTTTTCATCCATGGTGAAATAGATTTGAGCCAAATATAAAGTGAAATAGATTCCAGCCTTGATTGTAATATATTTCTGCCATCAACACCATAGCTGCTACCTACCACCTCCTTTTTATACCCATTTTCATCAACACCATAGTTATCATTTCTCCGATTTTATTCTCTTCCTCAAACATCAATTAAGATTTGTAGCTATTTTTTGTGTTGTGGGTTCTTTAAGATTTAAATTCTTTAACAATTTCAAGAAAAATAATTTTAGATTTGTATTAGTCTTGCCGAAAAATATGGAGGTTCGTCGAATTTTTTTGACCCAATTTGATTTATATTTTTGGATTAAATTCCCTCCCAAAGCTTAACTCTTTTGAATTTTTCAGTTTGAATTTTTTAGACAGTCCTATAAAACAGAAACGTCTGCTTCAAAATGGAGTAGTAAAACAATATTCGAACCTTGATATCATCATTCTTGCCATCTTGATCAATTTTAACAATTTCCTTGTATAGCTTCATTTTTTCCCTTTAGATGATATGGATAAGATTGGGCTGAGTGTGGGGAGAGAAGAAGATCTGGTGGATGGGGGAGGGTTTGGGGTTGGAGAAGATGACGGGAAGGGTGGGTGGTGCTGGAGAGACCACTGGGAGGGTGTGGGAGTGGGGGTTAATAAAAGTTGTTAATTTTTTTTTAAATATTGGTCATTTTTTTTTACTCAAAAGTCATTATTTGAAGTGTCTTTATTAAATTTGCAACTTTTGACACCCCATTGACGAGTGCATCACACATACTTTATATATTTGGGTGATTGTTAAAAAAATGTCAAAATAACACATCGAGACTTTACTTGAAGTATCTAAAAAAAATCCTAGTTAAAATATCTAAGTAAAGTTGATGCCAATTTTAAAAGATCACCGATGAATTCTGCCAAAATTAAAAAAGAGTTCCATTATATTAGTCTATTATTTTACAACATATAAGCATTATACATTGAGAATATGCCCTTAGCGGGAAAAGGGCGCGGGCCTCGAAAACTACCCATTAACGTTACAATTTTGTTAACCACTCATAATATTCCACGTGAGTCTCATTACAGCTGTTACCAAAACCCGCAAACAAAACTTAAAAACAGTAAATACACACGTTGATTGGTCCACGTGTACAGGGATCTTTCAACTCCTGTAAAATCTAGCCGTTTGCCCTAACCTCTCTTTCCCTTTACCCGACTTTCTGTTTTCCGCCATTGCAGTGTCCAAAAAGAAAAATCAAGAAAAGAAAGCATGGGGAAACTCATCTGCGACTCAACAACGTCGTCGCCGGTGATTCCATGGCGGGATCCTACCTCTACTGCGTCATCTATCGACATTGTTGACCAGTCATCTCCGGTGATCAACACCATCGCCGTCGCTGACACCTCTTCGTGGGAGAATGTTTCATCTTTAGAGGAACAGCAGAGAAAGCATTTGATAAAGATTCAGTCCAAGGGAGTGCTGTGGAAACATCCCCGGGATCAGAACGCTTCCATAGTTTTCCGGCTGAGCCACGGCGGAGAAGTCGAGGCAGACGGAAACTGTCTTTTTACGGCTTGTGGGAAATCAATGGGGCTGAAGACGGTGTCGTACGCCAGAGATCTGAGACGGCGGACAGTGCGGAGGTTCTTGGAAGATCTTGGATCGGAGAAAGAAGTGATTGAATCGGCGATTAAGCACATGTATTCTCCCGATCTGAAATCTGGCTGGGGCATTCATGTGGTTCAAGAGTTGAAGCTGCTAGCTAAGAAGGACGATCGAGAGGTTCTGGAATCGGCTATTTCCGAGCTTGTTCACCTCGGCATGCAGCGGTAATTTTTTTTTGCAGCTCTGGACCCCAAATTATTGTTATTTGTTTAGATCTAGATGATAAAGTTTAGATCTGATTGATTCCGCCTACTTCATTTCCTTTAATCCGTTTTACTGCAATTTCTTACTTTTTCTTCTTCTTTTAATTAATCAACTATGTGAGTGTCTCACTCCCCAAATCAATTATTGTTATGTGAATCCTTGTCTAACTTCAAATGAGAATTTTATCATGCATTTCTCCATAGAAAACAGTTTTCTTTCAAGTGAGAATTTCTCATTTGATAATAAGGAACCAAAAAAGAAATCAAAACTTTGTTTGCTAGGTTTTCAGCACTGTCTGTATCTTGAATAGGTGAAGATGCTACCAAGTGTAAAAATTCATTGAGTTACTTTTAATGGTTTATTGGATATGGTTTTGTTTTTTGATATTACTTTTGTGGGTTGACATTGAAGAGAATTAGCTGCTGAGTCTATATACAAAGAGAGGTGCATAGCTGTGAATGATGGCCCAAGTTGGGCCAAGTACATGTCAATCTCTGGCTCACCTGATGATGAATATGATATCATCACTTTGCAGTATACCGAGGAGGGTTTATTAACTGTAGATGAGAATAGTGATGGTCATGCCGCTGCATTTGGAGATGATATAGCGATTGAGTGTCTTGCAACCGAGTTTAAAAGAGAGATCTTTGTGGTAAGAAAATGATTTTCTTTCCTATATGATATTCTTCATTCATATTCTTTAGCATAACAATTGCTTTCTTGTGAATAATTGCACTGTATTACTTGTAAGTTGTTTTACACGATAAGGTTTCACAATCAGAGCTCTGAAGGTGCAACAGAGTATGCATAGTATTATTTGGTGATATTCAGGCTTTTCTCTATATGAAGCTGCATAATTTGATAATCGAAAGACAATGTCATGAGAGCAATAGCGATGATATCCATGAAAACAATGCTAATGAAAGTATTATGTTTCAGTAAGATAATCTTTCTAGTGGATGTGCCCGTTCCTTTTTCAATTTGAGATGACAACATGTGTCTATTGAGAAAGCGGGTTTACCTGTGCCCATATTAGCAATCCTCCTGTTCTTTTCATAGGTTGATTCTTTTTTGTTTTTTGATAAATAGGAGATGATCCTGCTGCGCAAGTTGATTTCTCAACTCCTATGTTCCTTGCTTTTGCATTGATCCGTTTCTTGTCATGAGTCTCTTTGTTACTCACATTTCTCAATTTGTGTGATGTTTATTTTTTAATCAAACAATTTTTTCCCTAAGTTTTCCTTTTGGTATATATTTTTCAGGTGCAAGCACATGGATCCGATGCAATGGTTGATGAAGAAAATTGTGTCTTCTTTCTCCCACATCGTCCAAAATGTGAAATATGCGAACCTCCTTTCTTCCTTTTCATGAAAGGAACAGGTACAGAAAATTTAGCAACAAAATATCCTACTGTTAATATTTTATGTTTATTTGCTTCTCCATCTGGAAGGGGAGCTTTGGAGTAACTGGTAAAGTTGCCTCCATGTAGGAGGCAAGGGTGGAAACAGCCTCTGGCAGAAATGCAAGGTAAGGCTGCGTACAATAGACCCTTTGTGGTCGGGCCCTTCCCCGGACCCTGCGCATAGCGGGAGTTTTAGTGCACCGGGCTGTCCTTTGTTTACTTCCCCATCTGAGATTGTGAATGGTTCACCTTGGCAATTGCAGGTTGGTGTGGTGCTGGGGCTGATCATTATGAGCCTCTTATTGCTTCTCCTTCAGCTTATGTTTCCCAGGAAAAGGTAGCATTGGTACTGTAGGTATTCTCGTGATAAGAGAGGTAGTAGTAGTAGTTATTCAAAGAGAATTGTTTCTCCCCAGGATATTTGGTTTTCAATTGGAAAGATGTTCCCGATTCTTTTCTAGGTTTAAGGAGGAAGATGTCCAATTGGGACATCAAATTTTTGTTGAGGGTATGTAGGATTTGGTCTATTTCGAAGTCCATCAGGCTTTTAGTTTGGTTATATTTTGTTGTGTTGCCGGGTCTTGTTGTTGTGCATTTTTTTGAGGCTAGTTATAGTGTGCTGCTGCGGGTACTATTCTTTTGAGAGATGGAATAGTACACATATTCTTTTGAGAGATGGAATAGTACACTTATTTTGTTGTAACTCATGCTGAATTCCAATCTTAACAAGGAAATGGCTTCTCTCTTCATTGGAGATGCATATTTGCTGTCAGTTCCTGTTTCTTTTTTTTCTTGTTCTTTTAGTTTTGCTAAATCTGATGTGAGCACCATTACGTATCTTACCAAATGGTATCTTCTCTTCTTGCTTTTAAGTCTTACGTTTTCCGATAAAGCATTAATCTAAAAGAATGGTGAGTAATACAATCATTACTAACAGCTCAATAACAAGCTCAGGGTCATATACGCAGTATATCAAACTCTAAAATAAGTTGCAAGCTCGTACGACCCTAGAATCATTAGTGTTTTTGCATACTCTTTCTTTTTGACTCAATCATATGACCCTCATACAAGGTCATCCAATACTCTCCAAGCTTCGACCCTCAATACAAGTCACCCAATACTCTCCAAGCTTCATAACACAGAGCAACGCTTAAACTTGTATAAATATCAAAGCTTCAACTCATGGCTTTCGATTGTCGTCTCGCGAGTTCTTATTAAAAGCATGCTTAAAATGCGAGTTTGGAGCTAAAAGGGCCAATGTTTTGAGAATGAAACCAAAAGGACAATAATGCATGAGCACATGTGATACGCCGTTAATGGTGTTAAGTTATGAAGGAGGGTACATGATATTATGTGCCTTGTAAGGCACATGACGGCTTGTGCTTTACAAGGCGCAAACTATGAAGTCTCCCCTTAAAAGAAAGCACTTGATCAACCTTTAAAAAAAGACGGATGCTAATTATTTTTCTTTTTGTTATTTTAATATTTCGTTTTCATTCTTTATATACTTATTTCAGTTATGTTAATATTTTTCCAATTTCATTCTTCTAGATTACACCTTGTTTCGACAGTAAGTAATATACTTTTTAAATAATTATTGAAATATTTAATTTATATTAAAATTATGTGTTAATAATTTTGAGTCTTATTGCAGGATGAAATGTCTCAAAAGTGATGATGAAGATGAATCTTCACAACAATATGTATTTTGTGATGCTTTTAATTTACAAAAGTTTAATATGTTAAAATAATTAATAATAATAAATTTAATTTTGCAAGACATATCAATTCTCGAAAACAAGGTCACGCGTACCAATCATGTGTGGAATGGGTATACATAAATAATAACAATCGTGTCAAGGTAGACGATAATCTCTATAGTAATATGCAATGACTAACAATACAATACAACACAACCATCAAAACAAGTGTAAATTACAAGAATGAAATTGGAAAAATATTAACATAACTAAAATATTAAATTAAGTATATAAAGAATAAAAAAGAAATATTAAAATAATTAAATGAAAAATAATTAGCAGCGCTATTTTAAAGGTAGGTCAACCGCTTTTTTTTTTGAGTCAATTTCTTAAATAATCACCCAAGTTTAGAAAATTACCTTCAAAGGTCATTTTTGTTTTATTTAGGACCAAAATATCACTTAATTATTAGTATTTCCCTCCAAATATACTTAATACTTCAAAATTTTCCTTCTCTCATAGTTGACATGTCATATCATTAAAGCCTCAATTTGTTTTTCAATAATAGACTTTTTAAATTCATATAACCAAATTATAGTTTTGTTCTTTATTTTAAAATAAATAAGTAGTAGTTTATTAAGAAGAAATTTTCATGCTTACAAAAAAAATTCTGTACTTAAATTTTATATTATATTACTAAATAGTCATTCATGTTTTAAAAAATGCCTATACAAATCACTTTTATTTTTTAAAAGACAATAATATCACTTAACTATTACTATTTTTCTCAAAAAATAAAAATAAAATTAAATACCTCAAAAGTCCCTTCTACTCTAGTTGATATGTCATATCATTAAACCGTCATTTTAAAAATAATTGACCTATTTAATTCATCAAACATATATCTCTACACATAAAAAAATATAAATTACGTGAAATTTATGAAGATTATAAAAAAAATCTAATTTTCTTCAAAATTTCTACCAATTAAAATTCATTGAAAATTTCTTTATATGCTATTATTACATAAAAAAATATTTTAAATCTCTAAGTAAATTATCTAAAAAATATAAGAATTTTTTTTCATAAAAATATTCAAAAACTTTTAAGGTTGAAATGGAGAAAAGTTGGTAAAAAGAGAAATTTATTATTTAACTTTTATTTTTAATTTTTATTCTTTTATGACTGTTATATTATATTTTATCTTATCATACAATTAAACACCAATATATATTCTTATCTCATCCTAATTCACGAAACACAAGTAATAATAAATTGAATTGCTTATTTTAGTTTAATAATTCACACATTGTCCGAGATAATATTCTTATTAATAAAGATCAAAATTTTATTTTATAATATAAAATATTATTCACTTTCTATTTTTTTCAAAAAAATAATATTGTAAGTTTGAACGTACAAAATTGATTTCTTTTAATAGTTAATTGACCTTTAGTATTACTGATCCATTATATTGTCACGATCCAAGCTAGGTACTAGACGTGACAAGGTGATCGAAATTCCGAAGGGCTCCAACCAAGCCTCTTGACATATCGTAAGATGCATAAGGTACAATAAAGCGGAAACAACATAAGAAAACCTCAAAGAACATCTATCATAAGGAATATGAAATACAACAATATAGACTCTACATTTATGTCCAACAAGCCTCTACTAATTAATATTGGTGGGGACTAAGATATGTCCCTAACTCACCCTCAGTGTAATATAACCAAAGTCTTTGAAATAAAAGGAAGAAACCATAACACGACCCTCGACAAATGAGGACTCATCAATAGCGAAAGTAGGAGCTCAACTCTAACCATGTGGAGGGTGGATGTGCTCGTCAGACCCTACATTATTATACAATGTAGGCATTGAATGTACTAAGTATACGAGCATGTTATGCAATATAAAACATAAGATGCAATGATCAAATAATATACATGCTATATAAGATGATAAGTAGAGTCACGAGAAAACCATAGTTGATCAAAATATTTGAAAGACATAAGTGAGATCATAAAGAGTACATAAAGAGAGTATAAATAAGTGGGATAGAACCATAACTGTCAAGAAGACCATGCGAGCTATAATATGAAATCTCGATGTCTCTCCATACAACAGAAGAAAGGGGAATCTACTTGTCAAGATAGACTCTACCCCACTAGGCGGGTTATGAACATGTGCAATATGTGGATCCACTAGCTAGGGCATAAGGCAAACCTATGGTGGCACGTAGTTACGAAACTAGAGACTTTATATAAGGACTCTGTAGGTCGAGCCCCCACCTCAAGCCTAATTCGGTGCTAAGTCAAATTCCACAATATATCTTAAAAATCATACTTAGCATATACATTCACAAGCTTGTTCATAATTGTCATAGTTCATATAATAGCTCACTTTCATACATCATTCATCACAAGAAATATCATAGGACCTCACCATCGAAGGACCCTAAGCCATCCCTTTCTTTCATAAGATTGCATGAAAAATAGCATTAGGTCCTTAGGTCACTATTTAAGGATCCTAAGTTACCTCTTGTCATAACTTGTTTTCATACTTGAACATTCTTGAAATTCATGATTATAACTTATACTTCAAAATTAGAGTAAAAATATGAATACATGAACAATTAAATTGAAAATCATGAAATTATATTGAAAACATGCATGATAATATACTTTATATCACCCATACATAATTCATAAAAATAATAACAATTGGATGCATAATTAAATAAATAATTATATAATATACCATGAATAAGAAGACCCAATGCATTATCATAAAATTAGGGCTTTTTGAATAAAAATCATAAAGAATTTTAGAGAGAAAAACTTGGGGTTCCATGGATGAAAAGTACCCATGGATCAAGTCCCATATACCTTGATTAATCAAAGCCCTAGAATGTAGTTTGAATTAGGAGACTTGACTTGGAGATCCTTAAACCCTAGTCTTGACTTGGAGAAGAAGCTTAATCAATTGAGAGAGAATTCTAGAGAGAGAAATATTGCATGAGGGTGAATTGGGAGTGAATGAATTGAAATAAAAGGGTTTAGGTACTCATAGGTTCCCCAAACAATCCTAAAATGACGTAGTTTAGGAGTTAGGAGAATAGGAGATGTCCAAAATACCCTTCATTAAATCTAGCCGGAAGAGTGAGTCCTTACGAGTCGTAGACGTTTCTACGAGTCATAGAAATGACTCGTCCTGTTGAGTCTAAAAAACCCTAAAAAACCCGAGCCTCTGAACTTCTCCTACGACTCATTTCTATGACTCGTCATTTCTTCTACGAATCGTCCTATCGAATCGTTTAAAAGATTCTAAAACTTGTTATGTGTAGAATTCAGGCACCGATCTTATGACTCACTTCTATGAGTCGTAATAATGTCAATCAATTCGTAAACCTACTCCCGCACTAAGTCAAATGTTCAACCTCACAACTAACCCTATGAGTCACTCCTACAATCCGTAGGAGTTCCTACGACTCGTAGGTCCACTAGTAATATCAGAAATAATCCATTTCCTTTGAATTCTTCCTTGTTACAACTTTTTAACTTTTGAGATCTTACAATATCTCTCACTTGGTATCATTCATCCTCGAATGAGATTCATCTAGCATGAAAGGACATGGAAAGAGGACTAGCAACCCATCATGAACACAATGACCCATTAAAGATGCATAAACCATGAGATTTTCAAACTTTAACATACTACATGACTTTAAAATCAACTTTATGAACATGCATGCATATGAAAGATATTGGAAAACTGAAACATAGGAATTTAGGTGATTTGAGCAAGAACCACCTAATACCTTAGGTTTGAGTGGAAGTAAAGAGATACGAATATCACTTCATCATATCCGCTTCCGCTTCCCATGTAGCACTCTCTACTTGTTGATTCCTCCACAACACCTTGATGGGCACAACCTCTTTGTTTCTTAACCTCTTCATATGCCGGTCTAAATTTCCACCAGAACCTCCTTATAAATCAAGTTTTCTTCAACACTCAAATTTTTTAATGGTATAATAGAATTTGGATCACCCATAAACTTGCTCAACATCGATACATGGAACAACGAATGAACCATAACCAACTCTAATGGAAAGTCTAACTCATATGCCCATTACCTATATGTTTCAAGATTTTATAAGGCCCCACATACCTAAGACTCAATTTTTCTTTCCTAACAAAATGCATTACACCCTTCATGAGTGAAACCTTCAAGTAGACCCAATCATCTACATCAAATTTAAGATCTTTTTTTCTTATGTCCAAGTATGACTTTTGGCAACTTTTAGCGGTCTTCAATATTTCTCTTATGAGCCTTTTCTCCATTGCATCTAACACCAAATCGGGACCAATCAATGCCATCTCACCCACTTCAAACCATCCCACTGGGGACCTATATCTTCTCCCATACAAAGCTTCAAAAGGAGCCATTTGAATGCTAGAATGATAGCTATTATAGTAAGCAAACTCAATCAATGGTAGATGCTCATCCTAATTCCCTTTAAAATCAATAAAACATTCCCTCAACATATCCTTCAAATTTTGAATCGTTCTTTCGGCTTGACCATCGGTTTGAGGGTGAAAAATTATGCTTAACTTGACTTTTGTACCAAGACCCTTTTGGAATAACTTTCAAAAATGTGAAATGAATTGAGTACCTCGATCCGATATAATAGATAATGGAAAACCATAAAGCTTTACCAATTCACAAATATACAACTTAGATAATCTTCGGCACTATAAAAAGTCTTAACTGATAGAAAATGTGCCGACTTAGTCATTTGTTCAACAATCACCCAAATAGAATCAAGTTGCCTTCTAGTACGAGGCAAACCCGTCATAAAGTCCATATTCACATCTTCCCACTTTCAAGCAGGAATCTAAATGTATTGAGCTAAACCTCCCATTTTTGATTCTCAACCTTCACTTATTGACAATTAGGACACTTAGCCACGAATTTCTCTATGTCCTTCTTCATGCCATTCCATCAATACATTTATGTGAAACCCCATGTTTTTTCTTCTTGCATAATATACATAGTGTGACGTGGTTATATAACGAGCATATGACTTGGTGTAGTATATAAGGAGAATGATACTGAAAATATTTTGTAATATCAAGAAACTAAAATTTTAGGTCAATGAAATCCCATAAACAAAGGTTCGTGGTTAAAGAAATGATTCGGGTAGCCCTCCCCCCGTTCGATAGGTTTAGAATAACTTGCACCTTCAGGATAATATCAAAAATGTCTAATATGCTAAGAATAATGTTTTATGAGGTATTATAAGAGCACAATGGTCATATGTTAAGTTTTGGAGTCAAGCTAGTTGCAAAATAAAGGTCGGCAAAGTTATCGTAAGTTTTTCTTATAATTATTTTTAAACTTTGGATCAAATTTCTTAGATCATTTCTCTCAATATATTTAGAATTATGGGACCCACAACCTACAAAATCAAATGTCTATGAGTCTAGTTTGCAACCAAACAAACAACACATCAATACGACAATGGAGTAAAGAGTTATGGCTGTTTTACCACGGACTGTCCAGGCTGAAACCATGTCTCAAATCGGGTCGGATCAATAATGTGGTTAAGCGGCCTTTGGACATTTTAAAGCATCAAAACATTTCATTTTTTCCCAAAATAGTAAGCAAGCTAAAGATAAGGGTTCCATAGTGTTCTTGGGTGATCAAGGTGAGTTTTAACGATTTCTACTGTTAAAGTTTGTCCCCGTGCCTAGAAACACGATCTCTACGCGTGGCAATTATTTTTTCCTTCTATTAGTTGCGTTTGGAGATAATTTTGGAAGATAGGAATTTATAGTTTGTGGTTTTTTTTTCAAGATTTACATTTGTTTTGCTAAAGTAATCATCTCGGGACTCTTTTATGATCATTTTTAAGAAGTTCGACAGACATTTTTTCAAGTTATAATCCTATGGATAATCTGCCGATTAAATCTCAATAATGAATTATTTAAAGGTGTGTATAATATACATATATATAGTGTTTGTGAAGCTTAGGACGTAATAAAAAACTTTCTTGAAGGAACTATGGTTATTCAGACGTTCGTTGGAAAGGTATGTTAAGGCTAAGCTTCGTCCTTCCTTTTAGCACGAATTCTGGAAAATTCCTAAAACTCCAAATGTGACATTTTACTATTCTATTATTAGAAAGACCTTCTATGAAAGGCATTAGGATTGCAGCTGAAGTATTTTAATTATTCTATTAGGTTGATACTCCACTTGTTCGGTTAAATAGGGTATTCAATATCTATATATGTCATTTTATTGGCTTTTTTGACTATATGTCCATATGTGTGAATTCTTATTCGCCTTTGGGTGATGTAACTTAAAAATATTAGGAAATTAATCTAATATTGGCAATCAGTCCTTCTTCATCGTTAAAGTGTATTTTATAAACTTTAACGTAACATGTCGATTTCCAAAAATCTCAAATATAATTTCTATGTTTGACCTACTAAAACACTTATTTTTTAAAATGCTTTCTTTTACTATTTTATAAACTTTAAAGTAACATGCTTTCTTTTTAAAATGCTTTCTTTTACTAATTATCAAGGAATAAGGTTAAGTTATCTTTCTAAAAAGTTGAGCTAAGTGTTCAAGCTTATTTGAAAAACATTTGAGGTTCCACGAAGCGTTTACATGTTATATGGAAGTGATTACGAGATTATGAAAATAAGAGTACTAATGAGCCAAGATTGGCTAAGTTCTTGTTATGGCCCAATATGTGCATTCAAAGTTCATGTCATACATGGCATGTTATGTATGGACTCTGAGCTATAAGCGGAGGTAAGAGGCCTATTTTCTTGAAGACTATATATATTGTACAGATGGCCACAGGTTGGCAATATGATGCCGATTAGCTATCGAAAGAGACCGCCATTATTAGCATTTGGTTGGGTATTTCATGCATTTGCATCAATATATATGTATTCACGACATACGATTACACGAGTATACCATACATATATGATTACTATGAGATTAGATGTCGGCCATGGAGGCTATCAAAGTTTCAGTGTCAGGTGGTATCTCGGTTACCCTTTTTACAGCAGCTATTTATGATTCTACTTTTTGCCTTACATATCAGTACATTTTATTCGTACTGATGTCCTATTGCCTGGGGACACTTCATTTTTGTTTTGTGTGTGTAAGTCCAGGTAGGGATTCTGATCGACCCTCTGCTAGAATTTGGGATTCAGCTGTGAGTTAGTAAGCTCCACCTCTTTCTAGATCCTTCATAGGATGTTTAATTTTGTTGTCCAATTTGGGTATAGTCGGGGCCTTGTCCCGACAGTGCTTATGACACTCTTAAAGGCTATTGTGGACACAATATTCTGGGTTTCCTTTTTGCAGCTTTCAGTCTGCGTGTATGCATGTATGTCTTCAACTGCAGCCTCATCAACTATCTAGTACTTTATCATCTTGTATTATCTATCTTTGATTATATGATTTACTGTTATTCAGTTTATGATCTTAACAGTCTAGGATTAATATTTCAGATGTTGTGCCACCTGATATTTTAGGCCCCCAGCTTAATTAGCTAGTATATTTTGTGGCTAACTCGATCAATTACGTTATTGAGTGCCAGTCGCACTCTCCTATTTTGGGGTGTGAAAAACTTGGTATTAAAGCAGGTCATATCCCAGGGAGTCCACAAGTTGTATCTAATACAGTCTTGCTTATGGGTGTGTTGTGCTCCACACTTATAATTAGGAGCCTATAGGGCATTTAGGAATGGTAACGTTTCATTCAATTAATAGATCATGCTGTAGAGAGAAGCTATAAGAATATTTGAAATCTAAATCGTGCTTTATGGATCCTATCTAATAGGATACCTATGCTCAGGAGATGGCACATCGAGAAAGAGAGAGGTATGGATCCAGGGAAAGGTACCATTCGTTCTTCACTGGGTTAGAGGGATGGATTTCTCTTAGAGGCATATCGTGAGTCTGCAGTACCTCTAGTACCAGCTTTCCTAACACTTATTGAAGCCCAGGAAGATGTAGTACCCCTAGCCTAACTAGTTCCATGGGTATTTGAGGCAGCTAGGGACACAGGACCTGCATAACCTGTTGTTCCCCCATAAAGACTTAGGAACAGGGGATGAGGGTGGTAGTTCAGTTGCTGACTATGATGGTGTCTATGCATGAGTGACAGTTAGAGTTGGGAGTAGATGCTCAGAGAGATCGAACAAAAAGCTCGAAGGTAAGTGTTACACCCCATACTTTGGTACCTTGAAACGCTTCTTAAGCTTCTTAAGTAGTCTCTTATGTTTCTTAGAAGTTATCATATGAGTCGGATAATCTATAACGCTATCAAATAATCCTAAGGAAAGGAGAAGGAGATACTCCATAAGGGAGAAGATTGAAAATAGGGTTATAAGAATCCATAAGAAGTTGGAGGTTAAGTAGTAAGTCATAGGACTCGACTTACTTGTGAAAGCTATTACTTGGGACATTTTACATACTAAGCTACTTGAGTACACGTCGAGCTTAAGTAGCAAGGAATACATAGGCTCTTGAAGTGAGATGAGATTACGAGCTCACAAAAGAGAAATAAGGAAATGACGCGCCTACTCGAAGAAAGTAGGTGATGAACTTACTTGGACAAGAAGGTGATGCCCCTACTTAGGGTCAAGTAGGTGATGTAGCATCTTGGGTGGACCCCACGCTGCCACGTAGTGGCTTTGGATTAGATGCATGATTGAGGTGGCGCCCTAGGGGGCTACCACGTGTCACCCCTAGGGGCTTCCACGTGTCACACTCTAAGGGAGTGTATAAATACATGTAAAGATGACTATTCTTTCATTTAGACTTCATCTTTCAACTTGGAAAAAGAAAAGAAAAATGTAGAGAGGGAGAGAGCTACGACAGCCATGGCTTTGGCCAATTTGAGGTACGCTTTCCAATTTCGTTCCATGAATTAAATATTTAAGGTATTCCACGAATACATGATGGGTTTTAATAGATTAAAATTACTATTTGGGGTAGTAAATAAGGGACACGAACAGTCCGCAACTTTCAACATATAAAGGAGTTTCCGAAGTTAATTTTTAGCAAGTTTGGGAAGCCGTTTGTTAAGGCATGGCTTGGTTATATTCTACCACATTTTGGTAAGGGTTTGGAAATTATAGGAAGGTATTAATAATGTAAATTTATGTTTTGTAGCAGCACAAAATGGATATCAAACAGCCACAACATTTCAGCTGCAATTAAAGAATTTCTGAGGCGAGTTTTGGCAAGCTTTGACCAATTTCGGGTAAGGTGAGACCTTTTCCTTCAAATTGGGGTTTATGGTGTTGTTATGAAGTGTGTTGTACTTTGTTTAAGTGGATGTAAATGTAAAAATATCATATATATGCTTGACGTTGGAAATAACCTAATTTAAAGTCGCTATAGTTAAATTGTAGTCGAAATAAGGTGTTATGCGTGTGAGGTGCTGCTGCAGGTGTGTGGTGTTGTGTTGCAGGGCCTAAAAGTATTCTAAAAGGGGTTGCATCCACCTAACCCTACATTTCGTATAGTTAAAGGTTTTATAAAATGGAAACTAGAAACCCTATTTTGGTATCGTGGTTTTGAGCGAGTCATTTGCAATTTGTGTTGTATTATGTTGGTGTGAACTGCTTATACATGTGTTGCAGGTTGTTGTTGTTGGTTGTATATAGTTATTAGGAGTATAATTGAAAATTCGGATAGGGCATATTATAGGGGAGGTGCTGTTCGATTTTCGTTAAACTCCTTAACTAGTTAAGGAACTAGTCGAGAAGGCGAGCGAGGGGTTGAGTTCTATGAATACTCATATGTAACCTAAGATGCTGGAAAGCTAAGGATTGTTGATACTTGCATTACTTTTATGTTACCTAGTTTCAAGGAACGAAGGCGCGAATGGGATAAAGAGTAACCCGTACGAGGTATGTAAAGCCTGTCTCTCTTTTCTTTTGGGCATGTCTTAGATTTAAGTGACAAATGATATGTTCATGAAGTCTAGGGTAATTCTATTCATGAGATATGAACATGATTCATGATTCATAATTCGTGCTCACTTCTGAATGTTAAGACTCTTCAAGTAGTTAAGCTCCCATCCCCCAAGTCTTCTATGTGCTAAAAAGTAGTGTATGTAAAGCTAAAGTCTCCTTCTTTTGGCATGTATTCACGTTAAGTAGTGAATGATATGAACTTGAGGGTAAAGCTACTCGTAAATACCAAGTGTAATTCACAGTTCTTATGTACTCCTTGATGGAAGCACTCTTACAGTAATCGAACTAGGGCTTCTCAAGCCTTCCATATGTTAGAAAGGAATGAGTATGTGAAGCTACCCTTCTTCTCTTTTGACATGAATTAGATGTAAGTATTATGTATAGGAAATTGGGAGTTATTCCACTCTTAAAACTCTGAGTGTGAGTTAAGGATCTTGTTCACTTCCTACTGATTAGAACTCCTGTAACAAGTTGAGTCATTACTTTTCAAGTCTTCCATATGATAGAAAGTGGTACATGTAAAGCCTGTCTTTTCCTACTTCTAGGAAAACTGGACTATAGGTAGTATAGAACATGGATTTAGAGATAACTCCATTTATAGATTCTGGATGTAGCTCATGACTTGTACCCACTTTTGAATGATAAAGGCCTTGAAGTAGTTGAACTACGACCCTTGAGCCTACTATAGGTTGAATAGTATTGGGCTGTGTAAGCTCCTATACCTAGGGGCTATTGAACATGCTTTATGGTGATATCTAAGGGATGTTTGATATGTTGCAGAGTTTTACGTGCACGTATATGCATTATGATATATATCGATCGGGCCGAACGTACCTCGGCATATTTTGCTATGTAAGGATCAGGCCGTACGTTCCACGGCATGTTATGCTGTTTACGGATTAGGCCATCGTACCTTGGCATTGTTACTTGATATACGGATCGTGCTGTTGTACCTTGGCATTGTTCTATGATATACGGATCAGGCCATCATTCCTCGGCATTATTATAAGATATGTGGATCGGGCTATCTTTCCTCGGCGTGTACTTTGTATATACATTGATCGAGATATACGTTCCACAGTGCTAATAGTATATATGTTCTTACAATGATAAAATGATATATTTGTTACACCGAGTCCCCGAACAGGACGAATACAATACGTGATGATAGCATGTATGCCTTTATTTTATAAAATACAGGTACAGTAGATAGCTAAATGTTATACTTGCCCCTTGCATCCCTATTTTAGTTGTTGTTTCAATTATGATATTTTATGCTTTATATACTCAGTACATATATTGTACTGACCCTCCTTTCCTTGGGAGGCTGTGTTTCATGCCTGCAGGTATAGATGTTCATTTCAGGGATCTGCCAGCTTAGGATTTCCACTCAGCTAGGTCGGAAGTGCTCTACTGTTCTGGAGCCTAGCTTTTAGTGCTGACTTTCTAATGTATATATTTGTTTATTCAGGGGTACGGCGGGGGCCCTGTCCCGCCATATGTTACTGTTAATATTCTTAAAGGTCTGTAGATATGTGTGTGGGTCATACGTGTAAGTTCTGTTCAGTTATGTCTACGTGATATATTATAAATATCAAGATACTATGGCAGCCTTATCGGCTTGTACGTTCTTTCATGACAAGATACAAATGAAAGAGGCTACAAGCATATAAAAATGCTATGACCCACTGGGGTTCTTATGTATAGTTCTTATATTAATTGTTACATCTGATAATTAAGTATACTGGGGTCTAGGTTGGACCCTAGTCACGGCCTACAAGGTTGGGTCGTGCCAGTAAGAGAGTTTCTTCACTTGGCCCATCTATTATTTACGGGATCTAGTTCCACTGAGGATCCTCAAGACTTTATCAACCATATGTATAGAGTGTTAAGGGTGATGCACGCCTCCATCACCAAGGCTGTGGGGTTGGCTTCTTTTTGGCTACGTGATTTAGCTGTCTTATGGTATGAGGCATGGGAGAGATTCAGAGGACCTGATGCTCTGCCACCAGAGTGGGAGGAATTCTCTTAAGCCTTTCTAGTCCATTATCTACCGTGAGAGGTTCGAGAGGCCCATCTTGACCAGTTTATCAGCTTGAGGTAGGGGAATATGAATATGAGGGATTATAGCCATAAATTTAATTTTTTGGCAAGGTATGCACTAGATATCATACGTACCATGAGGGCTTGAGTGCATCGTTATGTGGGTGGTTTAGGGTTCATCTGATCAAAGACTGTAGGGTAGTATCCTTATCGGATGATGCAGATATTTCCCACATACAGGTTTTCACTCAAACTACGGAGGATCTTTCTCTTCGGATTTGTGATACCCATAGGGACAGGGAGCAGAGTAAGAGGGCCCATACTATTGGGTCATATAGGGAGCCACGAGATGATTTTAGACCCCCACTACCTTGATATCCATCTCGGCCAGCAGGTAGTGTCCCACTATAGATGCAGGGTTAGCAGTTTGATCGTTATATTCAGTTAGGACTGGGATAGAGCTCCGGCCAGCCTAAGGGCCATCGACAGGAGCATTCTGCACAGAAGAGACAACCTACTCATCCATGTCCATAGTGCAGTAAGATGCACACCGGGTAGTGCAGAAAGGGTTCAGGTGCATGTTATCATTATGGACAGATAGGACATTTTATTATTCAGTGCCCAAGGCTAGGCAGAGGTTCACTAGCTCAGCCTTTAGGATCCACAACAGCCTTTTACCCTTACTTCGTGCTCCTAGACCAGGTTCATAGTTTACTCAGGGCCATGGTAGGGGGATAGATGGAGGAGACACCTTAGGTTCTAGCGATGCCCAGAATCATTTTTATGCACTTATAGGCCGATAAGATTCAGAGGCATCCCCAGATGGTGTCCCATGTATATTGATGATACATTCTTATGCTGTTTATGCATTGATAGATCCTAGCTCTACATATTCATATATTAATCCATTTATTGCTAGTAAACATGATATGAGGTCTAAGTGTTTTTTGTAGTCAGTTGAGGTTTTTATGCTGGTTGGCGACTCGATTGTAGCTAGTCATGTTTATCGAGGTTGTGAAGTTTTAATTAATTATCGTCCAACCTCTACTGATTTACTTGAATTGATTATGCTAGACTTCGATGTCATTATGGGTATGGATTGGTTGACAGCTTGTTATGCTACTATTGATTGTCATGCAAAGATGGTCCAATGTCACGACCCAAACCTAGGGCCTAGACATGACATGGCGAATGAGGAACCCAAAAGTACCTCCAACAATCTTCTTAGCATTCTTTTAGCCTTTTATAGATAATGATAATAAATAAATAAGCAAAAATCATAATAGTAAATCTTTACCAACAATACCTCTAATTTTTAGATTTAATGGGGCTAAGACAAGTCCCTATCTCACCCTCAATCATAATAGGAAGAAATGCCATAGTAAGTGTCTAAAGATCTCAACATATCATAAGCTAGAAAGATAAAGGAATATTATTCCCGAAATATGGTAACTCACCAAAAGTAGCCTTCAAATGAAATCTCAATTAGCCACGTGGAGAAGAACGAGGAGGAGCACCAATCCCTACATGGTGATATCATGTAGGCAAAAGAATATGCGTTAGTACTTTAATGTACTATGTAGGGAAAAGAATATGCGTTAGTACTTTAATGTACTATGTATGTAGGCATGCATTACAAAGTAAAACATTTAGGATATTTATAAGGTAAAGTACATAAATGAGTGCATGCATGAGTAATCAAGTAGATATTTAAATCATACATATGTGGATATATACATGCATGAGTAATCATGTAAATAGCATTTGAAACGTTTATTTGTGCGAATTTGACTATAACCGACATTAAGACCATGTGATCTATTACATGAAATCCAACATAACCCCTATGTTGGCCGGGGAGTCTACTTCCCTAGGGTAGAACTCCATCAACTTTACATTCATTCTTTAACTTTAACTTTAAGGGCATGAATGGATCCATTGTCCTAAGCCTACAAGGGCTCCTATGTTGGCACATAGTTAATGAGATAAGGAGTTGCTACTAGGATTTCCTTATCGAATCCCACCTCAATGCCCCATTCGGTGCTAAGTCAATCCCACAAAATAGTTTAATACTTCAAAATAGTCACAACATATAGCATGAGAATTCAATCATAACATTCGGTGGAATAGATCATTAAAACCTTTAGTGATTCAAATATGCAAGAATTGTCCTTATAGCATAAATAATCCATATTTCATAGCATTTCATCATTTATTTATTTTATAAGGCTCCCTTTTAATCATAGATATTGCTTTCATAAATATTTATTTGGAGTCAAAGCTTTCAAGTCAAACTTTATTGAAAATATAGTAAAATTAGGTGGGTTTAATTCACTTCAACTTTCAAACATGTATGTAAATGATATTATGCATAAATACTTTGAAATACATTAACTAAAAATCATGCTTTAAACAACCCACCATGAATTTCAAGAACCTTTAAAGAGCTAAATAGAGAAAATACTTGCAAACCATCAATTCATACATATAAATCATTTTGCATCAAAATAGACCAATAATCATTAGTTTAATCATGATTCATTCTATTAAGTAGAAATAAGAATTACCTATACGAAAATCTTATTTAAAATCAAGAGATTTAGTTGAAAGAGGTTTGGACTCCATGGGTGGAAGAACCCATGGATAAACACCCACATACCTTAGAGTAAAACTTAAAGAAAATAAATATAATTTCTCATATAATCAAAATACTTTAGGCATGAGAGTGGAGGAAATACTCTTATTGAAGCCTTACATACCTGGAATACGAAGCTTTACTCAGAATCAAAGGACTTAATGAACACTCTTGAATCCTAGACTTTTCTCCTTGTCGGAGCATTTTTTGTACTACCTGAAGTATATGAATCACTGAAATAATATTTCTATACTACTAAGAACTAAAACTATATTTTGACATTGAGTAAAGAAGTGTATAGAGAGAAAAGTTGCTTGAGAAAGCTTGATGAACAAAATGATGAAATAAAGTGAGTATTTATAGATGTGAAGGAGGGACCTAACAATAATTAAAATAATTATAAAGAAAAATCTAAAAATTTAATGGAGGATTATGATGTCATGGGTGATGTTAAATGGAGGACTATTGTTGTCATGGGTGGTGTCAAAAATATCTAGATCTTCCATGGTTGGTGAGATGAATCTTTTCTTTATGGAATATCCTTTTTTGGAGCTAAGTTTGAACAAGATAACTTCCTAATTAGGATTTGGTGTCTCATATGAATTGTAGTTGTAGAAGTCTCCTTTCATTTCGTTCAAGAATCAAATGAATGGGATCATCCTACAATGAACTATGATTTTTCTTCTACAAATACTCCATTTTCTCACAACACCAGGTCTTACAAAGATTAATTTATTGGCCTACTTAACCTTCGAATCTTAAGATATGGTCTCACAAAAGTTGTAGGTAATGATGTTGGAATTATTTAAAAATTTGAATCATGTTATCAACTAAGTTAATTGGATGTCCACTTTACAATGGTGGATAGTCCATTTACTTTTTAAATGGGTAAATTGCCCACTAATATTTTTCTCCACTTTCATATATATGGCTATAAATATAGCCTTATTCTTTAGTGTAAATTACATACACTGATAAAGAACTTATACACTGCTTTCTCAATTCTCTCAACTCTCTCTCCGTCTTCTATTTTTTCTTCTTATTCTCACCTTATTTTGCAAAGTTAATTTACTTTATAACGTTATCAATACAAAATTCTAATTTTCAGAAAATTAGCTTCTATATCAGGTATATCTACTGAAGAAATTTAATTTTCAATTATCTTTGTTATTTTAAAAATTAATTTTCATCATGTCAAACTTGTCAAAATTAGAGTTTTTGGCACTTGATATTTCTGACAAAAATTATTTGTCATAGGTACTTGATACAGAAATCCACCTTACCACTAAGAGTCTTGGTGATGCTATAATTAAAGGAAATACAACATTAAGTCAGGATAAAACAAAGGCTATGATTTTCCTTCGTCATCATCTAGATGAAAGCCTGAAAATGGAATACTTGACAGTGAAAGATCCACTTGAATTGTGGAAAGACTTAAAAGGGAGGTATGACCACCTCAGGGCAACGGTATTGCCAAGGGCTTGTTATGAGTGGATGCACTTACGGTTTCAAGACTTTAAAACTATAATTGAATATAATTCTGCTGTATTTAGAATAACTTCCCAATTAAAATTATGTGGGGAAACTATAAATGATGATGACATGTTAGAAAAGACACTAACTACTTTTCATGCCTCTAATGTGATATTACAGCAGCAATACCGTGAAAAGGGTTTTCAAAAATATTCTGAATTGATCACATGCCTTCTGGTGGCTGAGCAACATAATGCCATTTTAATAAAAAATCATGAAGCCCATTCTATTGGAACTACTCCGTTACCGGAAGAAAATATGATAAAAGCACATGACCAGTCTGAAAGAAGACAAAATAAAAATCATGGCCACATTAATGTGCGTGGGCGTGGCAATGGCAGAAGATGATTTAATAATTGTCGTGGTGATGGTCAACATAAAAGGGAGAACAATATCAGTTCTCAAAATGGCCCTTCAGGAAGTAACTATCATCGTTGTGGCATGAAAGGCCACTGGAAAAATGAATGTCGAATGTCTGAGCATTTTGTAAGGCTTTATCAAAATTCATTCAAAAGAATGGAAAATAGAGGTGGTGCCTCTTCTTCTAATGTTCAGATAGAGTCACACTTGACGTTTGAAAATAATGTTAAAGCAGGACCTTCGCATAATAATAATATTGAAGTAAATCTGGCTTTGAAGAATGACGGTTTTAATGATCTCAATGATATTACTCATTTGGATGTTGAAGACTTCTTTAAGGATTATAATTGATGTTTAAGTTTATTGTATGATTTTTAATATATGTACTTTGAATTATCGTATTTTTACGTTTATCTACTGGAAAAAAAAGGAAGTTAACCAGTGGTGAGGTATTACAATAATGTGAATTTCTTTATGGAATAAAATTTGAGTGATGTTCAAAGTTATATTTAATTATGCACTTAATATACAACCTAATAAGTTTGACAGTTATAATTACACATCTACATCTACCTATTAATCATGTTAGTCATAAGGATGTGGATTTGATATAATAAAGTATATAACAAACATTTATTATTGAATGAAATAAATACTACTCATGATTTGTGTATTTATTATCAGTATGTTAGTGTTCATAAAGAATATGTCATTCATATATGATAGTAATCAGTGTTTTAATTCAATCACCATTATGTTTGTATGAATGATCAGTACATAACGTGATTTACTTAGATGTAATTATAATACAAGTTTGCATATGTTTTGGTGTTTTGAATTATATCATAATATTGTTAATACAACACACCACATGATATTTGAATAGTTAGTTTATTATAAAATACTGATTTACATTGTTATATTACTTATTGATGTGATATTAATAGCAACATATGCAAATTATTGCTAAAACTTGGTTTATTGCTTTTGAATTATACATGATTTTGAATTACGTGTGCAAGCAATTGCACACCATATTATTATATATTTCTATTTATGCTGAACCACTCATATACCACCATATTTGTATCTATATCTATATAACCATTACATTTATCTCTACTACATTAATTCATGATTCATTCTTTATTATGTTACTACATGTTAATATATCATACCTTTTAACTTAACTTATGTGAATATTATTTTTATTACTTATTTCTTATAATGTATTTTTATTTTATGAAGATAAATAAATTCTTCAGTCTTCAATTGGATCCAAGATGAGTAATGGAGATATGTGCCTTTTGGATAGTGCCACAACTCATACAATATTAAAATAAAAGAAATATTTCTGTCATTTAATTATGAAAAAGACCTATGTCAATACAATATCTGGTAATACAAAATTGATTGAAGGCTCTGGAAAAGCGGCCTTATTACTACCTGGAGGAACGATATTGGTAATTGATAATGCATTGTATTATAGTAAGTTTCAAAAAAACTTTTTAAGTTTCAAGGTTATTCGCCAAAATGGCTATCATATTGAGACTGTGAATGAAGAAAATGTTGAATACCTTTATATTACTATAATAAATATGGAAAAGAAAATTGTGCTGTAGTAAGTTTCAAAGAAACTTGTTAAGTTTCAAGGTTATTCGCCAAAATGGCTATCATATTGAGACTGTGAATGAAGAAAAGATTGAATACCTTTATATTACTACAATAAATATGGAAAAAAAAATTGTGCACAAAAAATTACCTGCACTTTCTTATGGATTGTAACATACAAATATTGGTACCGTTGAATCACATGCCATAATAAACAAAAGTTTTACTGATTCTCATGATTTTATCATTTGGCATGACCATTTGGGCTATCCCGGTTATAATATGATGTGCAGAATTATTGAGAATTCACATAGACACACGTTGAAGAATCAGAAAATTCTTCAATCTAAAGAATTCTCATGTGTTGCTTGTTTCCAAGGAAAACTGATTATTAAACCATCAGCAACTAAGGTTGGAATTGAATCCCCTATGTTTTTGGAACATATACAGGGTGATATATGTGGACTAATTCACCCTTCATGTGGACCATTTAAATATTATATGGTCTTGATAGATGCATCTATAAGTTGGTCACATGTGTGCTTATTATCAACTTGCAACATAGCTATTGCGAAATTGTTAGCTCAAATTATAAGGTTAAGAGCACAATTTCCAGATTATGCAATAAAGACAATTCGTCTTGATAATGCTGGTGAATTTATATCCCAATCATTTAATGATTATTATATATCGGTTGGAATAAAAGTTGAGCATTCAGTCGCTCATGTCCATACTCAAAATGGTCTAGCAGAATCATTTATTAAACGCCTCCAATTGATAGCTAGACCATTGCTAATGAGGACAAAACTTTCTATTTCGGTATGGGGGCATGCTATTTTGCATGTAGTAGAACTTGTGCGCATAAGGCCAACAAAGGTTCATGAATTTTCCCCATTACAGTTGGCTTTTGTAAGGGAGCCAAATATATCCCATCTTAGAATATTTGGGTGTGCGGTATATGTTCCAATTACTCCACCGCACCGCACAAAGATGGGTCCTCAAAGAAGGTTGAGAATATATATTGGGTATGAATTTCCTTCTATTATAAAAAATTTAGAATCTATGACTAGAGATTTATTTACGATAAGATTCGTTGATTGTCATTTTGATGAATCAATATACCCAACATTAGGGGAAGAATGTAAGCAGTTGAAAAATGAGATAGATTGAAATTCATTATCACTATCTCATTTAGATCCTCGAACAAATCAATGTGAGCAAGAAGTTCAAAAGATAATTTATTTACAGAATATTGCAAATCAACTGCCGGATACATTTACTAACCTTCCACGGGTTACTAAATCGCATATCTCAGCTGCTAATGTTCAAGTTCGAGTTGATGTCCTGATAGGACAACTTGTTTAGGAAAATGAGTCTAGACCACGCTTAAAACGTGGAAGACCAATTGGTTCCAAAGACAAAAATCCTTGGAAAAGGAAAGGAATAAATGATCAAGATGATTATAATTTGGAGGAAAGTACTCAAGAAGAGCCCAGAAACACAAAAAATGGTGATACCACCAAGGAGGTCCAAGTACCTGAAAATAATGAAAATGAAGAAATATCAATAAGTTATGTCTCGATAGGAAAATGGTGGAACCAAAATGATATTGTGGTCGATAATATTTTTGCTTATAATGTTGCCATTGAAATAATGCAATAAGATAAGAATCTTAAACCAAAATCTGTCTATGAATGCAGACAGAGAAATAATTGGCCAAAATGGAAGGATGCAATTCAAGTAGAGTTAACTTCACTTAAAACATGTGAAGTTTTCGGATCAATAGTCCGAACACCTGAAGGTGTCAAGCCAGTAGGGCACAAATGAGTTTTTGTGCGTAAACGAAATGAAAAGGGTGAAGTCGTAAGATATAAAGCACGACTTGTAGCCCAAGGTTTTTTGCAAAGACCTAAAATTGACTATATGGAAATATATTCCCCTGTGGTGGATGCGATTACCTTCAGGTATCTAATGAATTTGGCAGTTCATGAAAAGCTTAAAATGCACTTAATGGACGTGGTCACTACCTATTTATATGGCTTATTGGACTATGGCATTTTTATGAAAATTCTTGAAGGGTTCAAAGTGTCTGAAACATACAAGGATTTTTGAGAAAATTGCTCAATAAAGCTTCAAAAATATTTGTATGGGTTGAAACAATCAGGGCGAATGTGGTACAATCATCTTAGCGAATATTTGCTAAAAGAAGAATATAAAAATGATCTAATTTGCCCTTGTGTCTTTATGAGAAGGTCTGGATTTGAATTTGTCATAATAGCAGTATATGTTGATGATTTGAAAATTATTGGAACTCCGGAAGAACTTTTAAAGGCAGTAAAATATCTGAAAAAGGAGTTTGAAATGAAAGACCTTGGAAAGACAAAATTTTATCTTGGTCTACAAATTGAACATTTTACAAATGAGATATTTGTCCATCAGTCAACATATACTAAAAATATTTTAAAGAAGTTTTATATAGATAAAGCACATCCATTGAGTACCTCAATAGTTATGAGATCTCTTGATACTAATACAGATCCATTTCGACCTCATGAAAATAATGAAGAACTTATTGGTGCTGAAATACCATACCTTAGTGCAATTGGTGCATTAATGTATCTTGTCAACAATTCTAGACCAGATATAGCTTTCTCTGTAAACTTGTTAACAAGATTTAGTTCTTCCCCAACACGAAGACACTGGAATGAAATTAAGCATATATTTAGATACTTTTGAGGTACCATTGATATGGGATTATTTTAGTCAAATGATTCCATATCATAATTGATCGGTTACATAGATGCGGGATATTTATCTAATCCCTATAAAGGTTGATTGCAGATAGGCTATTTATTTACATGTGGTAGTACAGCTATATCATGACATTCAACAAAGAAAACTATGGTTGCCACTCCCTCAAATCATGCAGAGATAATACCCATTCATGAAGCAAGTCGAGAATGTGTTTGGTTAAAATCAATTACTCAACACATTCAAGAAACATGTGGCCTTTCTTTGACAAAAGATGCTCCAATAATATTGTATGAAGACAATGCTGCATGTATAGCTCAACTGAAGAAAAGATACATCAAAGGAGATAGAACAAAATATATCTCACCAAAATTCTTTTTCACTCATGATCTTCAAAAGAAGGGTGAAATAGATGTCTAATAAGTTCGTTCAAGTGAAAATTTAGCAGATATATTTACCAAGGCATTGCTGACTTCAACCTTTGAGAAAATGAGATACAAAATTAGAATGCATCATCTTCGAGATGTTAAGTGATGTTTACATCAGGGGGAGAAAAATACGCGTTGTACTCTTTTTCTCTTAGCCAAGGTTTTATTTCACCGGGTTTTCCTGATAAGGTTTTTAATGAGGCATCACTCAAGGTGTATTACCAGATGTGTGTACTCTTTTTCCTTCACTAGGCTTTTTCCCACTGGCTTTTTCCTAGTAAGGTTTTAACGAGGCACAACATCTATGGATGTTCAGAATAACTATGTATATTATTTTTGTAAAGTTTTAATGAGACACATTTCACGTGGACATCCAAGGGGGAGTGTTATCAACTAAGTTAATTGGATGTCCACTTTACAATGATGGATAGTCCATTTACTTTTTAAGTGGGTAAATTGCCTACTAATATTTTCCTCCACTTTCATATATATGACTATAAATATAGCCTTATTCTTCAATGTAAATTACATACACTGATAAAGAACTTATACACTGCTTTCTCAATTCTCTCAACTCTCTTTCTATCTTCTAATTTTCCTTTTTATTCTTACCTTATTTTGCAAAGTTAATTTACTTCATACCAAATCACCTAATTTAGACCATTCTATAAAAAGGTATGCCTAAAATACAGAAGTAGTATAATTTTCATCGAAAATTGAAACACCATATATAATGTTTTTAGGGGGACTTACATCCAATTTCATTTTCCAGGTGAGCCTTTCCTTCAATGTAAAGGTAATGCAGCCACACCCAAGGTTAAGTTTATTTCACATCTTAGGTATCTAAAAGTTTATAGCTAAAGGTTATATATACTATCTGTTGCATATCAGGGATATAGATAAGGAGCCAACGACTCTTTAGTCAGTTCCTATTGTGAATGAATTTGCAATGGTATTCCTCGACAAACTTCCAGGAATTTCCCCAAAAGGGAAATTAATTTTTCTATAGATTTGCTTCTCGATACGCAGCCTATATCCATTCTTCCTTATAGAATGGCTCATGCGGAGCTAAGGGAATCGAAGAACAACTGAAGGACTTACTTGATACAAGCTTTATTAGGCCAAGTACATCCCTATGGGGTGCTTCGGTGCTCTTTGTTTGAAAGAAAGATGGCTCCTTGTAGATGTGTATTGACCACAAGGACTAGTTTGACTAGTTACAAGGTGCAAAATGCTTTTCAAAGACCGACTTGTGATTTGGGTACAATCGGCTATGAGTCAGGGATATTGACATCCCATAAACACCATTTAGGATGTGGTATGACCATTTTGAATTACTTGTTATGTCTTTCAGGATAAGAAATGCCCCAAAAGCCTTTATGGATCTTATGAATCGGGTATTCAAACCATTCTTTGATGAATTTGTGATTGTGTTTATTGACGACGTCCTAATATATTCACGATTGAAAGCCTAGCATGCAGACCACTTATGAACTGTATTGCAGACTCTCTAGGACTACAAGTTATATGCTAAATTCTCCAAATGTGAATTTTGGCTAACTTCTATAGCTTTTCTTGGTCATGTTATTACTTGTGATGGTATCAAAGTTGATGTCCAAAAGATTGAAGTTCTGATGACTTGGCCAAGGCCCCTAAATTCAATGGAGGTTTGTAGCTTTTTAGGCTTCGAAGGGTATTATTGAAAGTTTGTGGAGGGATTTTCCTCTATCTCTGCACCACTAACAAAATTGACACATAAAGGAGTTAAGTTTCAATGAACTGAGGTATGTGAACAAAGTTTTTAGGATCTTAAGAAAAGCCTTACTACAATACCTATTTTAACTCTTCCGAATGGCACTAGGGTTATGCTGTAGATTGTGATGCCTCGAGAATAGGCCTAGGTTGTGTTCTTATGAAAAATGGTAAGGTTATCACATATGCCTCCAGGCAATTGCTAAAACATGAACAAAACTATCCTATGCATAATCTTGAGTTAGCCGCAGTTGTATTTTTCCTAAAGATTTGGCAGCATTATCTATACAGAGTGCATATTGATGTTTTCATTGACCACCAGATTCTTTAGTATTTTTTTAAGCAGAGGGATTTGAATCTACGGCAAAGAAGGTGGCTAGAATTGCTAAAGGACTATGATATTGATATTTTATATCATCCAGGCAAAACTAACATTGTTGCTAATACGCTTAGCCGAAAGTCAATGGGTACTCTAAGCCATGTTGAAGCTGATAAGATCAAAATGACCAAAGATCTATGCCAACTATCTAATTTGCAGGTGTGATTCGTAGACATAGAGGGTGGAGGTGTTTTCATTCATAATACAGCAGAATCCTCCTTTGTTACTTAAGTGAAAGAGCGAAAACACGAGGATCTTGCTTATGAAATTAAGGGAAAGTATTCCATAATAGTGACAACCTTTATTTAAGATAACTAGAGATGGAGTCCTTAGAACTAGGGTCGCTTATGTGTACCAACAGCCAGAGAGCTTCGTATCAAGATTCTTTTAGAGGCCCATTATTCTAGATATGCAGCTCACCATAGAGCAATGAAGATGTACCAGGGATCTTCAACAAAATTATTAGTGGAATGGCATGAAAAATGATATCGCGGAGATGGTATCCCAATGTCCTAACTGCCAGCAAGTTAAATCGGAAAATCAAAGGCCTGGGGGCCTAACTTACTATATTTAGCTTGCATTATGGAAATGGTACATGATAAATATGGACTTTATCACTGGTTTGCCTCACACACCATGGAGGTATGATTTTGTTTGGGTAATTATTGATAGGCTGACAAAATCTACTAATTTTTTGCCAGTCAGGATAACATATTCAGTCGAGGATTATGCCAAGTTATACATTCGAGAGATTGTGCACCTTCATGGAGTTTCAGTATCTATTATCTCTAATTGAGGGACTTAATTTACAATGCATTTTTGGAGATCTTTTCATAAGGGTCTAGGCACTCAGGTAAATCTTAGCACCGCTTTTCATCCGCAAACTGATGGACAGGCAAAGCGTACTATTCAGACCGTTGAAGATACATTACGTGCTTTTGCGTTGGATTTTAATAGAAGCTGGGATGATCATCCACCTCTTATTGATTTTACTTATAATAATAACTTCCATGCTAGCATTCAGATTGCCCCTTATGAAGCACTATACGGATGAAACTGTAGGTCACCAATCGGTTGATTCAAGTTTGGAGAAGTAGAGTTGCTAGGTCCTAATCTAGTCCAGTAAGGGATTGAAAAGGTAAAGCTTATTAGAGACCGACTTCATACAACACAGAGTCGACAAAAGTCTTATGCAGATTTTCAACGACAAGACTAAGAGTTTAATGTAGAAGATTAGGTTTTCTTGAAAGTATCGCCTACGAAGGGTGTTCTGTGATTTGGAGAGAAAGGGAAGATCAGTCCCAGGTATATTGGATCATATAATATTATTCGGAGGATTAGTAAGGTGGCGTATGAGCTTTATTTTCCTTCAGAATTAGAGGCAGTCCATCTTGTATTTCATGTATCTATGTTGCAGAAGTGTATTGAAGATCCTTCATGTATTACGCCCATTGAAGATATTCACATTGCTGAAGACTTGTCTTATGTGGAGGTACGATTAGCTATTTTAGATCGGCAGGTAAGGAAGCTTTGAACTAAAGAAGTAGCTTCCGTGAAAGTGTTATGACAAAATAACAACATCGAGGAAATGACTTGGAAAGCTGAGGAGAAAATGATGAAGAAGTACCTCCATCTATTTACGACTTAAGGTGAGTCACATTTCAATAATGTGCAATTATTTCTTTACAACTTAATCGGATTTTAAATGACTTGAAAGTGCAATTTATATATCTTATTGCAATATAACTATACAAAGCTTAGTAGTTGGAATTTTTAGAATTTGATTTAAAATTTGCAAATGCAACAACTATAGCCTCACAAATAATGAATTAGCGGGAAAAGAGTTTGACCAAGGAATTGAGTCAATCCATTCGTGGATGAATGTTTTTAAGGGGGGAGAATGTGAAATCCTATGTTTTTTATTTTTGCATAATATACGTAGCGTGGCGTGGTTTTATAAAGTGTATATGAATTGGTATAGTACATTAGGAGAATGATATTGCAAATGTGTTGTAATATCAACAAACTAAAATTTTAGGTCAAAGGAATCCCTTAAACAAAGGTTCTTGGTTAAATAAATGATTCGGGTAGCACCTCGCCCATTCTGAAGGTTTAAAATAACTTGCACCTTTGGGATAAGACCAAGAGTGTCTAATTTGCTAAGAATAATGTGTTATGAGGTATTATATTATCACAATGGTCATATTTTAAGTTTTGGAGAAAGCTAGTTGCAAAATAAAGGTCGGCAAAAGTTATCGTAAGTTTCTCTTATAATTATTTTTAAACTTTGGATCAAAAGTCTCAGATCATTTCTCCCAATATATATAAAATTAGGGGACGCACTCCTATCAAATAAAAGGTATATAAGTCTAGTTTGCAACCAAAAATATGGCATGTCAATCCGACATTAGAGTAAAGAGTTATGATTATTTTACCATGGACTGTCTGGGCTGAAACCAGGTCACGAATTGGGTCGGGTAAACAATGTGGTTAAGTCGGCCTTTGGACGTTTCAAAGCATCAAAACATTTCATTTTTGTCCCAAAATAGTAAGCAGGGTGAAGATTAGGGTTCCATGGTGTTCTTGGATGATCAAAGTGAGTTTTAATGATTTCTACCCTTAAAGTTTGTCCCTGTGCCTAGAAACGCGATCTCTAAGTGTGGCAATCATTTTCCCCTTTTATTAGTTGCGTTTGGAGCTATTTTTGGAAGATAGTACTTTGTAGTTTGTATTGTTGTTTTCAAGATTTACATTTTTTTGCTAAGTGATCATCTTGGGACTCTTTTATGATCGTTTTTAAAAAGTTTTATGGAAGTTTTTCCAAGTTATAATCCTATGGATAATTTGCCGATTAAAGCTCAATTATGAACTATTTATAGGTGCGTATAAGTTGCATATATAGTGTTTATGAATATTAGG
This sequence comes from Solanum dulcamara, assembly GCF_947179165.1. Taxonomy (NCBI): domain Eukaryota; kingdom Viridiplantae; phylum Streptophyta; class Magnoliopsida; order Solanales; family Solanaceae; genus Solanum; species Solanum dulcamara. The sequence continues at coordinate 44,031,727 of NC_077238.1, forward strand.
GCATAAGGAACAACTTTCGTGAAGGAACTACCATCATTCGGACGTTCGTTGGAAAGGTATGTTAAGGTGAAGCTTCGTCCTTCCTTTTAGCACAAATTCTAGGAAAATTCCTAAAATGCCAAATATGATATTTTACTATTTTATTATTAGTAAGACCTTCTGTGAAAGGCATTGGGATCAAAGTTGAAGTATTTTAATGATTCTATTAGGTTGATACTCCACTTGTTCGGTTAAATAGGGTATTCGATATCATATATGTCCTTTTATCGGCTTTCTTGACTATTTGCACATATGTGTGAATCTTATTCGTCTTTGGGTGATGTAACTTAAAAATATTAGGAAAGACATTTAATATTGGCAATCAGTCCTTCTTCATCATTAAAGTGTATTTTAAAAACTTTAAAGTGACATGTCGATTTCCAAAAATCTCAAATATAATTTGTATGTTTAAACTACTAAAACACTTATTTTTTTAAAATGCTTTCTTTTACTAATTATCAAGGAATCAAGTATAAGAACTACGTGAAGTACCTTAAGCTCCTTATGGACATCTTCAAGGTTAAGTTATCTTTCTAAAAAGTTTATTTTAGTGTTCGAGCTTATTTGAAAAAGATATGAGGTTCATCGAGGTGTTTACATGTTATACGGAAGTGATTACGAGATTATAAGAATAAGAGTACTAATGAGCCATGATTGGCTAAGTTCTTGTTATGGCCTAATAGGTGCATTCAAAGTTTATATCATACATGGTCTTCGGGCTATAATTAGAGGTAAGGAGCGTATTTGCCCTGAAGATTATATATATTGTACAGATAGCCACATGTTGGTAATATGATGCCGGTTAGCTACTAGAAGAGACCGCCATTGCTAGCATTTGGTTGAGTATGTTATGTATTTGCATCAATATATATATATTCACAACATACGATCACACGAGCATACCATGCATATCTGATTACTATGAGATTGGATGTCGGCCATGGAGGCTATCAGAGTTTTAGTGTTAGGTGGTATCTCAATTACCCTTTTTGCAGCAGCTATTTGTGATTATACTTTCTGCCTTATATACCAGTACATTTTATTTGTACTGATTCCTATTGCCTAGGGACACTACATTTTTTTCATGGGTGTAGGTCCAGGTAGGAATTCTGATCCAACCCTCTACTAGGATTCGGGGATTCAGCTGTGAGTTGGTAAACTCCACCTCTTCCTGGAGCTTTCATAAGGTGTTTAATTTTATTGTACAATTTGGGTATAGTATGGGCCTTGTCCCAATAATACTTATGACACTCTTAAAGTATATTGTGGACATAGTATTTTGGGTTTCCTTTTTGCAGATTTTAGTCTCCAGCCCATAGGCTTGACATGTACATATGTGTGTGTATGCATGTATGTGTTCAGCTGCTGCCTCGTTGGTTAGCTTTTACTTTATCATCTTAGCTTATCTACCTTTGATTATATGATTTACTTTTATTCAGGTCATGACCTTAACGACCCAGGCTTAATATTTCAGATGTTATGCTGCATGATCTTTTAGGCCCTCAGTTTAGTTAGCTAGTATGTTTTGTGGCTAACTCAACAATTATGGTATTGAGTGCCAGTTGCATCTCCCTATTTTGGGGTGTGAAAATTTCCCTCAAATCACGATACATCTTAGTGGATCCTGGATGAATTGAATATCGAGAACTATGGGATTCATCCAATATCAATTCCCTTAGACCATCCACATTAGTCACACATAAACAACCTTGGTAATGAAGTACTCCATCTCCCCCTTGGTAGAAAGCCTCAATGAATTTTTTGGCAACCGACTTCTTCAATTCAACCAAAATTGGATCATGGTCTTGTTTGTCCATAACATTTACCACAAGAGATGATTTCGAGCCATTATGAACAAGAATACCACCATCATTAAAATCAACCAACCAAATACCTAAGCAAGCCAATCTATGCACATTCTTAACCAAATCCTTCTTATCATCTTCAATATGGGCAATACTATTCATGGACAACCAACTTAGAGCATCGACAACAATATTAGCTTTACCTAGATGATACAACACACTCATATCATAGTCCTTTAGTAGTTTAAGCCACCTCCTTTGCCTAAGATTCAAATCCCCTTTTCTAAACACATATTGCAAGCTTTTGTGGTCGGTGAACACATTAACATGCACCCCATAAAGATAATGACGCCAAATATTTAATGCAAATACAACCGCCGCAAGTTCAAGATCATGAGTTGGATAGTTCCGTTCATGTACTTTGAGTTGCCTAGAGGCATATTCTATAACCTTTCCATGTTGCATAAACACACAACGAATTCTAATCCTTGAGGCATCACAATACACAACAAAACCATCGGGCCTTTCCAGTAAAGTCAAAATAGGAGACGACATAAGACAATCCTTTAATATTTGAAAACTCTTGTCACATTCATTCGACTATTGAAACTTCACTTTCTTTTGGATAAACCTAGTCAAAGGCGAAGCGATAGAAGAAAATCCTTTAACAAACCATGTATCGTATCTGGCTAAGCCCAAAAAGCTTCTAATATCCAAAGGAGATAATGGTCTAGGCAAGTTCTTCACCGCCTCCTTTTTCTTTGGATCAACCTTAATTCCATCACCGGACACCACATGGCCAAGGAATGCAACTTCTCTTATCCAAAATCCACACTTACTAAACTTGGGAAATAGTTGCTCGTCCCTTAGAGTTTGCAACACAATCCTCAAGTGACCCACATGTTCTTCCTCAATTCAGAAGTAAATCAAGATATCATCAATAAATACCACCACAAACATATCTAAGTATGGCTTAAATATCCAATTCATCAAATCCATAAAGATAGCGGGAGCATTAGTCAATCCAAATGACATGACTAAGAATTCAAAATGTTCATACCTTGTTCAAAATGCCATCTTGGGAATATCACACTCCCTTACCCTTAATTGGTGATAACTAAAATGGAGATCAATTTTAGAGAAGTAACTTGCCCCTTGCAATTGGTCAAACAAATCATCTAACCTTGGAATTGGATAATTGTTCTTTATGGTGAACTTATTCAATTGTCGATAGTCTATACACATTTGGAGTGAGCCATCTTTTTTCCGAACAAACAATACAGGATTACCCCATGACAAAATACTTGACCTTATGAAGCCCTTATTCAATAAGTCCTTCAATTGTTCTTTCAAATCCTTAAGTTCCGCTGAAGCTATATGGTAAGGAGGAATAGAAATAGATTGGATATCAAAAAGAAGATCTATGCCAAAATCAATTTCACTTTTGGGAGGAACACCAGGTAATCATTGAGAAATACATCAGGAAATTCATTGACAATAGGGACTGACTCAAGAGTAGGAGTTTTGATATCAACATATCTAACCCACACTATATTATAGATACACCCCTTAGAAAGTATTTTCCGGGCTTTTAAACATGAGATGAATCGACCCTTAATCACCGAATCATTACCCTTCTATTTAAGAACCTGCTCATTAAGGAACAGGAATTTTACCTTAAGGGTTCTAAAATTAATAGATGCATAAGAGACATGTAACCAATCCATACCAAGAATAATGTCAAAATTGATCATGTCAAGTTCAACAAGATCATAAGGAATAACTTTATGCAAAACCGATATAGGACAACGGGAGTATAAACCAAAAAAGGCTCTAACAAAATTTCCAGGCATATATCAAATCTCAAAGCAAGGTAAGGAGTAAAAAAAGACAAATTGGCACTTGTATCAATCAAAGTATAGACATCAAAGTCAAAGTCCCGCAACATACCTATAATAACATTGGGAGTCTCATCCACATCTTGCCTAGCATGAAGAACATAGAATCGGTTATGTGCATTGACCACCTTTTGGTTGAGTTTTAGGCACCTCGTTGCACTTTCTCTCCATGGGTAACTTGGCCTTGAGGACATTCAGATTATTTGTGGCCCATCTTACCACATCCATAGCAAGCACCCGTTCCAACCAAACACTTTCCTCCATGATTTTTCCCACACTTAGTACACTTGGGAAAAGTAGTACCACTAACATTTCCACCTCTACCTTGACCTTTAGGGTATGTCACCCTATCTTTGTCAAACCTTTGGCCTTTGAATCTATGTCCTTGTTGAAAATGGCCAATACCACCACCGATCTTAGAATTTGAGAATCCACCTTCAAACCGAGCCCTCTTGGAGTCTCTCACCCTTATCTCCTTAAACTTCTCTCTTTTAATTTGTTCAAAAAAATTTCATGAACCGAGATATATCCATTTCTCTCATAAGAATAGAGGTTCAGTATTCTTTAACAACCAAATTGGACACAATCGACATTAATTGGCCCATTAAAGCACGAGGATCAACAACCAAAGAAGGAGCATACCTGAATAGCTTGGTGAACTTGAGGGAATACTTCCTCACACTCATGTTTCCCTGCTTCAGATTAATGAACTTTGTCGTCCTTGCTTCCCTTAATTCAATTGGAAGAAAGCGATCAAGAAATGCAAGTTTGAAATCTTCCTAACCTAAGGGATCTTCATTAACCCTTTGGACTTCCATTGAATACCACACTTGGGCAACCCCTTTGAGTTAGTAGGCTGCCAACTCTGGTTTTTCTTCCGAAGTCACTCCCATAATAGCCACCACCTTATAGACCTCGTCAATGAACTCTTGAGGATATTCATCCACTTTTGATCCATGAAATTCAGGAGGGTTCATCCTTGAAAAGTCCCTCACTCTAGAAGTTGGAGTAAGAGCATTAGGAGGAGCAACAACTCCTTGGTTGGCCATAACATGAGCTAGCATAGTGATAGTGTTTGGAATTCTACATTAGTCACTTGGTCAGGAAAAATACCATTGTCTTGAGGGACCAAGGGGCTTGGTCTCCATTACCATTGACCCCTCTTTGCATAGATTCTCTTCTTGGAGGCATTTTCTGAAAATCGCAAAGAACAATCATTAGAGAGAGAAAGTCTTAGAGTACACTCTATGGCACGACATAGATTATGAAAGAAGTGAAAATTTCTTAAAAATGCCTTATAGGCTCCTATTCATAGATGTGGCTTTCTTCACATCTATGAATAAGATTCTACTTGAAGCGGCATGTTGAACACCCTAGGACACTCTTAAAACCTTGTACTCTGATACCAAGTTTGCCATGACCCAAGCTAGGACCTAGATGTACACGGTGATCGAAAGCCCAAAGGGCTCCAACAAAACCTCTTGAAGTATCATAAGCATGCATAAGGTACAATAAAGCAGAAATAATATAACAAAATCTCCAAGAACATCTATCATAAGGAGTATAAAGTACGACAACATAGACTCTACATTTACGTCCAACAAATCTCTACTAATCAATATGGGCAGGGGCTAAAATATGTCCCTAGCTCACAATGTAACATAACCAAAGTCTTTGAAATAAAAGAAAGAAACCGTAATCCGTCCCTCAACAAATGAGGATTCACCAATAGCAGAAGTAGGAACTCAACTCTAACTATGTGGAGGGTGGATGTGCTCGTCAACTCCTATATTATTATAAAATGTAGGCAAAAAGTATTTATTAGTACATTTGAATGTACTAAGTATACAAGCATACTATGCAATATAAAATATGAGATGCAATGATCAAATAATATACATGCTATATAAGATGATAAGTAGAGTCATAAGAAAACCATAGTTGATCAAAGCATTTGAAAGACATAAGTGAAATCATAAAGAGTACATAAAGAGAGTATACATATGTGGGATAGAACCATAACCAACAATAAGACCATGTGTTCTATAACATGGAATTCCGATGTCTCTCTATACAATGGAAGAAAGGAGAATGTACTTGCCAAGGTAGCCTCTACCCCGCTAGATGGGTCAGGAACATGTTCTATATGTGGATCAACTAACTAAGCCATAAGACAAACCTATAATGGCACGTAGTTATGACACTAAAGACTTTATATAAGGACCCTGTAGGTCGATTCCCCACCTCAATCCTCATTCAGTGCTAAGTCAAATCCCACGAAATTCATATCTTAAAAAGCATACATAACATATACATTAACGAGCTTGTTCATAATTGTCATAGTTCATAGGATAGCTCACTTTCATACATTATATCATCATAAGAAATATTATTAGGATTTTAGGTCACCATTTAAAGATCCTAAGTCATCCCTTTCTTTCATAAGATTGTATGAAAACTAACATTGGTCACTATTTAAGGATCCTAAGTTACCTCTTGTCATAACTTGTTTTCATACTTGAACATTTTTGAAATTCATGATCATAGCTTATACTTGAAATTCGAGTAAAAATATGAATAAATGAATAATTTACTTGAAAATTATGAAATTAAATTGAAAAAATGCATGATCATATCCTTTATATCAATCCATATATAATTGATCAAAACAGTAACAATTGGATACTTAATTAAATAATAATCATATAATATACCATGAATAAGAAGACCCAATGCATTATCATAAAACTAGGGCTTTTTGATGAAAAATCATAAGGAATTTTAGAGAGAAAAATTGGGATTCCATGGGTGAAAAGTACCCATGGATCAAGTCCCACATACCTTGATTAATCAAAGCCCTAGAATGTAGTTTGAATTAGGAGACTTGACTTGGAGATCCTTGAACCCTAGTCTTGACTTGGAGAAGAAGCTTAATCAATTGGGAGAGAATTATAGAGAGAGAAATATTGTATGAGGGTGAATTGGGAGATAATGACTTGAAATAAAAGGGTTTAGGTACTTATAGGTTCCCTAAACAATCCTAGAACAGCGTAGTTTAGGAGTTATAAGCATAGAAGATGTCCAAAATGCCCTTCATTAAATCTAGCCGGAAGACCCTACGAAAGGTCCTTACAAGTCGTAGATATTTCGATAAGTCATAGAAATGATTCATCTTGTTAAGTCTAAAATATCCCGAGATTCTGAACTTCTCCAACGACTCATTCCTATGAGTCATCATTTTTTCTAAGATTCATCCTGTCGAGTCATTTAAAAGATTCTAAAACTTGGTATGTGCAGAACTCAGGCACTGACCCTATGACTCACTTCTATGGGTCGTAACAATTTCGCGGGGTCGTAAATCAATTTTTAAACCTACTCGAACACTTAGTCAAATGTTTAACCTCATTTCTAACCCTACGAGTCACTCCTACGATCCGTAGGAGTTCCTACGACTCGTAGGTCGACTCCTTATATCAGAAACAGTCCATTTCCTTGGAATTCTTTCTTGTTCTGACTTTTCAACTTTCGAGGTCTTACATATATAGTATATAATTATTCAATGTAAGTTGACGTTCATGAGTGATTTGTATATCAATATTTTTTAAATATATATGTTTATAAGTATTCAAAATTGATTACATTATAATAAGTTTTAAAAAGCTATTTTTCATAGCATAAGAAAAAGTTTAATATGATAAAAGATTCTTAAGTATGAAAAGTTTTTCTTGATAAATTAATATATATATTTTTAAAATAGTACGATTATTATTTTAGTTAAATGAGTTTGCTGAATTAAATAATTTTATTATTAAAAAAAGAGGCTTTAATGACATGGCATGCCAATTAAGAGAGAATGAGACTTTTGAAGTGTTAACTATATTTGGATGAAAATAGTGATAGTTGAGTGATATTTTGGTCCTAAATGAAACAAAATGATATTTGAAGGCAATTCCCCAAACTTGGGTGACCATCTAGGGAATTTAATCTTTTTTTAAGGGAAGGCACATGATGTCATGTGTCTTACCAGGCACATGAAATCATGTGCCTTCATAACTTAACACCGTTAAAGGCGTAGCACATGAGCCCATGCATTGTTGCCCTTTTGGTTTCTTTCTCAAATTGTTTGCCCCTTTGGAATTTTTAATCAATTTTGTAATGCTTTTAGGTTGGACTCCTTAGAATGCCCTATAAGCTCATAGATGAAGAGGGAAGTAAGGTCTCACCTTGGCTGCCAAAATCTTACAATTTCTTCACTTAAGCATCCTTGAAAAGCTAACTTCAATTTTCTAGAATTAGAGAAGAATCCGTATTAGCATCATGTGATTTACGAAGAATTATCCATGCTAAAACTTAGATGTAACTTACCTTGAATATTGGAGGGATGAAAAATAGACTTAGGAGGGATCAATTCTGAAAGAAAGATGTGAAAAAACTAGGATTTAAATTGATTTTGGGTCTTTAAAAGGCCGCCACCTCCTCTAACTTACGCCCCACATACGGCCATATGTGGAGCATGGACCCTTATCCAGAACCTCAACTTGGGGGTCTCTCATCCACACCCACCATACATGGCCATGAACAAACTGTATGTGGTCTTCATAATTGGCATGATAACTTTTCCATACTTGAGACATAAAGTTTCTCTATGTGGTTGAGGCTTAAGTGGTTGAATGTTCCACTGCATGTGACTTATGTTTTGACATATGGTCCGTATCTCACATGAAATAGTATGTCCCACCATTGGTTATCCCCTTTTGTGCAATATTTTTCTTTTTCAATTCTTATTCTACTGTAAACTTACTTAATAATTTTGTACACTTAGGAGAGATTTGGTAGGATGTATTAATTAAAATAGTCTTGTATTAAAATTCAGTCCACCCAATACAACATTTGGTTGCACAGTTCAACTCAAACACACCTAATAAATGAATAACTTAATATACCATATGTGGTCTTATCTAATACCAAGGATATAAAGGTATTACTAATATCAGGTTTAATAATACTTGGATAAGGCAAACAAATGTCTGAACTGCCCCTCAATTTCTTTATATACTCTTTAGAATTGGTAAAGAAACACACTATTCTGCTCTTTGACACCTTCCCTTTTTATTTGACGGATTTTGTCTTCTTTGGTGATGGAGAAGGTGTAAGCCGTGTAGGGTTAACTGAACAACATCTTCACTATTAGCCTCCAACTATTTGCTTTTCTAACAAGGTTTGAACTTTTATCAAGGTTTTCTTCTTTTCTTTCACTTTTGTCCCAAATGGTTCTATATAGGTGTATTGAAACTTTATATGCTTGAAAATGAAATTAGTATCCCGTGGGTTAAAACTTTTTATGTTTAAAATTTATAGATTTCTGCTCATATTGTTTGTATTGATTTTTTCTATTTTTATGACAAAATTAGGTGTTATTATGGATCTTCAACATCTTTCGAGTACTGAATATATCATTATTGAGGAGATAATATGCCAACAATTTCTTGTAGCCCTTGTTTTCCTTTTTATGACTATTCATGGTCATTCTCTAAGAAGACGATATAGAAATGGGAGTGAGATTAGGTATCGTATGGGTGTCCGAATTACAAAAACTATTTCTCATTTAAATTGTATCATAAACGATAGTGATAGTGTATGTATTGCTAAGTTAAGAATGGATAGAAATTCCTTTCATAATTTAGTTCTATTAACCAAGGATATCGGAGGTTTGACTGATGGTAAATATATGTGAAGTAGTGAAAAGATAGCAATGTTCTTAAACATATTGGCTCATTGTGAGAAGAATATACCTATCACGGTTGATTACATTAGAACTGGACGGAGCGTAACTCAATCTTTTAATGAATGCTTGTGAGATATACTCAAACTAACTCCATTGTTACTTGTGAATCCTAAACCAGTGCTTGAGGATGAATTGAAGATCAATGGAAATGGTTTAAGATAGGTGAGATTAATTTGAGCATCTATATATGACTAAATAATATAATTTTACCAAATATTTATTTTAGTGTGAGATAACTCTATATTTTCTATACGGTTGTTTAGGTGCACTAGATGATACTTACATTTATATTAGAGTTCCATCCGAGTAAAAACCAAGATACATGACAAGGAAGGGAGATATAGCTACTAATGTCTTGGGAGTTTGTGATAGAAATCTCAATTTTACTTATGTGTTACTTGGTTTGAAAGAATCAGCTGCAAATGGCCATGTATTACGTTATTTTGTAGTGTGACACAATGGTTTAAAAATTCGTGAGGATATACCATGCATATGCTTATATATTCATATTAGAACACAAGAAGAATGATGTATTTTATTTTGTGAAAAAAATAATAGAAAGGTAACTTAATTTTATGTTTATAATATTATAGGTGATTATTATTTATGTGATGGATGATATACAGATGGAGAAAGTTTTATTTTGCCTTATAGAGGGTATAGATATTGGTTAAGGAATTGGCAAGGTGACAACCCCCCACCTCGATGTCGAAAAGAACTTTTTAATATGAAACAATCTAGGGCTTGTAATGGTATTGAAAGGGCGTTTGGTCTCTTGAAAGGGTGTTGGGAATTCTTAGGAGCTCTTCGTGTTACTCTGTTAAAGTTTATAACAGGATAATAACTACTTAGTGTTTGATTCACAACCTTATCAATAGAGAGATGGATTTGGATCCTTTAGACATGGATATGGAAGAACAAGTAGAGAATCAACCTGAAAATGCTGATGTTGTTGAGTCGTCTGAAGAGTGGACCACTTGGAGTGATGAGTTGGCTCAATCAATGTGGGATGCAAAATCTAATCAGTGATGACGCATTATTTTTATTTTTTATGATGAGTTAAGCTAGTTTGAGCTTTTAAGGTAAAATTTTTATCAGAAGTTAGAATCTCTCTTCTGTTTCAGTGATCTCATACTAGTTAATTGGGAGTTTGGATTCCTTTTTGTACTTAAAGCTTTTAGAATATGTTATTATCAATTTTTTGATTTTTTGTATATTTTTTAATTATGCTTTCTTGAAGAACTATGGCTACTAAAATTTATGCAGGAAAATTTAGATTGCTTATTATCAGTAAGAAATATGTTGAGTCATTAGTGTGTTCTAGGAATGAAATAGAAAAAGTTGCATAAGAAGGATAAAAGATCACCTCTGGAAATAATTTCCAATTCACTACAAGAGAACATCTATACTGCATATCTTAGGCTTACTAAATTATGAATTACGATCCAAATGAATTATTCATTCTCTAAATAGAAAGGATTAGATCCCCCAAAAAAGACTTCATCTCCAAGTCAAAGGTGCAAAAATGACTCTAGACAAGCTAGTTGAGCATAAAATGAACCAACAACATAAAAAATATTAGGTCTGACAGAGTATAACATACTAACTCTTGCTCCAGAAATATCATTTTTAAGTCTAGTTCCAACATAGATATTTTCAATCCCTTCACTTCTCCTATTAACTTCAAAGATAATTTACCATGATCTATTAGTAGCAGCAAAAGGGAGGAAAGTAACCAAACTAGTCAAAAGACCGGAAGAGTTCATTTGTTTGAGTATCTCTAGCACTTCATAATTTCTATCTTTAGAGCCACTATTAATAACAAAAGATGTTTGAGAAATATCTCTTTGAACTTCCTCCTTTAAGCCCATTAAACTTGTTGGTCCATTATCCGACACTAAAAGAACCCCTGCAACACTAATTTAGATTATAATTTTGAAATTGTATAGAGGAAAAGAAACTAAATGATAAGTAAGCACATAGAGAGACAAAAATTAGTATCTCTTTTCCTATTTTTGATTGTCAGCATCCCTCAATATGGTTACAGAAAGGGAAAAATTGATAACGTTTACATATAAAGATATAGCAACCCAGATGCACTCATTGTACATGTAGTGCTTGATTAGAAGGGAGTGATAGTTGACATCTTTCCCGAGAGGGATGGAAACAATCTTTGGACTTTACCTTTTCACAGATTATTTGTATCATAGACAATATATCCACATAATATGATCGAAATATGTTTTTTAATTCATATTAAGATATGAAGTATGTTTTCAAGTCCTATTTACAATAATGTGTTTTCAAGTCCTATTTACAATAATGTGTTCTTTTCTTGGGCTACAAAATTGTGTTGTTCCCTTAAGTTCAAACGAGGACCTACGTCAATTTTGTTTGTATAGTAAGTGAACTCAATGATACAAGTTATCCTTTACATTTCATTTGTTAGTGTAAATTAACTTTACAAAAAAGGTCACGATTCACTTAAAAGGGATATCCATCTTTGACAAAATTATTTGTTGGTTACATCTACTGCAAAACTAGATCATTAATTTTGTATGTTCTATCTCCTGCATTTTATTTTTTATATCTAGTGTTTCCAGAATCTATTCTTACCCCATGACAAGGTTATAGATTTGTTTAACTATTTAATATTACTATTAATATAATCTTCTTCCTGTTTGTTTATAATCTATTCCACAAGAATATAAAGACAAAATGAGCAGTAAACATATTCACACACATCAAAAAGATCAAATAATTCAACTCCTTCAACTCTAAGGACATGGACTGCAGTAGAAGAATAGACTCTTAAAGATGGAATAAAAGAGTTATATGTTAATGGTTGAAGAGGTGATAATGGAACCTTTAGGCCAGGATACCTAAAGGAGTTGGAATCCTATTTATGTAAACATCATCATAATAGTGGATTGAATGGTTAACCATGTTCATGATCTAAAATAAGATATTGGAAGAAATGTTATGCGAGTATAACTACGCTAAAGAGTCGAAGTGGATTGGGATTTCAATACAGTGATGGAGCTATAATAGTTGATGATCCCAGATTTTGGGATGAATTTCTAAAGGTAATTAATACTTTATTAAAGTTATTATAATCTTTTTACACTATCTTCCTAATGTTTTTAGTTGTAAAGTTCTGCACTTTTTCTGTAGTGAGTGAATTTGTTGAATATGCTTTACGTGGACTATATCAGTATCCATGACTACCATTTATAAGACAAATATATTTTGTTATTAATTTTATACCAGACATGCAGCCCATGTTGATTCCTTCATATCCTATGCACTAGTGGAGTTGAGAGAGTTACATGAGTTTGTTGGACCTATTGGAAAATTAGCCCATCCGGTAAAAAGTTTTTTTTGTGTTTTCCCTTAGCCATTGCATATGATATATTTGAAATGAGGTCCCTAAATCCAAGTGGGAATTTCAACTTCTTGTGTTAGGCCACCCGGCCTTTGATGTTCGGCCATAACTTATTGGCAATTTAGACATTCAACCACGAACCTTGCTATGTCTTTTCAAATCCATAAATAAAGCTTCTTTAAGTCTCGATATATTTTTGTCAAATCGAGATGAATAGAGTATGAAGAATTGTGACCCTATTTCAAGATCAAACCCCTTATCCCATCCACATTCGAAACACATAACCAACCTTGGTAGAAAAGCACCCCATCTCCCCCTTGTGGAAAGACTTCTACTTTCTTTTCTTTCACCAACTTCTTTAACTCTACAAATGTCGGATCAAGGTATTCTTTTGACTTGTTATGCACCATCAAAGATGATTTAGACTTTTTATGAACAAACATACCACCATCATTAGAACCACTAAACTTTACCCCTAATCTAGCCAACAGATGAACATCCTTCACAAAATCCCTCTTCCCTTCATCAATATGATCCACACTCCCCATAGACACCTTATTAAGTGCATCGGCAACCAAACAGGCTTTACTCGGATGATAGTTCACACTTATATCATAGTCCTTGAGAAGTTTAAGACACCTCATTTGCCTTAAATTAAGGTCCTTTTGGGTGAATAGATATTGGAGACTTTTGTGATTGGTGAATACATCCACATGTACCCCATAGAGGTAATGACGAAAAATCTTTAAAGCAAAAACCATGGCCGCTAACTCAAGATCATGGGTAGGGTAGTTATACTCATGCACCTTCAATTGCCTAGAAAAATAAACTATAACCTTACCATTTTGCATCAAGACACAACCCAAACAACCCTTGAATCATCACAATACATAGGAACCCTTCTAAGCCTTTCGACAAAGTCAAAATAGGAGCGGAGGTGAGTCGATCTTTTAATGTTTTGAAACTCTTCTCAAACTCATCCGTCCATAGGAACTTTGCCTTCTTTTGGGTCAGCTTTATCATAGGATATGAAATATAAGCGAACCCTTCAACAAATCTTCTATAATACCCGCCTAGACCCAAAAAGCTCCTAATGTTCGAAAGAGACAATTGTGTAGGCTAATTTCTTACCGCCTCCATTTTCTTAGGATCAACCTTGATCCCATCACCGGACACTATGTGACCAAGAAATGCTACCTCTTTCAACTAAAATTCACATTTTCTAAACTTGGCAAACAATTGCCTATCTCTCAAGGTTTGAAGAATAACTCTCAAGTGATCCTTATGTTCTTCCTCGCCCCGAGAATAAACTAAGATGTCATCAATGAATACCATCACAAATATATCAAGGTAGGGTTTAAACACCCTATTCATTAGATCCATAAACACTATCGGCGCATTGGTCAATCCAAATGACAAAACTAAGAACTCAAAGTGACCATACCTTGTTCAAAATGCCATCTTAGGATTATCACACTCCTTTATCCTTAGTTGATGATAGCCGAATTGGAAATTAATTTTTGAGAAATAACTTGTCCCTTGCAATTGATCAAACAAATCATCTATTCTAGGGATTAGATACTTGTTCTTGATAGTCACCTTGTTCAATTGTCACATCCAAAGCGACCAATCCTTCTTCCACACAAACAACACAGAGTACCCCATGGTGAAATACTTGTCCTTTTGAATCCATTCTCAAACAAGTCATTTAATTGTTCCTTCAACTCCTTTAATTCTGCCAGGGCCATTCGGTAAGGAAGAATAGATATAGATTGGGTATCGGGGAGGAGATCAATACAAAAATAAATTTTCCTTTCAGGAAGGACACTAGAGAGGTCATCGAGAAACTTATCCCTATCCCTCATAATGTGGTAGATGCAACCCTTAGAAATCAAATTTTAGGCCTTAAGATAAGAAATGAACCTACCTTTCACTACCGAATCATGACCCTTCTATTCAAGAATAGACTCATTTAGGAATTGAAACTTGACTCTATGAGTTGTACAATATGTAGAAGCATAAGATGCATGCAACTAATCCATCCCAAAAATAACGTCAAAATCTACCATGTCAAGCTGAATGAATCACAAGGAACAACTTTATGCAAGATAGAAATGGGACAACCCCTAGAGACGTTCCTAGAAACAACCAATTCACCAACGGAGGTAGATACCAAGTAGGGTTCTAACAACATATCAGGTAACACGTCAAACCTATTAAAAAGAAATGGAGTAACAAATGACAAATTAGCACCCATATGTAATAATGCATACATATCAAAAGCAAAGACCTTTAACATACTAGTAATAACATTGGGTGCTTTCTTAACCTCTTGTCTCCCATGCAAGGCATAAAAACGGTTGGTGCATTGGCCACTTCCTTGAGCTTGTTGAACATTAACAACTTGAACTTGAGGCCTACCACCACCACCTCTACAATCTCTAGCTTAGTGACCTAGCTTACCACACTTGAAGCATGCATTGGAGCTGGCTAAGTATTCCCCTTTGTGAGTCCTTCCATACTTCTTGCAAGCAGGGAAAGCTTAAGCACCAATATTCTCCCTTGGAACCATCGAATTAGCACCCTTGTCCTTGTTTAACCTTGGAGGAGGAGCATTGGTGGAACCTTGATCCACAAATCACTGCCCACCTTAGCCCTTTTCACTACCATTATAACCGTACCTTTGATTGAACCCTCCACCATCAACTCTAGACTTCTTGAACCCTCTTGACCTCTCCCTTAACTTCTCTTCCTTAATTTGTTCTGCATATGTCATGAGTTGTGAGATGTCTATCTCTTTAACCAATATAATAGTTTTGCATTCTTTGGACACCAAACTAGAAATACTGAAAATTAAGTCTCTCATCCTTGCCCATAGATCGGAGACCATAAAAGGAGCATTCTTAGACAATTTGGTAAACTTGAGGGCATACTCCCTGACACTCATGCTCCTTTGGCGAAGGTTAATGAACTCTTGGATTCTTGCCTTCTTTAGCTCCAAAGGAAAGAAGCTGCCTAGGAAGGCACACTTGAACTATTCCCATTCTATGGGTACCATATCTTCAGCCCTCTCAACAACCCATTATTCATACCAAACCCTTGTCATGCCTTTGAGTTGATAGGACACTATCTCGTCCTTCTCATGTGGATGTATACCCATGATAGCCACAATCTAATAGACTTCCTCAATGAACTCCATAGGGTCCTCACCTATCTTGGAACCATCAAACTCGGGTGGATTCATCCTTTTGAAGTCCTGGATCCTAGAAGATGGAGTAAGCACTTGAGGAAGAGGAGGAATAATGCCTTAATTAGTTTGGTTGGCTATGGCTTGGGCAAACAAAGTGATGATGTTTTAAAATTCCGCATGTGTAACTCATTCTTCATGATATGGATCTTCGGGAACCGGAGGAGCTTGGTCCTCATCATCAATCCTTGATCTTGGTGTACCCTTATTAGAGGCATGATCTAGAAGACATAAAATGGTTTGTTAGTTAGAGAAAATCTTAGGAGAACTCTAGGGCACGACATAAATCATGAAAGAAGGGAAAACTTTCCTAAATGTCCTATAGTCTCCAATTCATAGTTGTAGCGCGCTTCACAACCATGAACAAGACCCTATTCAACATGGTATGTTGTATTCTGAGACCATTCAAAACCTTCAGCTCTGGTACTAAGTTTGTCATAAACCAAGCCTAGGCCCAAGATATGACACAAAAAATAAGGAACTCGAAGGTACCTTACCCAAGCCTCTTAACATTCATTTAGCCTTTTATAGGTGATGATAATAAACAATAAGGGAAAATAGAAAGGGAGACGGGTCTAAGGTAGAACATCATAGAATTAGATTTGTTATCGACTTCAAACTGTCATACATTTATGTCCAAACATACCTCTACTAGAAGATTTAGCGGGGTCTAAAACATGTCCCTAGCTCACACTCCATCAAATAGAAATAAGTATAATGAAATGTGTTCAAAATTCTTTATGTATTATAAGCTTGAAAAGGAAAGGAATGTTATTCCCGAAACATGGGAACTTACCAAAATAGTAGCCTTCAACAAATTCAACCAGCCATGTGGAGCAACGCTAGTCCCTATATGGTGATATCATGTAGGCAAGAAAGTATGCGTTAGTACTTTGAATGTGCTAAGTATGTAGGCATGAAATTCAATGAAAATATTAAAGCATTATAATGTCAAGTACATAAGTAGATACATGTATAAGCAATCCATATGAAAACATTAGAAATGTTCATTTATGTGGGAAAATGACCATAAACGACATTTAAGACCATGTGAGCTATTACATAGAATCTAACATAACCCCCTATGTTGGCACAGAGAGACTACTTTCTAGGTAGAGCTCCATCAACTTCAATCATTCCTTTAACATTTAGGGCTATTTGTTGATCTACTAGCCTAAGCCTACAAGGGCTCCTATGTTGGCACATAGTTAATGAGACAAGGGGTTGGTACTAGGATTCCTTTACCGAATCACACCTCAATGCCCTATTCGGTTTTATGTCAATCCCATGGAATAGTTTAATATAACATAAAAACAAAATCGTTCACATAGCTTTAGATCATCAAAACATCATTCGCTAGAATAGCTCATTGAAAACCTTTGTTTGATTCATACAAGTGAGAATTTGCCTTTTAGAAGTAGAATCCATCATTTCATAATCATTCTTTCATTTAATAAGACTCCTTTTATCGTAGACATTTCTTTCATAAACATTCATTTGCAATCAAAAGCTTTCAATTCAAAATTTATTGAAAACATAGTAAAACTTGGTGGGTTCTATTCAATCCAACTTTCAAATCCTTAAAATCAATGATAACATGCATGAGAGTAGTAGAATGCAATCAATTAAAACATACTTAAAACAACCCATCAATTCACTTTAAAATTCATTCATGCCTTCAAATAAGGATCTTTAATATATCAGCCATTTCTTGAAATCTAGAACCAATATGAGCTAAAATAGGTAAATAAACTTCAAATATTCAATAATCTGTATATTTGGAAACATTGTATGAAAACCATAACATTTGGCATTTGATATTGAACTAGTAAGTTGAAAAATAGTTGAGCTACATAGGTGGAAGAACCCATGAATAAGACCTACATACCTTGTGGAATAAATCCCTAATGCAAGTTTAAAATGGAGACTAGAAGACCTTGAGGTGGAACCCTAGCTTTTTCTTAAGATGAAGGAGACCTTAGGATGAGTGTTTTGTGAATTTGGGACTAAGTGTGAGAATGAGGGGTTTATGATAGCTTAGGTTCCTTAGATAGGTTAGATTCAATCCCCAAAATGACTTTACTTTAATGTTAAAATGTGGGAAATCATAAAAAGGCCCCTTTAAAAATTGGCCAGAATTGACCCTACGACTGGTCCTTACGACTTGTAGGAGTTTTTACGAGTCTTAGAGAGGACTCGTTCTGCAAGGTTTGAGAAAGACCCATAGGATTGACCCTCATAAGTTTCTCTATGACTCATTTCTACGAGTCGTAAAAGGGATTCATCCTGCAGGGTCTGAGATACCCTGAGGACTGAGTCTCTGAACTTCTTTTACAACTCATTTCTACGAGTCTTCATTTTGTCTACAGATCTTAATACCCAATCATCCCATAGGGTTTGAGAACCATACAAGTCTAGGCCTTTGAAGTTCTTCGAAAAGTCATTGCTACGACTCATCTAAACTTCTATGAGTCATAACCTCGACTTGTAATTTTCCCCCTCACTTGGTCATATTTTCAACATCAACTCCCCTTCTACGAGTCAGTCCTATGACTCATAGGTTGAGTCGTAGAAGCCCATTCAGTCTATTTTCATTAGTTTGCTCCTTCGTTTTGATTTTCAACTTCTGGGTCTTACATAATCATGCTTAACATATATCATAAACTTGTTCATAAATTTCATAATTCATAAATTAACTTATTTTCATGTCATACTCACAATGTCAGTATAAGCCTTCAACATCACAGTATCATACTTGCATAATTCATATCATTAGGTTGCTAAGTCACCTCTCTTTATAACTTACATGAAATTCATATCTTGATCATAATCATAATCCATAATCATAGTTCATACTTTAATTTAGGGTAAAACTTGAGTACATAGTCAATTTGATTGAAAACCATGAAAATACTTTAAAATCATTGAGCTTCATAATCATACTCCATGTAACTCATCATTGAAAATAACTTCATGCATGGTTATTCAAAATTCAACTTAAAATCATGCAATTCATGTAAAAATATACTTATAATGATTGTTGATAACAAATAAAAGCATAATTGAAATAACCCAATGCAGTTCATCAAATTAGGGTTAAAGTCCAATTGAAATTAATGAGATTTTGAGTAAAAACCTTGGGACTCCATGGGTGAAAAGAACCCATGGATCAATCCCCATATACCTTGAATGAAATTGATCTTGAAATTGAGAAACGACACTTGTTCTTGAAGAAACCCTAGCCTAAAATTTAAAGAAGTTAAAGATATCTTTAAGAACCTTGGGAGAATAGAATTAAAAGTGATCTTAGAGTTTATGGGGGAAAAGAATAGACTTAGGAGTATTTAGGACTATTACATAATGAATCTTGTCCCAAAAACTGTCAACATTCATTAATAAAAAGGGAACGAACAAATTATCCTTCATTTTACTAGAAATTGGGACTACACGGAGGACCCATCATGATCTGTGATGCTCACCACGGTCCGTGATGGTTTTCGTGATGCTTTCCTTCAACTTGAAATCTCAGGGGTTGTAGGGAGGAGTTTTAGTACTTCCTCCACGGAGGTCATCACGGTCCGTGGAGGTCATCACGATCCGTGAAGCATAGGTGTGGTGCAAGACTTATAGCAGGGTCTGTAGGAGAGAACACAATGAAACCCACCACGGTCCATGAAGGGAAACACGACCCGTGGTGGTGAGTCATGGTCCCTACCTTGGGAAAGTTCCTGAGGGCCTCAGGGGAGGTGTCATCACGGAGGGATCCACGACTCGTGGTGTTCACCACGTCCCGTATTCCCTTGTCGTGGTCCCGTCCATGTAGGACTGAGTTTTAGAACAACAACCATGGTGGCTCACCACAATCCGTGGTGCTTACTACTTCCCATGATGGCCTTCGTGGTCATCACCGGGTGCCAAAAGCTATATTTTTCTGGTATTTTATCTTTTGTTCCTCGTTTTCTAACTTTTCAGCTTTTGGGGTCTTACAAAAATACAAGAAAAGAAAAAAGATCCTCGAGACATTTCTTAAGGATGTGATGGAGGTTATATAAAAAAAAGTTTATGATAGTCAAGATAAATGAATGGGTGCCTTGATTAACAAAATTGAAATCGTGACCAATCTGATCTTCGTGATCAGATTTTTTCCATCATTGAATCCCCTATATTTGAGTTGTACTCCAAAGAGCAACATATCAAAGCAATAACGGTTCTTTGTGATGACGTCAAAAAGATGGAATTATTTATAAGCGTGGGTGAACTTTAGCACCGAACTATGATGATTATGATCATCAATTATAAACTTTAAAGTACTGTAAACTTCACGATAATTGGAGAGTCCATTTTGCTAGTTTTGCTAAGTGGAGACCTTCAAAGGTTTGATTGCAGTGTCACTTTTCGATACCTTGAGTTATGTCCTATATTGAAAATGATTGGTGTAATACGGACCTGAGGATAATAGCTTTTGTGTAACTAGAATCTATGGAAAAACTTAAATGTGGTATCACTTGTGATAATCTCAAATGATGTATGTAAATGTGTTTATTTGGTTTGCGTTTGTAAATAGATGTACTTGATTCTTGCTTCAACTTTTCTCTGGACATACCAAAATGTGAATGAATGGAGTAAAAGCATGGAAATATGTTAGTTTGGTCATGGACCATTTGGATGGGACATGTGACTTGCTTTCCAAATTATGTGCCTCTTCATTTTGCATACATACTGATGTGCTTATGCGCTTCTTCGAAAGGGAACAACCAAAAGAAATAATAAAGATATTCATATGTAAATGAACAATGGAAGTCTAATAGACAAATGAGCCTTGTAAATTTTTGATGTTTTTGTGTATTATTCAAGATTTTCTTTTTTCGGCCTCCTTTGAAATTTGTTTCTTTGAGCCAAGGGTCTATCAAAGATAACCTTACTCTCAAGGTAGCAGTAAGGCCTGTGAGTCAACTGGGTATGATATTGTTGGTTGTTCAATTGAGAATGTTATTGTTGTTGTCAGGTTCAATACTTTTTGTCTTCAACTATAATTTTTTAAAGAAAAATAACAAACACGTGATAAAATTATTCTTCTCCTATCTAGTTAAAAGGCCATAAAAAAATAATATCGTCTGACAGTTAATAGCATAGACAAGAAAGCTATAAATTCTTTCCCCATTTTTCTTACGCCAAAAAAAGGTTAGAATACAAGTAAAAAAACTCGCTCATAATAAAATGATGCAAATACAATATATTAGGCAAAGTATGAAATAGAAAATCCCATAATAATTCAAGGGTATAATTGGGAAGAAGCTTTTTGTAGAGTTTTAAACTAAACACAAAAATAGGTGGAAAGAAATGAATCAAACACTTGATAAAAAATAATCCATGCATTACTAATCCCTTCATTATTAATTCCTGGTTACTAATTCCTCTACATTACTAATCCCTGCCTTAGTAATCTTTGTATCTAATGACCCCTTAGATCTTAGGTTTTTAGGCTCAAATACAACCTTATTCTTTCGAGTTCAAATTTCTCATTTACATCAACTTAGGCGGACACATGTTGGGATATATGGGTATGTTATATTATGCTTCCCCCAGGATCATTCGTCTATAACTTAGAAAATGTTTAACTCTAGGACTTTTCAATTTTTGATAGAATTTCCTTTGTGAATAGGACTATTCAAAACCTATCAGCAAACTAGAAGCAAATATATACAAACCTTACCGGGCGTCACAATAGATGTAGCATAAAGGAATTAGAAAATAATAAATAAAGCTCCTCTTAGCCATTCACTTCATATAAAAACTTTCTTCTTGGTGATAGTTCAGGTTATCAAGCGTTTTGTCACTAGCAAGAAAATTCACAAAGTCTGCAAATCAAGAGATCAAATCATGCAATGCTGCTAGTACTTGATCAGTTGGGAATGAGTCATTAATGTCAATCTCTTACTTGTGTATACATACATCTTCTAATCTAGATAACTGATCTTCCACTTGATTTTCACATACTCTTAGACTTTTACCATAAAATTAAACTCTTGCAGTAATAACACCCACCGAATTAACCGAGGCTGAGCATTCTTTTCGATCATTAGATATCAAAGTGCAACATGGTCAGTGGACAATTACATTTGTACCCAACAAGTATGATTTGAATTTTTCAATAGCATATATATGCCACTGCTAATGATTCCTGTTCAATCACTATGTAATTTTTTTATGCTCCATTAGGTGCTTTGCTATTATAATAAATCAGATGAAACATGTTTTCACGTCTTTGACCTAGAATAACTCCCAAAGTGAACCTGCTTGCATCACACATTAGTCTGAATGGCTTAGACCAATCAGGTGTTATATTCACTAGGGCAACTATGAGTTTTTCCTTCAGATGCTCAAATGCTTTGAGACATTCCTTATTGAAAACATACTTGACATCCTTCTCTAATAATTTTCTTATAGGATTTGCAATTTTTGAGAAGTTTTGTATGAAATTTCTTTAGAAACTTGCATGTCAAGAAAACTTCGAATACGTTTAATAGAGATGGGCGGAGCAGCTTAGGTATTACTTCTATTTTTTTTAAAAAATTAAACAGGTCATGTAGGCCATTTTATAAATAAAAAAATGAAAACAAATACAACCAAATAATAGGTCCAGGCCCAAAAGAGTCCAGAATCAAAAATCAAAAGAAACAAAATCAATCGGTCAAAAAAAGGGGAAAGGGAAATTAGGAAAATACACCACCCTTCACTTTGCTCATATTATTTGATGAGGAGCTCCTATCTGGTGGAACATAGAGGTTAATAACGACAGGAATCACAAGATCCTAGTCACAAATGTTTCAAAGAGAAAGCTAGCTTAAGTAGAAATTACTGAGGACCCTTCAAATCTCACGAGCGTCATGATTCTAGGTCGCTAAAGGCTCCTTTAACATAGCTTCATAGAACCAGAATAACATTGTATCAGTGAGTAATGCTATACCATAATCCTCTTATTCAAAAGATAACTTCATATGATCTGAATCAATCTACCGCTAACAGATTGAGCTCCAAAAGGATCTACTACCAGTTCAGGGATGAATCTTATCAAATTTATGAAATTAAACTGCTGTAGAAACTAGTATGTTGCTATTCCTTCATTGATTAGCATTTCCTTATTTCTTCTATCATGTCAGCCTTGTGTGATGTCTTCCTCGAATGTTTGCTGCTCTAGTTAAATAACTCTTGTTTTGGTATTTCCTTGTGCGCAAATTTGATATTTGTAATTTTTCCATTTGCATGATTGTTCTTCCTTTTTTGGTACCTATTCAATATTAGAGTACTTAATGTGACTTGTACCTACAAAACAAAAAACAATATTGGCAAAAAATCCGCAACTTAGAGTCACCTCTACCAGATTAGGGGCCTCTCTTAGAAAATTGATTTTCTTCACCTCCATCGATATGTTCCAAGGGACTTCCCACGCCCTATCAATAATCTTTTTAAGAGTTAATGAATTTTTTTTCCTAAAGTAATTGGCAGTAAATTATGAGTTATGCCGGAATTTCATCCCCATTCTCATTGTTATTACTTCAACTACAAGTACTGAACCTTCCCCTATAGTTCTGGTCTCAGTATACACAAACTCTCCACTGTCATTCATCACACAAAAAGCACTGGACATAGGTCCCATGGGTTCCTTTACAAGCCCCATGAAAATTACATTCGAAATTCCCCATGTTAGGAGAATTCCAAGTAACTACTTTTGTAACTAGGATTGGAGTATACTCCTCTAGATATTGAAAATGAAAGGTCAGCTCTTAGGATTAGCCAAGGATACCTAGTGATAATAAACAAATAAATGTTCCTACTAATCTCTGTTAATAAATAGTGAACTGACATCCTCCCTCCATGATATATTACATTCCTTCTCTTCCATTGTGCCCTATTACCATGGCATATATTGTCATGCCCCGAGTCTACACCCTAGACGTAGCTGGTACTCAAAAATTATTGTTGGCTCTCAAGTGGACCCCTGGCCTGGGTAACTACTCATTGGAAGACTCAACTCAAAATACAACAATTTAAGACAATGGGAATATAAAAGAATATAAATATTTTTTCTCAATTATTAGCCTTAAATACTCAACATATAGATAACAGGATGTTTAAAACATAATCTCTGAAAACAAAACTGAATGAACTATAAACTTTTTCTATGTCTATGAAGCCTCTAAACTGACTCTGAATAAGTATCGGTACAGGCCCACGACTACCAAAAAAATACTAAAAAGTAAATGACTAGAAGAGTTCTTTCGATTGCAAGGAGGTCTCACCAAAGGTCGGAGGAATATGATCTTCAACAATGCGCCTGTTGAAGATCTGTAGCACCTATATTTGTATCATGAAATGAAGCAGAATCAAAAGACATGAGTACATGAAATGTACGGTATGTAAAATAGTTAAAAGAAAACGTACTCAAAGAATACTCAAGGGAATGAATACTGAAATATCTCAACTTAAAATAAAGCATGAAATTATAAAAAAAATCAATGCTTTACAAAATATAAGTAAGTTAATGCAACTCAGTATAAAAATAATATTTACTCTTTGAAGAGTTTTTCTAACCGACAACCATTACTATAAGCCTCGTGATGATACTACGAACTAATCTCGTTGCTAAAGTCATTCAATACCTTGCTAGAGTAAGGGACACAAACTCATCTCATGGATCCAAATAAAGTTCGTATCAGGGATTGAAGTGAGGAGTCGCCCGAACTAACGACACGATCCTATCCTACACTGCTACGTAGTTTATGGGATTTTAGTTATCTAAACTCTTCTCAAATTAGCGCTCAATACTACTCTCAAAAATTATATATAATGCTTATATACTCAAGTGAGTGAAAATACTCAACATATAACTCATTTAGTCTCATTGGACTTTACTTTATTATGCTCAAACTCGTTTCTCAACTCTTATACCTTTTCTTGAAAATCAAAATACAATTAGGACTACTTGTATCTCCTCGAACTCTTTCTCAAAAATGTCATTTATACTCAGTACTCATACTCTTTTATACTTGGTAAAATCATGCATAACTCAAAAAGGTAGAACTTTATAACTCAATTGATATAATGTACTCGAAACTCCTTTCATAATAAAATCATGAAAATATATCATAATTCAACTAAAAATAATGCATAGTAAGAAAAATTATAAATACTCAACTAGGGTTCATGTGAATGTAAACGTGAACAACAATTCAAGAACTCACAGTATGGAAATAATGGCAATAGAATCAAATACGTAGAGAACTGAATAAGAGATTAAATAACTAACTCAAAAACTCAATTTCACTAGATTAAAACTCAAGCTTGAACTCTTAAATTATGGAATTAAGATGTAGAGCACGACGAAGAACTCAGTCCAACTCTATGAATAGCCTTACATACCTGGAAGAATGATGATCTTGTGAAAATCGAAGAACTCAATGCCCATGCTTGAACCCTAGCTTTTCTCCTCCCTAATCTTTGATATTGAATATTATAAGTATTAATGAGGAATAACGCAGGCAGAGTAATAATAAGGGACTCAAATCAGTCTCAAAACATCAATATTTTGGTTTGAAAAGGGTAAAAAAAGACCAAACTATCCTTCATTAAAACTATCATTGAGTTATCTATGGGTTGTTCTAAGGACCATAGGAACTCTTATGAGCCATAGAAGACACCTCATAGAAAATGGTATTGTAAGACCTCGAGAGTTGAGAAGTCAAAATGAAGGGAAAACTTAGGAAAAATAGATTGGTTCAAGGTCTACAACACAATCTATGAGTTGTAGGAAATCCTACGAGTCGTAGGAGTGACTCGTATGATTGATGCTGAGTTTGGAAATTTAGCTAAGTCAGGAGGTGAGTCCATGAGTCAAGTTACGACTCGTAGAAGTGAAGAAGCTCTAGAAGTGAGTCGTAGTTGCAGAACCTGAGTTCTGCAAATAGTAGGTCTCAGTACCTTTTCTACTACTCAATAGGTTGAGTCATAGAACTTTTGATGAGTCGTAAAGTTTAGTCATAGAAGAAACTTTAGAGACTCAGGTTTTAGGGTCATTCTCTATGAGTTCTTCCACCCATAGAGTCCCAAAACCCCCTTTTAATCAAATCTCTTGATTTCAAGTAAGATTTTTTATGGGTCATTCTAATTTCTACTTAATAGCATGAATCCTGATTAAGCTAATGATTATTGGTCCATTTTGATACAAAATGATTTCAAATATATGGATTGATGGTTTGCAAGTATTTTCTCTACTTAGCTCCTTAAAGGGTCTTGCAATTCATGGTGAGTTGCTTAAAGCATGGTTTTAAATTGATGAACTTCATAGTGTTATAGATGATTTCATCTACATACATTTTGAAATTTGAATTGACTTGAACCTACCTAGTTTTACTCTATTTTCATTAAAGCATAATTTGACAGTGATGGACTTCAATTAGAAGTTTAGGAAAGCTAATGACTATGATTATGGGAGTTTTTCAGTGAAAGAACGAATGTTGGTGAGAGGTTCTCACCCAAGCTATGAATTCTTTATGCGATAAGGACAATTCTTTCATACTTGAATCACCAAAGGTTTAAGGATGTCACGATCCAATCTCATAGGCCGTGACTAGTGCCCGAACTAGACACTTGTGTGCACACCTGTTAACTATAATCAAACCACACATAATATAGAATTTAAGGAAATAGAATGTCATCTCAAAACTGTCACATATTTATAAATTAACACAACCTGTCTCTTGAGGAGTTACAACATCAACAGATAACATGAAACACAAGCCGAAAAGGCTGCCACTATGCACAACATTCTAAAATATACATTTACGCAAGCCGACAAAGCTGCCACTACAATAGAAAACATCTTCAAAACATAAGTCATGTTAACATAGATGGACAATATCTATATACAACCCACATATATGTCTACAGACCTCTAAGAGTATTAACAGTAGCATATGATGGGATAGGGCCCCATCGTACCCCTGGATAAATAAATCTATATATCAAAAGGATCGGTACCAAAAGTCTAGGCTCCAGGACAATGAAGCACTTCAAAATAGCTGAGTGGAAATCCTAAGGTGACGGATCCCCAAAATGAGTATCTGTACATTCGGGCATGAAACGCAGTCCCCCAAAGAGAGGGGGTCAGTACGACATATGTACTGAGTAAATAAAGCATAAAATACCATAAAGAAGATCACATCCGAAGTAGAGATTTAGGAGACAAGTATGGTAATCAAGAAATCAGTGTACCTGTATTTTATAAATAAAGTCATACATGTCATTGTCATATGTCATACCCGGCCCATTATGAGACTTGATGAATAAAATCATGTACATATATACCGTACCCGGCCCATCATGGGACTCGGTGCCATAATCATATCATTATATCATCATCTCACGTACCCATCCCTCCAGCGAGGGACTCAATAAATAATGTAGTAGAACCATACATGATAACATATCCGACCTTCTAATAAGGGACTCGGTGGATAATACAATATTAATATGCACAAATAGGGTATCCTTAGCAACCATGTGTAACTATCATCTGAGACTCAATAGAACGAGTAAAATAAGCTAACACTCGAATATCAAAATGATAGTTATGTTAAGTTCTCTCCAACTATCATTATGAACTATATAGATAAAGTCTCAGGGGTCATAGACATATATCAAAAAAATACGAGACAACTTATGATAGTTAAGGACATTGTTCATTATAGAGCCTTTTAAAAAAACTTTTATGCATCATTTACTATCCAATCATATAGAAGTATTGGAGGTAGTAGCTCGACTATTCCAAGAGTTCTAACATCAATAAGTGAATAAAAATTATGAATCATATAAGGAACTTATGAACAGAATTACCCCAAAGCTCATATCATTCAACACTTACATCTAAGACATGCCAAAAGAAAGAAGGGATAGCTTTACATACCTTTAGCATTTATTCGCACACAATATGTATATGCTGCCCAATAGTCTCTCAACCTATATTAAGACGTGAAGCACTATGGTTAAGATATAGAAAGGCATAAAATGTACTTTATCGTTAGTAGGTTATTTCTAAAAAATTGGACAATACCTTCCCCATAATGCTTACTCTCCTTACATCCAACCATCCATACAATCACCAAGCAGCATCCTCAATCACACGTTTAAATGCCATGTTAAGACTAGACAAGACGAGATTCAAGAATACTCCAAACAGCCCACATAACATTTGATAACCATCCACATACGACTACTAATTATTCAATTTATCTTTAATGATCCATAATCTTGACATTTTCATCGAAACAACCCTACAACAACCTAACCAACATATAACACAACGTATCATCTTAACTATCATTAATCTTCCAAGTTCAAGAAGAACAACAACAATATATCAAAATAACCCCCCAACTAACAACGTAAAGAGATGCACGATAATCTCATGAACACCTACGAACATGCCAAATGAACCATCTACGTTCATTATACATTACTTAATACATTTTTTCCATCCAAGTTCATGAACTATACCAGCAACCACACGTTAACAACATCACCTTCTTATGTACAAGAAAATTACATTAACATCATTTTAACTCCTACAACAGCCCACAATAATAACATCAACAATAGTTATAATTAATTCCATCATTTCTGAATTAAGGCAGCCCATTATTTACAATCAACATAATGCAAATTTTAAATCTTAATCCCTCCAATCAACAAGAACAATAACACACCCAAAACAGCCCACTAATTGAACAAAAATGATTTCAACTCTAACCATCAAATTTCTTCACTCTCTCATCATATAATCCATGACAACAACAACCACAATATTAATCGAAATTAATACACCATTTTTAGATTAGAACAACCCCAACACGGCCCAAATGGAGATTTAAAATTAACATATACAATTTTTTCACTTTTAACACATAATCTATAATAATAATAGCAACAACAACAATCAATCCAATCTAATTCAAACAACTCCAATTCTATCCATTTCAACACTAACACTAATCATACTTCCAATTCCATTTAATACAAGTTAATCTCTTCATTACAACATCATCATCTCCAATTTTTATGACAAAAGAAAAACCTTACCTCAAGTTTAATTTGGGCAGATTCCATAATGACTTGCACCATTTGCACATAAAATAACCCTCTACGGCTTGAACAACTTTCCAACATCAACATACATAATTTCATAAATCCAATTCACATTTATACACTAACAACACGTCCAAACTCACCCTAAAATGTATAAAAAATGATCAACTCTTACCTTAACACCTTGACTCCTTAATTTGCTGAAATCTATGAATTGAAACGTTAGGCCTTCTTGCTGCTCCAATGGTCAGTCACGTTGCTATGGACCTTCTAAAGGGTTGTATTACCTTGTAATACTAATTGTTTTGATGACAAAACTTGAGACCTTCCATGGTCAACCATGTCCGAACTTCACCCCTCGCTTGGTAAAGATGAGAGCTTCTCTTTCCCTTAAGAATTTTCTAGAGTTGGAGTGATTTTGTGCTGATAATTTGGTCAACAAGAAGACTATATGTGCTGCCCAAGGTGACTACTTGTCCCCTACTAAAGCATGGGCCAATCAGATTTGGCCATGTGGCAGTGTGGACTACTTTTCAGCCCACTAATGGCTTAATTCATCTTAATTAATCCCAAATTCCCACTTCATAATCCAATTATGGTTAATTAATCCCTAACCTCAATTAATATATCTACACTGATTGAAATTTACAAATAAGTCGAGCCATTTTAAAATTTGAAATTAAGAGTCCTTGAATTTATGTCCATTATCTCACGAATAGTCCAATATATAAAAATATGAACTATAACACCGCCTTTAACTTGAGTCGACTTGCTTGCGAATAATTTGACGTATAAACATATGAGGTATAACAAAGGAGCTATTCTACTGAATGATGATTTGATGTCTAAATTTATAAGTATATTTATGATACTATGATATACTATTCCATGTGTAACATCCCTCAAAAAGCCCACAAAATACCTTAAGAATGCCTTGGAAATATGCCGCTCATGTAACACATTATGCTTAATCTTTTTGGAAAATCCCAATTTGGAATATTGATCAGGGGGTCAAAACCTGCTGGAAAATAGTCTCGGTGAATTTTAAGGACCCGTAGAATGGAAGAAGGATTTTTGAAGAAATTACAAAATAATTTGGTCTGCGACAAGACCGCATCGCAGACCTGAGGATAGTTTTCCGGCCGAGTAGTCCACGACAGGACCGCATCGCGGACCTGAAAAGCAGTTCTGGCCAAATTTAAGTTTTTAAGGGCGTTTTAGACTTTTCCCAAATTATTAGTTATGAATCTAGATATTTTTAGGGCCTAATTCAACTCTATAAATTAACCTAAACCTCTAGTTGTATTCATTCTTATACAATTCATCTATCAAATATTTCTCTCTCTATAAAAAGTCTCTCAAAGGTTTTCATTAAAGACTTCAAGCAAATTCACTCAATTTCTCCATCAAAATTCTCAAGTTCTTCTAAATTAATTGGTGTTCTCACTCAAGGCATGTGAGTATTAATTCATGGATCCTTTCATGCATGAAGCCCAATTAATTTCTCAAGGTTTTCTATCAAATTAAAATATGGTATTTTATGGGTTTTGTGATCTCCAACCCAATTGCATGAATTTTGATTTAAAATATGATCATGAGTCTATTTTGATATAAATTGATAGTTATTGAATTAAATTAAAAAGTTTTCTCATGAATTCTCCTATTTTGATTTCTAGGATTCATGATGTAAATTATGAGTATTTTGATTCATGCTTCTAAAGGATATTATCTATATGAATTATGTATGAAATGATATAAAGTTTATGATCATGAATGTTTTCAAGTAAATTTCATGATTTTCAAGTCAATTGAACATGCATTATAGTCATACCCTAATTTCAAGTTCAAGCTATGGTCAGGAATTTTCAAAGTATGAATTATGACTATGTGTTTTCATGATGATCATGAATTATAAGTATGTTTCAAGGTATGAATTTCATGCAAGTTATGAATTAAGGTGACTTAGGATCCTATGTGGTGACCTAAGGCCTATTGATATGAATTATGCAAAAATAATTGTAATGATCAAAGGACAATTCTCACATTATAAGTATGTTATGAGAATGAGGTACTCTATGATTTCAAGCCTATGATCATGACTATGATATATGATATTATGATATTATGTTATGTATGTATTCCGTAGGATTTGACTTAGCACCGAGTGGACTTGAGGTGGGGGCCCTACCAAAAGCCTTAGTAGCAGCCTCATGTCCCATAAACTACGTGCCACCGTAGGTTGCCTTTATGACCTATCTAGTGGATCTACAAATAGCACATGTTCATGATTAGGAGTCTAACTTGGAAAAGTAGCCTTCTCCTTCTCGATGTGGGTATCATCGGATTCCATGTTATAGCTCGCATGGTCTTATTGTCGGTTATGGTTCCTATTCCACATATGTATGATTTCTTAAGTATGTTATGACTTGAATTTATGTTTTTAAATACTTTGGTCAATATGATTTTCTCATGACTTTACATATTCCATCTTATCATGTGTTTTACTTGACCTTTGTATTCCATGATTTACGTTGCATGTCACGCCCTCCTACTTAATACATTCCAACATACTAATGCATACTTTTTGCCTACATTGTCTCATAATGTAGGGGTTGAGGTTGAAGATCCTAATCGTACATGTAACTAGTAGGCACTTTCTATTCGGTGGTGTTGTGGTGAGTCCTCATTGACCGAGGACTAGTTTCAAGTTGGTTACTATATTCTTTTCAAAAGACTTTTGCTTATGTTGTATATTGAGAGTGAGCTAGGGACATGTCTTAGCCCCCGCCCATACTCATGTTTAGAGGCATCTAGTTGGACATATGTTTGAGTCTATATTGTCATAAGACATTTTTAGATTTCTATTCAACATTTTATACTCTCTTATGATGTTTCCGGTTTTAGGTTTTATATTTCACCTTATGTATGCTTATGATATGTACAAGAGGCTTGGTTGGAGCTCTTCGGGGTTTTGATCACCATGTTATGACTAGGTCCCTAGGTTAGGTCGTGACACCATGTGATTTGACTTAGCACTGAATAAGCCTTGAGGTGGGGTTTGGAAGGGGAATCCTAGCAACAACCTCTTGTTTCATTAACTTTGTGCCACCATACGAGCCCTTGTAGGCTAGGCTAGTGGATCCACAAATGTCCATCTAATGTTAAAGAAATGAATGTTGGTGGAGATCTACCTTGGCAGGCGGTCTCCCCTACCAATGTAGGGGGTTACGTTGGATTCCATATTATAGCTCACATGGTGTTATTATCCGTTATAGTCATCTTCCCACATATGTATGATTCAAATGCTATCTACTTAGTTACTCATGCATATACTCATTTATGTACTTTACTTTGTAAATATCCTAATTTTTTCCATTGTATTGCATGCCTTCTAACTTAGTGTCACGACCCGACCTAGGTCCTAGCCGTAACACAATGATCAAAACCCCGAAGGACCCTGATCAAGCCTCTTAACATATCATAAGCATATATAAGGTAAAGAAAATGTAGAAAATAACATAGGAAGAGTCTAAAACATGATCATAAAGTAAATGTAAACTTGACTACATAGACTCCACAACATATGTCCAATAATGCCTTTACTACTTCAGACAGGCGAAGGGCTAAGACACGTCCCTAGCTCACCCTCAATATGAATATAATAAATTCATTAGAAAGGAAGCAACTCATAACTAGTCCTCAATAGATGAGGACTCACAAAATGTTCGCTGATGTGGAAACTAAACTAGCCACGTGTGGGAATATGATCCTCAACCCCTACATTATTTCATAATGTAGGAAATAATATGTGTTAGTACGTTTGAATGTATTAAGTATGTAGGCATGCCATGCAATATGAATCATAGGATGCAATGATCAAATAATGTATATGATAAAGAGGATAGGTAAAGTCATGAGAAAACCATAATGATCAAAGCATTTAAGATAAATGGTTAAAAATCATAAAAGACCATAGAGATAATATACATATGTGGCATAGAGACATAACCGACAAAAGACATGTGAGTTATAATATGGAGTCCCAATGTCTCCCCATACAACGGAAGAAAGGAGAATGTACTTACTAATGTAGACTCTACCCCGCTAGGCGGGTCATGTACGTACGCTATATGTGCATCCACTAGCTAGGTCATAAAGGCAATGCTATGGTGGCACGTAGTTATGAGACAAGAGACTTTATATAAGGATCCTGTAGATCGAGCCCCCACCTCAAGTCATCATTTAGTGCTAAGTCAAATTTCACGAAATACATAACATAGTAATCATACTTAGCATATATCATAAACTTGTTCATAAACTTCATAATTAATAGAATAGCTTATTTTCATATCATACTTGCAATGTGAGTATAACCCTTTCAACATCACAATATCATGCTTGCATAATTCATGTTATTAGGTTCCTAGGTCGACACA
The DNA here is from genome assembly GCF_947179165.1 of Solanum dulcamara. Classification (NCBI taxonomy): domain Eukaryota; kingdom Viridiplantae; phylum Streptophyta; class Magnoliopsida; order Solanales; family Solanaceae; genus Solanum; species Solanum dulcamara. The sequence goes on from NC_077238.1 coordinate 44,065,462, forward strand.
TAGGGCCCTAAGTCATATTTCTTCATAACTTTCTTGAAAATCATAACTTGAACATAAATGTAACCCATGATCATAATTCATACTTGAATTTAGAGTAAAAAGCATATACATAGTCAATTTAGATGAAAATCATGAGAATACTTGAAATCATTGAATTTCATAATCATACTTCATGTAACTCATGATTAAAAATAACTTCATGCATGTGCATTCATAATTCAACTTAAAATCAAATAATTTATGTGGAAATATACTTATAATGATTGTTGATACAAGATAAAACATAATTGAAATAGCCCAATGCAATTTATCAAACTAGGGTTACAAACCCAATTGAAATTAATGAAATTTTAGAGTAAAAACCTTGAGACTCCATGGTGAAAGGAACCCATTGATCAATCCCACATACCTTAAATGAATTTGAACTTGAAATTGAGAAAGGAGACTTGTTCTTTAAAGAATTCCTAGCAAAAACTTGAAGATAATGAAGATATCTTAAGAAACCTTGGGAGAGAAGTCTTAAAAATGATCTTGAAATTAATGAGAGAAAAGAATAGACTTATGAGTATTTAGGACAATTACATAATGAATATGGTCCCAAAAATGTCCACATACACTAATGAAAGATTAGGAAATGACTGAAATACCTTCATATAACTGAGAATTGGGACCCATCATGAGTCATCACCATAGAAAGTTAAAGGCACCAAGGTCCGTGGTACTGTCCGGGGTAATGGACTTGAATGGCCACCACGACTCTTGAAGGGCATCACGGTCTGTGGGGATCTTTTGTGGGGTTTCCTTGGGAAAATGTTCTAGGGGCTTGCAGGGATAGTTTTAGAACCTCCTTCACGGAGACCAGGATGGTTCGTGAAGGTTATCACATTCGTGAATAATGGGCATGGTGCAGGACCTGTAAGAAGGTCTACAGGGGTGCACACCATGGGATCTACCACGGTCCATGAAGGGATACACGGCCCGTAGTGGTCAAGCGTGGTCCCTACCTTTGGAAATTTCCTGAGGGCCTTAGGGGAGGGGTCACAATGGAGGGCACCACGACCCGTATCGTGGTCCCTTCCCTGTAGGACTGAAGTTTAGGGACTCCTCCACGGTGACACACCGAGGTGTGGTGCGGACCACGGCATGCGAAGGCCTTTGTGGTCATCACCTGGTGCCAAATTCTAAATATTTTTTTAGATTTCATCTTTTGTTCCTCGTTTTTTGACTTTCAAACTTCCAAGGTCTTTCAATATCTCCACTTTGGGAATATTCATCCTCTAATGGGACTCAAGCAAGAATGAATGGAATAGGAAAGGAGCATAACAACCCAACATGAAGGAAAAATATCTCGATAATGCATAAAAATATGAAATCTTAAATCTCAAGCTAAAACATAACTTTAAAACTAATTTCATGAACATGAATGCGTATGACACCAAGAGAACAACTGAAACACATGATTTCGGCTGGTGAGATCATAGAGGAACTAAGTACCTCAACTAGGCATGGAAGAAAAGAGATGATTATATCGGGATATGATATCAACTTCGGCTTCCCATGTCGCATCCTCAACCTCTTGATTCCTCCATAGCACTTTAACTGAAGCTATTTCTTTGTTTCTTAACTTTCTAACTGTCCGGTCCAAGATTTCGACCGGAACTAGGATCACCAACAAACTTCCCCAATAATGACACATGGAACACCGAATGCACCGATACCAAAGCTAAAGGCAAATCCAACTCATAAGTCACCTTACCAATTTGTCTTAAAATCTGATATGGGACAACATAGCGAAGTCTCATCTTCCCTTTCATACCAAAATGCATAACAACCTTAATGGGTGAAATTTTCAAGAAAACCCAGTCATAACTTCAAATTCAAGTTCCCTTCTTCTCACATCTGCATAGAACTTTTGTTGGCTTTGGGTTACTTTCAATCTTTTTCTAATGAGTCTAACCTTCTCCATAGCCTCAAATACCAAATCAGGTCCTATCAAAGCAACTTTACCCACCTTAAACCAACCGATAGGGGATCTACACTGCCTGTCATACAAAACTTTAAATGGAGCCATCTCAATGCTAGAGTGATAACTATTATTATAAGCAAACTTTATTAATGGCAAATGATCTTCTCAATTTCCTTTAAAATCATTAATGCATAATCTCAACATATCCTCTAATGTCTGAAAGGTATGCCTGGCCTGACCATCCATTTGTGGATGAAAAGTTGTACTAAGCTTCACCTTAGTACCAAGACCCTTTTAGAAGGATCTTCAAAACTGGAATGTAAACTGAGTACCTTGATCCGAAATAATGAATAATGGAACACCATAAAGCTTAACCAACTCTTGAATATACAATCTAGCATAGTCCTCAGCGAAATATGAAGTCATAACTAGGAGAAAATAAGCCGACTTAGTCATTTGGTCAACAATTACCCAAATGAAATCATATTGCTTACGAATATGAGGCAAAATTGTAACGGAGTCCATAATCAAGGCTACATATTTCAAGGTAGGACTATCAATGTATTGAGCCAAACCTCCCAATTTTTGATGCTTAACTTTTACTTGTTGGTAATTAGCGCACTTAGCCATGAATTCCGCAATAACCCTCTTCATGACATTCCACCAATACACATCTCTCAAATCTTGATACATATTTGTGGAATTAGGATGAATATAATACCATAAACTATGAGCTACGGACAATAACATTTCTTTAAAGACAAAAAGTTGCCCGCGTCTCGTAAGGCCAAGAGTTCTATCATTCCTCTCTGTCAACTCGAAGTCTAAGGCAAGGAACTTTCCATTATATTTTCTTTTAACATTCTAAACACAAATTCGTCCTTCATATGTCAAAACACCATCTTCACCTTCGGAGAAAGCCTCAATGGCTTTTTGGGCAACTACTTTCTTCAATTCAACCAAAGAGGGATCATCGTCTTGCTTTACCTTTACATCCACCACAAGAGATGATTCAGAATCATTTTGCACAGTAACACACCATCTTTGGAATCAACCAATCGAACACCAAAACTGCCTAATCTATGCACATCCTAAACTAGCTCTATCTTTTCATCCTCAATATGAGCAACACTGTTCATGGATAGTCAAATAAGAGTATCGGCAACCACATTTGCATTACCTGGATGGTATTGCATACTCATATCATAGTTCTTCAATAACTCAAACCATATCCTTTGTCGAAGGTTCAAGTCTTTTTGAGTGAACACATATTGCAATATCTTATGATCAGTGAAAACATCCACATGAACACAATAAACATAGTGTCCCCACAACTTCAAAGAAAATACCACCGCCGCCACCTCCAAGTCATGAGTCGAATAATTCTTCTCATGTGCCTTGAGTTGTCTTGAAGCATAAGCTATCACTTTACCATTTTGTAGTAGAACACAATCAAGGCCAACTCGTGAAGAATCACAATACACAACAAACCCATCAGAACCTTCCAATAAAGTCAACACCAGAGTGGAAGTAAGCTTATCCTTCAACTGTTGGAAGCTTTTCTCACATGCCTCGTACCATTGGAACTTCACCTTTTTTGAGTGAAAGTAATCAAAAGTGATGCAATGGAAGAAAAACCTTCCATAAACCATCTATAATAACTCCTAAGCCCAAGAAACTTTGAATGTCGAAACGATTTAATGGTCTAGCTCAATTCTTAACTGCCTGGTCTACTTGGATCAACCATAATTCCTTCTATAGAAACAATATGACCACGAAAAACAAATGACCTTAACCAAAATTCACATTTACTAAACTTTGCATACAGCTAACGGTCCTTGAGAAATTGCAACACAATCCTCAAATAATCGGCATGTTCTTTCTCACTTCGAGAATAGATCAAAATATCATCAATTAACACAATCAAAAACATATCCAAGTATTGCATCAACACACTGTTCATTAGATCCATGAAAGCTGCAGGGGCATTCTGTCATGACCCAACCCCGTAGGCGATGACTGGTGCCCGAGTTGGGCACCCATATACATACCTATCAACTGTAGTCAAATCGAACTATAAAAAAAGTGATACTACTCACAAATATCCTAATGAATTAAAACTTTTTCATGTACGTATGACCTTTTTTATTCGTACCATATCCTAAAAAGGCACTCAAGCTGACAAGGCTGCCATAACACAATAACGTGTATAACATGACATACTTACAAATAACCCACATACACATGTCTACAGGCCTCTAAGAGTAATAATTGTATCATATGGTGGGACAGAGCCCCCACCGTACCCCTGAATAAACAAATATATATATCAAATGACCAGCGTTACAAGTTAGGCTCCGGAATAGTAAAACACTTCCAACATAGCTGAGTGGACATCCTATGCCAGTGGATCCCCCAAAAAATAAATATCTGTACCTACAGGCATGAAATGCATCCCCCCGAAAAAAGAGGGGTCAGTATGATATATGTACTGAGTATGTAGCATAGACTGTAATAAGTAAAGTCATTACCAGAGTAGAATGTGCAAAAATGAACAAAGTATCCAGAAATATCAAAATGCTTATCATAACCACAAATAAGGTATGCAGAAAAATATATGCCATATCCGGCCCCATTATGGGACTCAATGAACAAATCGTGGTCATTTCCCCATCACTAGTGCCACAGCACATCATAACTCCAGAGTAGGGAATATCTCCGTAACAGATCATATCATATCAGATAGTCATATCAGATCATATGTGTACATGACACATCATAACTCTATAAATCCCATGTACAGGTCATACCTGCCCCCTCATGTCGGGGTACGGTGAATAATGCAGAGAAGTACGCACGATAATAAAACCTGACTCGGGCTCGGTGAAGGAAGCATTGAGGCATCCACAAGTGGAGTAGTGATAAACTATATGCAATATAAAATACAAAATATTTCCAGAGACTCAATAGCGTAACTCTGATGCCAAGACATATAAGAGAAATTGAGTGATAATCATAGTGCATGTCTTTCAGATGTCACGATGGTCTATGTCAAAATAGTCTTTCTAAAATCATTTTCCATATTTCCATATATATTATGGGGCTCAATGGAATAATTAAAATAGGCTATCATTCAAAATCAAGACAAGAATCATATTAAGTACCTTTTGAAAGTTACTAAGGGTTATATCAAAATAGCACTTTTGGGAATCATATACACCTATCAAGGCATAACAAATATCTTTTGGAAAATCAAGAAGTTAGCCATCCTAGTGGTTCTACGAATAGGATCTTCCTTGGAATTATATAAAAGTCATATACTTGCTTCATAAAAACCATGTCAATAAGGAAGATTAACTTTACATATTTATGCCCAAAATATGCCAAGAGATAGAATAAGCTTAATACACTTATGCCAAGGACATGCCAAAAGAAAGTCTAAGCCTTACATACTTATGCCAAAAACATGCCAAAAGAAGGAAACGTTAGCTTTACATACCTCTTACGGATTACTCTTAACACGTTTGCCTCATCGTCTCTTGAACCTATTTAACATGAAAGAAATAGGAGCGTCAACAACCCTCGACTTTCCATCATCTTTAAGTTACAGACGAGTATTCATAGAACTCATCTCCTCGCTCGCCTTCTCAACTAGTTCCTTAGTTAGTTAAGGAGTTAATGGAAATCGGGCAGCACCTCCCCTATAACGTGCCCTATTCGAATTTCCAATTACATTCCTAATCACTACAGACAACTAAAAATAACAACCTGCAGCTCATATAAACATAAAACATGGCAACATTAAACAATACAAACTCCAAACAACTCGCTTAAACTACGATATCAAAATAGGGTCTTTAATCTTTATTTCGTAAAACCTTTAACTATACGAAACCGAGGGTCATGTGGCTGCAACCATAAGCCCAAAAACCTCTTTTAGAATACTTTTAGGCCCTGCAACACACCACCACACACCTGCAGCATCACACCACAAGCACAACACCTTGTTTAAACTTCAATTTAACTATAACGACTCCAATTTAGCTTGCTTCGAACGTTAAACATTTCTACGACATTTTTACACTTCCATCAGCATAAAAGGTGTTTAATACACCCTATAAAAACACCATAAACTTCAAATTGGAATAAAAGACCTTACCTTACCCGAAATTAGCCCAAACTTGCCAAATCGCACCTCGGAAACTCTTCAAACTTGCTAAAATCGCGCGGACTGCTTGTTATCCATTTGGTGCTGCTCCAAGCCATTATTTTATATTATTAACACCTTCATATCATTTCAAACCCTTACCAAAACGTGGGAGAAGAGAACCAAGCCATACCTTAACAAATGGCTTTCCAAACTTGCTGAAAATTAACTTCGGAAACTCCTTAACATGCTGAAAGTTGTGGACTATTCGTGTCCCTTCTTTGCTTTCCCAAATAGATATTTTACACTATTAAACTCCATCATGTAGCCTTGGTATACCTTAAATAATTAATTTACGAAACGAAATCAGAGGGCTTACCTTAAATTGGAGCAACCCATGGCTGCCTCTCTCTTGTTCTCATGTTTTTGCTCTCCATTTTTCGCTAAGTTCTTATAACCCTATTTCCAATCTCCTCTCTTATGGAGTATCTCCTTCTCTTTCTTTAGGATTATTTTATAGCATTATAGATTATCCGACTCACATGACGACTTCTAAGAAACTTAAGAGACTTCCTAGAAACTTAAGAAGCTTAAGAAGCATTCCAAGGTACCAAAGTACGGGGTGTAACACATTCATTAGTCCAAAAGACATAACCAAGAATTCAAAGTGACCATACCAAGTTATAAAAGCCATCTTCGGAATATCACATTCCCTTAGTCAAAGTTGATGATAACCCGAACGGAGATCAATCTTTCTAAAGTAGCTTTGTCACGACCCGACCTAGGGCCTAGTCCTAACATAGTGATCAAAACCCTGAATAGCTCCAACCAAGCATCTTGTCATATCATAAAGTATAAATAAGGTAAAGTAAATTCATAAATATCATAAGAGAGTATAGAATATGAAACATAACAGAGAATGTCACTTGACTACATAGAATAAAACCATTTGTTCAACTAGATGCCTCTACTCATGAATATAGGGCGGGGTTAAGACATGTCCCTAGATCACCCACATAGTAAAGAAATAAATTTCTTTTGTAAGTAGGAAAACAACAACTCAAAACTAGTCCTCGATAAATGAGGACTCACCACAACTACTTTGACAAGCAAGCTTAACTAGCCACGTGGATGGATACGATCCTCAATCTCAACCCCTACATTATGAGATAATATAGGAAACAATATGTTCTAGTGCATTTGAATGTACTAAGTATGTAGGCATGGTATGCAATATAAATCATAGGATGCAATGATTTAGAATATACATGATAAAGAGGATAAGTAAAACCATGAGGAATCCATAATGATCCAAGAATTTAAAAGACGTAACCGAAGATAATAAAATAACATAATACTCATATACATATGTGGGATAGGAACCATAACCGACAATTAGACCATGCGAGCTATAACACGGAATCCTGTTGTCTCCCATACCACGAAGAAAAAAAGGAAATCTACTTGCCAAGGGAATCTCCCTATTCATGGATAGTCTAGTAAATCATGCTATTTATATAGAAACATACTCATAATGATCATAAACAATGATTTAAATAAAAATTGAAATGGCCCAATACAATTCATCAAAATTGAAGTTGGAAAGTAATGAGAATTAAAGAGATTATTGAAATAAACCTTGGACTTGAATTTGATAAAAGAGGCTTGCTCTTGAAGAAACCCTAATGGAAGCTTGATGAACTCTTGAGGAATCTTGGGAGAGAAGTTTAAAATTTGTTTAGGAAAATAAAAAGTTTAGGAGTATTTAAGATCCAATTCATAATGAATCTAGTCCTTAAAAACGTCCACACACATTATTAGAATGTAGAAAAAATACCAAACTACCCCTCATTAAAATTTTAATCTAGCAACCCTACGACTTGAGCCCACGGGTCATAGATATGGTGACAAGTCGTAATGATGACTCGTCTTGCAGGTCTTGATAAAGGCCTAAAAATCAAGCCTCAGTACTTTTGCTATGGATTGTGTTTACGACTCGTCGTCCTTTCTGTGGGTCATCAAAAAGGATAGTCTTGTAAGTCTGAAAAACCTACAAGTTGATAGTCTCTGAAGTTGCATCATGACTTATTTATAAGAGTCATAAACCTCTCTACAATACTTCCTGTTGATTCATAGAAAATATTCTGAGGGTTAGTGGTTCGCAGGGTTCGAGGCTTGCTCTACGGCTTATTTCTATGAGTCGTAGACTATTGTAGACTCATAGACCCTAACTTGACTTATCCAAATTTCCAATCCTCTTCTTCACCTATACGAGTAAAGTTAAAGACCTATAACAACTTCTATGAGTCATAGACTGACTCATAGACGTGAGTCAGTTTCAATCCTTTTTGAAAAAAATTACTTTCGTTCGTCTTTTCGTCTTATGGGGTCTTACAATATCTCCCCCTTGAGAACATTCTTCCTCGAATGAGATTCAACTAGTGTAGGAAAGACATGGAAAGAGGACTAGAAACCAACATGAACAGGAGGACACCTTAAAATGCGTAGAACATGTAAGCATCATACTTATCATAAAACATGGCTTTTGAAAAAAAATCACTTTCATGAATCATACATAAATAAGAATGACATATGAAACTAAAATGTAGGAGAGAAACTTAGTAAATTTAGGCTTGAGTAAAAGGAAAGAGGTATGGATAACGCTTCATCATGTCTGCCTTCACTTCCCATGTAGCACTCTCTACTTGTTGATTTCTGCACAACACCTTGACTAACGCAACATCTTTATTCCTTAACCTCTTCATTTTCCGGTCTAGGATTTCCATCGAAACTTCCTCATAAGTCAAATTCTCATTAATTCTCACAATTTCCAATGGCACAATAGAGTTTGGATCACCACAAATTCTTTCAACATTGATACATGAAATACCGGATGAACCATAGCCAACTCAAATGGAAAATCTAACTCATATGCCACTTTACCAACACGTTTCACTATTCTATAGGGTCCTACATATCTAGGACTCAACTTCCCTTTCTTCCCAAATTGCATTACTCCTTTCATAGGTGAAACCTTCAAATACACCCAATCATCCACATTAAATTCAAGCTCTATTCCCCTAGTATCCAAATAGGACTTTTGACGACTTTGACCATTTTCAATCTTTTTCTTATGAGCCTTACCTTATTCATAGCATCAACAACTAAATATGGACCAATCAATGCCATTTCACCCACTTCAAACCATCCAACCGGAGATCTACATATTCTCCCATACAAGGCTTCATAAGGAGCCATTTGGATGCTAGAGTGATAACTATTATTGTAGGCAAATTCAATCAATGGAAAATGCTCATCCTAAATTCCTTTAGGATCAATCACACATGCTCTTAACATATCTTCCAAAGTTAGGATCATTCTTTTGGCTTGTCCATCAGTTTGAGGATAGAAATCGGTACTTAGCTTAACTCTAGTGACAAGACCTTTTTTAAATGACTTCCAAAATTGTGAAGTGAATTGAGTACCTCTATCCGTTATAATTGACAAAGGAACACCATGAAGTTTTAAAAGTTCACAAATGTACAACCTAGCATAATCTTCAGCACTAATCTTCACCGGTAGAAAATGTGTTGATTAAGTCATTCGGTTCACAACGACCCAAATAGAGTCATGTTTTTTTCTAGTTAGAGGCAAACCCGTTACAAAGTCCATGTTCACATATTCCCACTTCCAAGTAGGAATTTCATTATCTTGAGCCAAACCTCCTAGTTTTTGATGGTCAACTTTAACTTGTTGACAATTAGGACACTTAGCCACAAGCTCCACTATGGCCTTCTTCATGCCATTCTACCAATACACTTCCCTCAAATAACAATACATCTTGGTGGATCCCGGATGAATTGAATATTGAGAGCTATGGGCCTCATTCAATATCAGCTCTCTTAGTCCATCAATATTAAAAACACACAAACGACCTTGGTAACATAGTACCCCATCTCCCTTTGGGAGAAAGACTCAATTTCCTTTTCGAAAACTAACTTCTTTAATTCAACCAACACCGGATCATTATCTTGTTTAGCCTTAACATTCGGCACAAGAGACGATTCCGATCCATTATGTACCAGGACACCTCCATTATTGGAGTCAACCAAATGCATACTTAAATGTGCCAATCGATGAACATATTTAACCAAATCCTTCTTATCTTCCTCAACAAATGCAACACTACCCATGGATAATCGACTAATAGCATCGATTGCAATATTTACCTTACCCAGATGGTACATTACACTCATGTCATAGTATTTTAGAAGTTCAAGCCACCTCCTTTGTCTAAGGTTCAAGTCCCTTTGGATAAACACATATTGCAAACATTTATGGTCAGTGAACACATCAACATGCACCTCATAAAGATAGTGAAGCCATATTTTCAAAGCAAACACAACCATCGCAAGTTCAAGATCATGGGATGGATAGTTCCTTTCATGTACCTTAAGTTGCCTTGAAGCATATGCCATTACCTTACCATGTTGCATTAATACACAACCTAAACCAACACATGAGGCATTACAATAAACCACAAATCCATCCGAACCTTCTGGCAATATCAAAATAGAAGCCGACATAAGACAATCCTTCAATATTTGGAAGTTGTTTTCACATTCATCCGACCATTAAAATTTCACCTTCTTTTGGGTTAACTTAGTCAAAGGCGAAGCAATAGAAGAAAACCCTTCAACAAATCTTTTATAGTACCCGACTAGACCCAAGAAACTTCTAATGCCCAAAGGGGATATTGGTCTAGGACAATTCTTAATCGCCTCCATTTTCCTTGGATCTAATTTAATTCCATTACCGAACACCACATGGCCATGAAATGCAACTTCCCTTAGCCAAAACTCATTCTTATTAAATTTGGCAAATAATTGCTTCTCCCTTAATGTTTGCAATACAATTCTCAAGTGACCCATATGATCTTTCTTATTTCGAGAATAGATCAAGATGTCATCAATGAACACCACAACAAACATGTCCAAGTATGGCTTAAAAATTTGATTCATCAAATCCATGAAGATAGCGGGAGCATTAGTCAAACCAAATAACATTACTTAAATTCAAAATGACCATACCTTGTTCAAAATGTTGTTTTAGGAATATCACACTCCCTTACCCTTAGTTGATGATAACTGGATTAGAGATCAATCTTAGAAAAGTAACTTTCTTCTTGTAATTGGTCAAACAAGTCATCTGTCCTCAGAATTGCATACTTGTTCTTTACGGTGACCTTGTTCAATTATCGGTAATCTATACACATTCGGAGTGACCTATCCTTCTTCCTAACAAACAACACGGGATCACCCCACGGTGAAATACTTGGCCTTATCAAACCCTTATCCAACAAATCCTTCAATTACTTCTTTTAACTCCGTAAGTTTAGACAGAGCCATACGGTAAGGAGGAATAAAAATAGGTTGGGTATCAGGAAGGAGATATATGCCAAAATCAATTTCACTTTTGGAAGTACTACTGGGCAAGTCATGAGGAAACACATCGTGAAACTCATTAACTATAGGGACCAACTAAAGAATGGGAGTTTCGGAATCAACATCCCTAACTAGCACAATATGATAATGCACCCTTTGGAAATCATTTTCCAATCCTTAAGACATGAGATAAATCAACCCTTAACCACTAAATTGTTACCCTTCCATTCAAGAATAGGCTCATTAGGAAAGTGAAACTTAACCACACGGGTCCTACAACATATAGATGCATAAGCGGTGTGTAACTAATCCATACCAATAATGATGTCAAAATCGATCATGTAGAGTTCAACAAGATCACATGAAATAACTTTGTGCAAGACCGACATGGGAATTTTTTTATAAGATCTCTTGGCTAATACTGAATCACCAACAGGAATATAAACCAAAAAAGGTTCCAATAACACTTCCGAGCACACATTAAATCACATATCAAGGTATGGAGTAACAAAAGACAAGTTGGCACCCGAATGAAGGAATGCATAAACATCAAAGTTAAAGACCCATAATATATCTGTGACCACATTGGGAGTCTTATCCACATCTTTCCTAGCATGAAGGGCATAGAATCGGTTGTTACATTGGCCACCCTTAGGTTGAGCTTGGGTTCCTTGTTGCACTTGGCCTCCTTGTGGATGGCATTTTCCACCCTTGTTGGCTATATGAGGGCACTCGGACTGCTTATAGATCATCTTACCACATCCATAGCAAGCACCCGTTCCCATCAAACATCTACCTCCATGATTCTTTGCACACTTTGCACACTTAGGAAAACAAGGGCTACTAGCATTCACAACTCCTCCTCCTTGAGCTTTAGAGTATGGTACCCTATCATTAGCAAACTTCTTCCCCAAGCCTTGTCATTTTTTAGAGCAGCCACTGCTACCACCATCGATCCTAGCATGAAGAAACCCACCTTCATACTGGGCCCTCTTAGAATCCCTTATCCTTATCTCCTTGAGCTTTTCTCCTTCAATTTGTTCGACAAATTCATGAGCCAAGAAATGTACATTTCTTTATCAAGCATGGAAGTACAATATTCCTTAGCAACCAATTCAGACATCCCCAATATAAATTGACTTATTCGGGCACGTGGATCATCAACCAATAAAGGAGCATACTTGGATAACTTAGTAAACTTGAGGGTATATTCCCTCATTCCCATATTGCCTTGTCAAAGATAATGACCTCCAACACCTTAGATTCCCTTAGTTCAAGAGGGAAAAAATGATCAAAGAAAGAAAGTTTAAAGGCTTCCCATTCAATAAGACCTTCATCCACCCTCTCTATCTTCCATTGGTTATACCATACTTGTGCAACACTCTTAAGTTGATTGGCTGCTAACTCCATTTTTCTTTGGACGACACCCCCATAATGCTCACTATCTTGTAGACCTTATCTATAAATTCTTGAGGGTCCTCATCAACCTTTGAGATATAAAAGTCCAGAGGGTTTATTCGAGCAAAGTCCCTCACTTTTGAGGAACTGCAACCCCTTGATTGGTCACTAATTAGGCTAGCATAGTAATGGCAGTCTGAAACTCTGCACTAGTCACTTGGTTAGGTAGGAGACCATTGTCTTGAGGAGATGGGGGAACTTGGACTTCATTAACATTATTTCCCCTTGGCAATGGTGGTCTTCTTGGAGGTATGATTTCTGAAAATTGCAAAGGAAGAACATTAGGGAAAGGGAGTCTTAAGGTCAACTTTATATCATAACATAGAACATGAAAGAAGTGACAATTCCTAAAACATCTTATAACCTCCTATTCATAGATGTGGAACACTTCACAACCATGACTAAACCTTTACTTGACGCGGCATGCTGGATGCCCTAGGATATCTTAAAACTTGTTCTTTGATACCAAGTTTGTTATGAACTAATCTAGATCCTAGTCGTAACACGGTGACCAAAACCCTGAAGGGCTACGACCAATCATCTTGTCATATCATAAAGCATACATTAGGTAAAGTAAATACAGAAAGATCATAAGAGAGTCTACAATATGGAGCATAATGGAGAATGTCACTTGATAACATAGACTCAAAACATTGGTCCAACTAGATGCCTCTACTCATGAATATGGGCGGGGGATAATACATTTCCCTACCTTAACCTTATAGTAATGAAATAAATGTCTTTTGGATGTAAGAAAAAAAACTCAAAACTAGTCCTCGATAGATGAGGACTCACCACAACTCCTTTGACAAACAAGCTCAACTAGCCACATGTATGGATACGATCCTCAATCTCAACCCCTATATTATGAGACAATATAGGAAACAATATGTGTTAGTACGTTTGAATGTACTAAGTATGTGGGCATGGTATGCAATATAAATCATAAGATGCAATGATTTAGAATATACATGATAAAGAGGATAAGTAAAACCATGATGAATACCATAATGATCCAAGCACTTAAAAGACATAAACGAAGATCATAAAATAACATAATACTCATATACATATATGGGATAGGAACCATAACCGATAATAAGACCATGCGAGATATAACATGTAATCCTATTTTCTCCCTGTACAATAGAGAAAAAAAGGAATCTACTAGCCAAATATCCCACTAGGCGGGTCATCTACATATGCTATATATGGATCAACTAGCTAAGCCATAAGGCAACCTACAGTAGCACGTAGTTTAAGAGACATCAGGTTGCTACTAAGGCTTTTGGTAGGGCTCCCACCTCAAGTCCTCTTGGTGCTAAGTCAAATCCCATGGAATACATACATAGCATAGTAATCATAGTTAACATATTATAGACATGATCATAGGTTTGAAATTCATGGAGTAGCTCATTTCATAACATAAGTATAATGTGAGTATTGTCCTTCCATAATACAATTCATACATACATAATTGATATCATTAGGCCTTAAGTCACCATATAGGGCCCTAAGTTACCTATCCTGATACTTGCATGAAAATCATAACTTGAACATACTTGTAATTCATGATCGTAATTCATACTTTAATTTAGGGTAAAAATCATATACATAATCAATTTGATTGAAAACCATGAGAATACCTTAGAAACATTGAACTCCATGAACATAATGCATATAATTCATCATAGGAAATAGCTCGATGCATGGGCTTTTATAATTCAAATTAAAATCATGCAATTTACATAGAAACATACTCATAATGATCATAAACAATGATTTAAATTGAAATTGAAATAGCCCAATACAATTCATCAAAATTAAATTTGAAAAATAATGAGAATTCATGAGATTAATGAAATAAACCTTGGACTCCATGAGTGGAAGGGACCCATGAATCAATCCACACATACCTTGATTAAAATTGAGCTTGAATTTGAGAAAGGAGACTTGCTCTTGAAGAAACCCTAATTGAAGCTTGATGAACTCTTGAGGAAACTTGGGAGAGAAGTCTAAAATTTATTTAGGAAAATAATGAGGGAAAATAAGGAGTTTAGAAGTATTTAGGATCTAATTTATAATGAATATAGTCTTTAAAAACGTCTACATACATTATTAGAATGTAGAGAAAACACCAAAATAACCCTCATTAAAATTCCAATTGGGCTACCATACGACTTGAGTCTACGGATCGTAGATATGGTGATGATTTGTCATTACGACTTGTCCTGCAGGTCTTGAGAAAGTCCTAAAAATTAAGCCTTATTACGTTTCTATGAGTCGTGTTTACGACTCATCGTCCTTTTTACAGGTCGTTAAAATGGCTCGTCTTGCAGGTTTGAAAAACTTGCAAGTTGATAATCTCTGAAGTTTCATCATGACTCATTTCTATGAGTTGCAAACCTCTTTACGACTCATCCTATTGAGTTGTAGAAGAAATTTAGAGGGTAAGTGGTTTAAGGGTTTAAGGCCTACTTTACGACTCGTTTCTATGAGTCGTAGACTATTGTATGAGTTGTCATTAGATTTGTAGACTGTAACTTGACTTAGCCAAATTTCCAATCCTCTTCTTCACCTCTACGAGTCAAGTTTAAGACCCATAACAACTTCTACGAGCCATAGACTAAATCATAGACGTGAGTCACTTTTAATCCTTTTTGAAAACAAATTCTTTCATTCAGCTTTTCATCTTATAGGGTCTTACAAGCTTGCTCCTTGAAGTTGATCGAACAAGTCATCAATCCTTAGAATGAGATACTTATTCTTAATTGTGACCTTGTTCAACTGCTGATAATCAATACACATTCGGAGAGAGCCATCCTTCTTTCTGACAAAGAGAACCGGAGCACCCCATGGAGAGATACTCGTCTAATAAAACCCTTATCTAGCAAATTCTTCAACTGATCCTTTGACTCTTTCAATTATGCTAGAGCCATTCTGTAAGGAGGAATAGAGATAGATTGCATATTGGGTAGGAGATCGATACCAAAGTTGATTTCCTTTTTGGGAGGAATACCTGGGAGATCTTCGAGAAAAACTTCTAAAAACTCATTATCAATTAAAACTGACTCAAGAGTAGGAATTTCGGAGTTAGTATTTCTAACCTAAACTAGATGATAGGAGAAACATTTGGAAATCATTTTCTAAGCTTTAAGGCATGAGATGAATTAACCCTTAAACAAGAAATTGCTACCCTTCTACTCTAGGACCGGCTCGTTTGATATTGAAACTTAACCATATGGTTTATACAACATATAGAGGCATAACATGTATGAAGCTAATCCATACCAAGAATGATATCAAAAGCATGTCAAGCTCTACTAGATCAACAGAGGTGACTTTATGGAAAACTTTAACTGGACAATTTCTATAGATTTTTTTATCCATAACCAACTCATCTACAGGAGTATAAACAGAAAAAGGCTCCATTATTGTTTCGGGGATAACATCAAATCTCATGGGCACATAAGGAGTAACAAAAGATAAATTTTCACCCTGTTCAAGCAAGGCATAAACATCATAGTGAAAGACCCGTAAGATACCTGTAACAATATTGGGAGTCTCCTCCACCTCTTGCCTACCATGAAGAGCATAGAACCGGTTGCATTGGCCACCCTTAGGTTGAGCTTGGGCACCTTGTTGCACTTGGCCTTGAGGAAGATCTTCTTTACCTTTGTTGTCAACATGAGGGAACTCAGATTACCTATAGAACACCTTGCCACATCTATAGAAAGCATCCATTCCCATCAAACATCTCCATCAATGATTTTTTCTACACTTTGCACACTTGGAAAATGAAGGGCTACTAGGATTCACACCTGTTCCTTAGGCCTTAGGCTATGACACCCTATATTTCTCAAACTTCTTTTCCAAACCTTGCCTTGTTGAGAACAGCCCCTTCCACTACCACCATCGGTCCTAGCATTGGAGAACCCACCTTCATACCAGACCCTCTTAGAATCTCTTATTCTCATCTCTTTGAATTTCTCTCCCTCAATTTTTTCGACAAAGGTCATGTCGAGATATTTCCATTTCCTTAATAAGCATGGCGGTACAACTTTACTTTACAACCAGATCAGACACCGCTGATATGAATTGACTCTTTCGGGCACATGGATCGGCAACCAATGAAGGAGCATACTTGGATAGCTTGGTGAACTTAAGGGCATAGTCCCTCATACCCATATTGCCTTGCCAAACATTGATGAAATCCAACACCTTTACCTCCCTTAGCTCAAGAGGGAAAAAGAGATTAAGAAAAATAAGCTTGAAGGTCTCCCACTCAATAGGACTTTTACCCACTCTTTCTAACTTCCATTGGGTATGCCAAACTTGAGCCACACTCTTGAGTAGGTAGGCCACCAACCTGCTTTCTGTTCCAAAATCACCCTCATAATACTCACTATCTTATAAATCTCATCAATAAACTTTTGAGGATCCTCATCAACTTTCAAACCATAGAATTCAGGATAGTTCATCTTTGCAAAGTCCCTCACTCTAGAAGTCGGAGTAGGAGATTAGAAGGAGCTGCAACCCCTTGGTTGTCCATAACTTGGGCTAGCATAGTGATGGAAGTCCGAAACTCTTGAATTGTCACTTGATCGAGAAGAGGACCGTTATCTTGAGGGACTTGTCATCTTAGAGGCATTTTCAAAAATCGCAAAGAATAATGGTTAGGGAGAGGAAGTCTAAGAGTATATTCTATTGCATGACATAGATCATGAAAGAAGTGAGAATTTCTTAAAATGCCTTATAGCCTTCTATTCATAGATATGTCATGCTTCACAACCATGAATAAGACTCTACTTGATGCAGCATGTTGGACTCCCTAGGGTATCTTAAACCTGATTCTTGTAGCATGTTTGTCATGACCCAGCCTAGGGCCTAGCTGTAACACAGTAATCAAAACCTTGAAGGACCCCGACCAAGCCTCTTGACATATCGTAAGCATACATAAGGTAAAGTAAATGTTGAAATAACATAGGAAGAGTCTAAAACATGATCATAAAATAAATGTAAACTTGACTACATAGACTCCACAATATATGTCCAACAATGCCTATACTACTTAGGAAGGGCGGGGGAAAAGACACATCCCTAGATCACCCTCAATACAAATATAACATAGTCTTTAGAAAGGAAATAACTCATAGAAAGTCCTCTATAGATGAGGACTCACAAAAAGTTCACCGATGTGGAAACTCAATTAGCCACATGTGGGAATATGATCCTCAACCGTTATATTATAAAATAATATAGGCAATAATATGCTTTAGTATGTTTGAATATACTAAGCATGTAGGTATGTCATACAATATGAATCATAGTATGCAATGATCAAACAATGTATATGATAAAGAGGATAGGTAAAGATATGAGAAAACCATAATGATCAAAGCATTTAATAGACATGGTCAAAAATTATAAAAGAGCATAGAGATAATATACATATATGGGATAGAACCATAAATGACAACAATATCATGCGAGCTATAACATGAAATCTCGATGTCTCTCCATACAACAAAAGAAAAGGGAATCTACTTGTCAAGGTAGACTCTACCCCGCTAGGCGGGTTATGTACATATGCTATATTGGCACGTAGTTATTAGACAAAAGACTTTGTACAAGGACCCAGTAGGTCGAGTCCCCACCTCAAGTCATTATTAGGTGCTAAGTCAAATCCTATAGAGTACATAACATAGTAATCATACTTAGCATATATCATAAACTTGTTCATAAACTCCATAATTCATAGAATAGTTTATTTTCATATCATACTTGCAATGTGAGTATAAGACTTTCAACATCATAATATCATGCTTGCATAATTCATATCATTAGGTTCCTAGGTGACCACATAGGGCTCTAAGTCACCTTCTTCATACTTGAATTTAGAGTAAAACTCATATACATAGTCAATTTGGATGAAAACCATGAGAATACTTGAAATCATTGAATTTCATAATCATACTTCATGTAACTCATCATTGAAAAGAGTTTCATGCATGAGCATTCATAATTCAACTTAAAATCATGCAATTTATTTGGAAACATAATTATAATGATTGTTGATACAATATAAAACACAATTGAAATAGCCCAATATATAATTCATCAAACTAGGGTTACAAACCCAATTAAAATTAATGAGATTGTGAGTAAAAACCTTGGGACTCCATAGGTAAAAGGAACTCATGGATCAATCCTCACATACCTTGAATGAATTTGAAATTTTAATTGAGAAAGGAGACTTGTTCTTTGAAGAAACCCTAGCCAAAACTTGAAGAAGATAAAGCTCTTTTGAGGAACCTTGGGAGAGAAGTCTTAAAAGTGATCTTAGAGCTAATGAGGGAAAAGAATAGACTTGGGAGTATTTAGGATAACTACATAATGAATCTAGTCCCAAAAACATCCACATACATTTATGAAAGAATAGAAAATGACCAAAATACCCTTCTTTTAACTGAGAATTGGGACCCATCACGAGTCATCACCATAAACCATCAAAGGCACCACGGTCTGTGGTACTGTCCGTGGTAAGGGACTTGGGAACACTGCCCACCATGGCTCATGAAGAGAACTATGGTCCATAGGGATCTTTCGTGGTGGCTTTCCTGGGCAAACGTTCTAGGGGCTTGCAGGGATAGTTTCAGAACCTTCTTCATGGAGACCATGACGGTCCGTGAAGGTTATCACGGTTCGTAAATAATGGGTATGGTGCAGGACCTATAGGAGGGTCTACAGGGGTGAACATCATGGGACCCATCATTGTCTGTGAAGGGCTACACATCCCATGGTGGTCATGGTCCCTGCCTTTGGAAATATTCTGAGAGACTTAGGGGAGGGGTCATCATGGAGAGTGCTCACCATAGATCGTGATGCTCACCACAGCTTATGGTTCTCACCTTTAGTCTCTTTTCATGGTCCCTTCCCTATAGGACTGAAGTTTAGGGACTCCACCATGGTGGCACACCACGAGGCATGGTGCTAGTTTGATTTGTTTTTGGGGATTTTATCTTTTGTTCCTTTTTTTTCGACATCCCAACTTTCGGGGTCTTACACTTAGTACATTCAAAATACTAATGCATGCGCTTTTTCCTACATGATATCACCATGTAAGGACCAGTGCTCCTCCTCGTTCTTCTCCACGTGGATACTTGGGATTGCTTGAAGGCTACTTTTGGTGAGTTTTTATATTTCGGGAATGATACTCCTTACATTTGTCCAACTAGATTCCTCTACTCATGAATATGGGTGAGGGCTAAGATATGTCCCTATCTCACCCTTAATATGAAACATAGCAAAAAGTCTTGGAAATAATAACCAACTCGATTACTAGTCCCCGATAAATGAGAACTCACCACAAACACCGCCGGATAGAAAAGCTTAACTAGCCACAGTGGATAAATATGATCTTCAACCTCAACCGCTACATTATGAGACAATATAGGCAAAAAGTATGCATTAGTACGTTGGAATGTACTAAGTATGTAGGCAATGCAATGCATAGAAAACCATGATTGTACAAATGACTATTTTAAATATCATGATAGGAAAAGTAGTAAAAATTATAAGTAGTCTTTAAGAAGGATGAATGCATGATAAACCATAAGAGTATCATATAAAGTAAAAGATAGGATTAGTCATTTAGAACATGAAAAGGACCATCCATATATGGGATAGGAACCATAACCGACACTAAGACCATGCGAGCTATAATATGGAATCCCAATATTACCCCTATATTGGAGGAAAGAGGGAGAATACTTGCCAAGGTAGAATCCTATAGGCCTAAGTGGATCCACTAAGCGATTATGTGAATCGGGTACTCACCCCCTAGTTCTTAGACTCGGTTACTCACCTCCAAGACTTGATATTTTGGGTACTCACCACTTAGAGATTTGGATATTCACCTTTAATCACTTTGTACCTACGGTGACACGTAGTTATGTGATAAGACACTTTATATAAGGACCCTATATTTCGATTCCCCACCTCAAGTCCATATTTGGTGCTAAGTCAAATCCCACGGAATACATACATAGCATAGAAATCATAATTTTATATATCATAGTCATGATCATAGGTTTGAAATCATAGAGTAGCTCATTTTCATAACATACTTGTAATGTGAGAATTGTCCTTTCATCATTACAAATCATACATACATAGTTTATATCATTAGGCCTTAAGGCACCACATTGGGCCCTAAGTCACCCTTTCCATAATTTTCATGAAAATCATCATTCGAAACATACTTATAATCCATGATCATAATTGAAATACATAATCATAATTCGAACTTAGAAAATCATGATCATAGCTTATACTTGAAATTAGGGTAAGACATGAATACATGATCAATTGATTTGAAAATCATGTAATTTACTTGAAAACATGCATGATCATAAACTTTATATCATCCCATACATAATTCATATAGATAGTATCATTAGGAAGTATAGTTGAAAATACCCATATTTTACATCATGAACCCTAGAGATCAAAATAGGAGAATTTATGGAAAAACTCTTCAATTTAATGCAATAACCATCAATTTATATCAAAATAGACTCATGATCATACTTTGAGTCATAATTCATAAAATAGGAATAGAGATCATAAAACCCATAAAATACCATACTTTAATTTGATAGAAAACTTGAAAAATTGATTGGGCTTGATGGATGAAAGGATTCATGAATCAATACCCACATAACTTAAGTGAGAACACCAATTAGTTTGGAAGAACTTGAGAGTTTTGATGGAGACCTTGAGTGAATTTACTTGAAGTCTTCAATGGAGTCCTTGAGAGTCTTTTATAGAGAAAGAAATATTTGAGTAGGTGAATTATAGAATAATGAATAGAATTAGAGGTTTAGGTTAATTTATAGTATTGAATTAGGTCCTAAAAACGTCTAGGTTCATTATCTAATAATTTAGGAAAAGTTCTAAAGTGCCCTTACTAAAAACTAAATTAGGCCAAAAACACATTGCTAGGTCTGTGATGCGGAGGCAAGCAAGTCCGCATCACGGACTTGTCGCGGACCTTACTAGTTTGCGCAATTCCTTGAGAAATCTATCTTTTGATCTACGGCTCCTAAAAATCACTGAAATTATTTTCCAATAGGTTTTGACCCCCTGATCGATATTCTAAACTCAGATTTTCCAAAAAGATTAAGGATAATGCATTACTTGAGCGGCCTATTCCCAAGGCATTCTTAAGGCACTTGTGAGCATTTTTGAGGGATGTTACACGTGTTCTCTAGATAATGCCTCAAGGAAGAGTACTCCACCTAGAGCAATAGATGCTAATGAGGCCCCAGTTCCTCAAGTTCCCAGGGCTCCACTTGAGGAGGGAGTTACACATGCAGAATTTTGAATTATCATCACTTTATTGGCCCAAGCCGGATCCAACCAAGCTAATCAAGGCGTAGCTCCTCCTCCAACTCAAGTGCCTACCCTGGATGATGGAATTCAGGACTTCAAGAGGATGAATCCACCCGAGTTGTGTGGTTCCAAGGTAGATGAGGATCTAATGGAGTTTATTGAGGATGTTTATCAAATTATGACAATTATGGGAGTACCTCCAACTGAAAAGGCCGATCTAGTGGCCTCTCAACTCAAGGATATAGCAAGAGCTTGGTATGAACAGTGGTTGGTTATGAGGGGTAAAGGTATGGAACCCATAGAGTGAGCAGAGTTCAAGGGTGCCTTCTTAGATCATTTCTTTCCTTTGGAGCTAAGGTAGGCAAAGATTCAAGAGTTCATCAATCTTCGCCAAGGGAGCATGAGTGTGAGAGAGTATACCCTCAAATTTACAAAATTGTCTAAGTATGCTTGTTTTATGGTTTCTGACCCAAGGGAGAGGTCAAGACGGTTCAAAAAGGCTAGAGTTGATGGTAGAGGGTTCACTCACCAAAATTCCAGTTATGGTGGTGGTGGAAAGGGCCAAAGTGGGAGAGGATTCATGGGGCAAGGTACCATCAATACTCCTCCCCCAAGGTTTAAAAAAGACAAATATGTCAATCTTATGGTCCCAAGAGAGAATGTGGATGATCAAGATTTCCCCGCTTGCAAGAAGTGTGGGAGAACTTACAAAGAGTAAATGCTTAGCCGGCTCCAATACATACTTCAAGTGTGGTAAGCCGGGTCACTAAGCTAGATATTGTAGTATTGGCGGTGGTAGGCCTTGCAGACAAGTTGCTCATGGTGTACAAGCTCAAGGGAGTGACCAACGCACCAACCGATTTTATGTTTTTTATGGGAGATAAGAAGTTGAGGAAATACATGATGTCGTCGTTGGTATGTTAAAGGTCTTTGATTTTGATATGTATGCATTATTAGATCCAGGTGCCAATTTATCATTTGTTACTCCATTTCTTGCTAATAGGTTTGATGTGTTACCCGAAATATTATTGGAACCCTATTTGGTGTCTACCTTCATTGGTGAGTTGGTTGTTGCTAGAAAATCCTACAAGGATTGTCTCGTGTCTATCTTGCATAAAGTTCTTCCTTGTAATCTCATTGAGCTTGACATGGTATATTTTGATGTTATTCTTGGGATGGATTGGTTGTATGTGTCATATGCTTCTATAGATTGTAGAACATGTAGAGTCAGATTTCAATTCCCAAATGTGCCTATTGTCAAATGAAAGAGTCATGATTCGGTAGTTAAAGGTAGGTTCATTTCTTTTCTTAAAGCCCAGAAATTGATTTCTAAGAGTTGCATCTATCATATTGTGAGAGTTAGAGATGTCAACTCTGAAAGTCCTTCTCTTGAGTCGGTCCCCATATTTAATGAGTTATCCGATGTGTTTCTCGATGACCTCCCAATGTCCCTCCTAAAAGGGAAGTTGATTTTGGTATCGATATTCTCCCTAATACCCAAATAATCTTTGTTCATTCCTACCGAATGGCCCTAGTAAAATTAAAAGAGTTAAAGGAACAATTAAAAGACTTGTTGGAAAAGGGATTCATAAGGCCACATATTTCACCATGGGATGCTTCTATGTTATTTGTGAGAAAGAAAGATGGGTCGCTTCGAATGTGTATAGACTATTGTCAATTGACCAAGGTGAATATTAAGAACAAATATCCAATCCCTAGGATAGATGATTTATTTGACCAATTCCAAAGGGAAAGTCATTTTTCAAATATTGATCTCTAGTACGGCTATCATCAATTAAGAGTAAATGAGAGTGATATTCCCAAGATGGCATTTCAAACGAAGTATGGATATTTTGAGTTTTTAGTGATGTCATTTGGATTTACAAATTCCTGATGGTATTTATTGATCTAATAAATAGAGAGTTCAAACCCTACCTCGATATGTTTGTGGCTGTCTTCATTGACGATATGTTAATTTACTCTCGAGGTGAGGAAGAACATAAGGGTCATTTGAGAATTGTGTTTCAAACCTTGAGGAATAGGAAATTATTTGCCAAGTTTAGTAAGTGTGAATTTTTGTTGGAAGAGGTGGCATTCATGGGTCACATGGTGTCTTGTTATGGAATCAAGCTTGATCCTAAGAAGACGGAGGCAGTGAGGAATTGGCCTAGACCATTTTCTCCTTCGGATATTAGGAGCTTCGTAGGTCAAGCTGGGTATTATAGAAGGTTCGTCAAAGGGTTCTCTTCCATTTCATCTCCTTTGACGAAATTGACCCAAAAGAAGGCAAAGTTCCTATGGACGGATGACTGTGTAAGGAGTTTCCAAACCTTGAAAGATCGATTGACCTCCGCTCCTATTTTGACTCTATCGAAAGGGTTGGAAGGGTTCTTCGTATAGTTTGATGCTTTAAGGTTGGTTTAGGTTGTGTTTTGATGCAAACCGACAAGGTTATAGCCTATGCTTCTAGGCAATTAAAGGTGCACAAGCGTAACTACCTTACCCATAATCTTAAGTTAGTGGCCATTGTGTTTTCCCTAAAGATTTAGATAATTACCTCTATGGAGTATATGTGGATATATTTACTAGTCACAAGAGTCTCCAATACATGTTCACCCAAAAGGATCTCAACCTAAGGCAAATGAGGTGGTTCGAATCCTCAAGGACTATGACATGAGTGTATATTATCATCTGGCCCAATCAAATAATCCAAAGGAGAAAATCATATCTTAAAGCTCATCACTTCAATAAAGGCATTGAAGTCAGGATTGTCGATGCGCTTAGTAGGGTGTCTATGGAGAGTGTGGACCTTGTTGATGAAGGGAAGAGGGAGTTGGTAAGGGATGTTCACTGGTTGGTTAGATTAGGGTGAAGTTGAGTGGTTCTAATGAGGGAGGTGTATTTGTCCAAAATGGGTCTGAATTGACTTTGGTAGTAGATGTTAAGTGAACAAAGACCTTGATCCGACATTGGTGGGGTTAAATAAATTGGTGGAAGAGAAGAAAGTAGAATTCTTTTCACAATGGAGAGATGGGGTACTTTATTACCAAAGTCTGTTATGTTTTCTGAATTGAATGGCCTATGGGATTTTATCTTGAAGAAGGCTCAAAATTCTTTATATTTTATTCATCTCGGTTCAACCAAAATATAACGAGATTTAAAGGAGATATATTTTTGGGTGGAATGAAAAAAGACATAGCATGGTTCGTAGCCAAATGCCCAAATTGTCAACAAGTCGAGGCCAAACACCAAAGAAGGGTGGCCTAGCACAAGTCATTAAAATCCCCACCTGGTAGTGGGAGGATGTGAACATGGACTTTATAGTAGGTTTTCCTCGTACTCAGAAACATCATGACTTGATTTGGGTGGTGGTTGATAGGATAACAGAGTCAGCTCACTTTCTACTGGTCAAGACTTCTTATAGTGTCGAGGATTATGCTAAGTTGTATATTCGGGAGTTGGTAAGGTTGCATGGTGTACCGTTGTCAATTATTTTAGATCTTGGTATCCAATTCACTTCTTATTTTTGGAATTCGTTTCAAAGGGGCCTTGATACTAAAGTAAAGCTAAGCACTGCATTCCATCTTCAAATTGATGGGCAAGCTGAGAGGATATTTCAAACACTAGAGCACATGTTAAGGGCTTGTGTGTTTGAATTCAAGAAAAGTTGGGATGGCCATCTACCGCTTATTGAATTCTCTCAAAGCAATAGCAACCACTCAAGTATTGAGATGGCACCATTTGAGGCTTTTGTATGGGAGATGATGTAGGTCTTCAGTGGGTTGGTTTGAAGTGGGTGAGATGACCTTGTTGGGTCTTGATTTGGTACTTGATGCTTTGGATAAGGTGAGGATCATTAGAGAAAGGTTCAAGATGGATCAAAATAGCCAAAAGTCCTATTCGGATACTAGGAGAAGGGACCTTGAATTTAGTGTGGATGATTGAGTTTATTTGAAGGTTTAACCATGAAGGGTGTGATTCAGTTTGGTAAAAAGGAAAAGTTGAGCCCTAGGTATATGGGGCCTTATAGTATCGTGAGATGCACTGGCAAGATGTCTTATGAGTTGGAATTGCCATTAGAAATGACGATAGTTCATCCGATATTCCATATGTCTATGTTGAGGAAGTGTGTAGGTGATTCAATTTCCATTGTGCCATTGGAAGTAGTGAATGTTGAAAAAAACTTAAACTATGAAGAGGTACCAGTTGAAATTTTGAATCGATAAATCAAAGATTGATTAACAGGGAAGTTGCATCTGTCAAAGTCCTTTGGAGGAATTAACAAGTCAAAAGTGATACATGGGAGGCAGAAACGGATATGATAAAATTACCCCCTCATCTCTTTCACTCTACTAAAGCCTAAGGCATTAATTTGTTTTTGCCGAATTACTTAAAATCCTTGCATTTCAACTTTTCATGTCATATACCTGCATAATTATGAAATGTATTTGAACGATGTTTAAATTGCACTATCGCATGCATGTTGGATTGCTAGTCCTTTTTCCGTGTCCTTTCTATGCTAGTTGACTCTCATTCGAGGACAAATACTCCCAAGGGGGAGATATTGTAATATTTTGAAAGTTGAAAAGTCGAAACAAAGGAAAAACTTGGGAAAAATAGACTGGTTTAAGGATTACGACTCAACTTACGAGTTGTAGGAGTGACTCGTAGGATTGATGCTGATGTTGGAAATTTAGCTAAGTTAGGAAGTGAGTCTAAGAGTCAAGTTATGACTCGTAGAAGTGAAGACGACTCATAGAAGTGAGTTGTAGATGCAAAACCTGAGTTATGCACATTGCAGTCTTAGTATCTTTTCTACAACTCAACAAGACAAGTCATAGAACATTTAATGAGTCGTAAAGTTGATTCGTAGAAGAAACTTTAGAGACTTAGTTTTTAGGGTTTTCAAACCCTGCAGGATGAGTCATTTCTATGACTCGTAGGAACCTCTACGATTTGTAAGGACCAATTCGTAGGGTCTGTTCAACCATATTTTAATGAGGGGTATTTTGGTCCTTCCCTATGTATTAATAATGAATGTGGACGTCTTAGGGATAATTTCTCACTATTTACTGATCCTAAGTATTCCCAAGACTCTCATTCTCACATTAACTCTCAAATTCACAAAATCCTTCTCTCCCAAGGCTCCTTTTAAAGGTCATCTTCATCACCAAGCAAATTCTAGGGTTTTTTCAAGATTAAGTCTCCCTTTCCAATCTCAAAGTCAAATATTTATCAAGGTACGTGGGTCTTTATCTATGTGTTCTTCCACCCATGGAGTCCCGAAACCCCTTTTTAATCAAATCTCTTGATTTCAAGTAATATTTTCCTATGGGTCATTCTAATTTCTACTTAATAGCATGAATAATGATTAAGCTAATGATTATTGGTCCATTTTGATGCAAAATGATTTCAAAATGCATGGATTGATGGTTTGCAATTATTTTCTCTACTTAGCTCCTTAAAGGTTCTTAAAATTCACGGTGCATTGTTTAGAGTGTGATTTTAAATTGATAAACTTCATAGTATTATGCATGATTTCATCTACATATATTTTGAAAGTTGAATTGACTTGAACCCACCTTTTACTCTACTTTCATTAAAGCATGATTTGAAGGTGATGGACTCCAATTAAAAGTTTATGAAAGCTAATGACTATGATTATGGGAGTTTTTTCAATGAACGAACGAATGTTGTTGAGAGGTTTTCCCATCCAAGATATGGATTCTTTATGCGATAGGAAAATTCTTACATACTTGAATCATCAAAGGTTTTAAGGAGCTATTCTACCGAATAATGATTTGATGTCTCAACTTTATATGTATGTTTATGATACTATGATATATTATTCTGTGGGATTTGACTTAGCACTGAATGAGGCTTAAGGTGGGGTATGGTAAGGAAATCGTAGTAGTAACCTCTTGTTTTATTAACTATGTGCCACCATAGGAGCCTTTGTTGGCTAGGCTAGTGGATCCACAAATGAAAATTTATGTTAAAGAAATGAATGTTGGCGGAGCTCTACCTTAGCAAGTTGTCTCCCCTTCCAATGTAGGGGGTTACATTGGATTCAATGTTATAGCTCACATGGTCTTAATATCGGGTATAGTCATCTTCCCACATATGTATGATTCAAATTCTATCTACTTGGTTACTCATGCATGCACTCATTTATGTACTTTACTTTATAAATTTCCTAATGTTTTCCATTGTATTGTAAGTCTGCATACTTAGTACATTCAAATTACTAATGCATACTCTTTTTCCTACATGATATCACCATGCAGGTACCGTTGCTCCTCCTCGTTCTCCTCCACATGGCTAGTTGGGATTGCTTGAAGGCTACTTTTGGTGAGTTCCCATATTTCGAAAATAATACTTCTTTTCCTTTCTAGATTATACTATGTTTAGACTTTTAGACATCTATTATGGTACTTTATTTTTAATTTGTTTGAGGGTGAACTAGGGACATATCTTAGCGCCCACCAAGTCTAAGATTTAGAGGTATTATTGGACATATGTAAGGTGAATCTTGACTACTATAGTGCTTTCTTATAATGTTTTCACCTAGTACCTCTTTCCCCTTTTTTCTTCTTATTTATTTATTGTCATTACCAATGAAAGACTAAAAGAATGCTAAGAGTCTTATTTGAGGTATCTTCGGGTTCTTCATTCGCCGGGTCACATCTAGGCCTTAGGCTTAGGTCTTGACAGGTATCCAAATATTAGACCTATTGGAAATTGTGAGGTTGGGTCTAAGAATCACTCTTATGTATAATAGACCTATGGGTCATAGACATGGCTCGTGGAAGGGCATTGAGGTTCCTTGGGCATTTGGTCTACGAACCCTTCTACGGGTCATAAGACCTCAGACAGATCATAAGAACTGGTCGTGGAACTTATTTCATATTCCACTATCTACTGGAATGTGACATTGGGTCTATTAGTCCATTCTACAGGTTGTAGACCCTTTGACGGGTCGTAGAATAGGCTTGTGGAAGAGGACTGTCAACTGGGCCTCAGGGCTACTCCTACGGACTCTTCCTACGGTCCATTGAACTTTCTACGGTCTCTAGAAGGCATTTGCAAAAGTGTCCTAGAATTTTAAAATTTCACAAAGTGTTGGAAGGACCTACTAGCCTCTCTTATGGTCCATAGAAGCTTCTACGGGCCATATATATCACTCTTAAAGGTCATCTGATGCAAAATTTCAATTTTTCTTTAGGTTGTTATAGAATGAGCTTGCCACCACTTAAGAATGTTACTCTCAACTGAATAAATGGGCCTTGAACACCAATTGCAGTAGCTAAGTAATTCCACACCTTCTTAGAACCAGGACAATCACAAAATAAATGCTCAAAATCCTCTACAATAGCTGTGTTGCACTAACAACATGTCATAGTCCCCACCACCCTCATCTGTATAAGCACCTCGCCAATAGGAATTCTCCTTTTACACACTCTCCACATTAGAAAAGAAATCTTGAACAGCAGACCCTTAAACCAATTCTTTGAGAAAAATTCTTGTCTTTACTTTTCATCTCTTACCAGCTCCCATGCAGTTGAAACTATGAATGTACCATTTCCAGTCAGTTTCCCCCATGACTTATCCCAATTATCCTCAACTTGCAACATCTTAACCTTTTCAATGATAGGAGTAACGACCTCACTAGGTAGTAGTTCATTCAACAATGGAACGTTCCAACTATCTTCTAACATCAATGACTTCTTGGTTCCCAACATGTCTCTTGATCAATATAAACTCTTGCTTGTATCATGTATTTCCATGTTTGTAAGCCACTTTTCCATTCAAAAACTTGTGGCCTGTGCCTCTCACAATATGTTATCCACATGAAATTTACCCATAGTAATTTTTGGTCCTGAAATTCCACCACAATTTTATAAAAAAGGCTTGATATATATCAAATAAATATCTAAAATCCAATTCACTCCTTCATCCTTTGGGTAACAAATATCATCCTAGGCTACCTAGTGTTTATTCTTTCTTTCCTTCCTAAAATTTCATAAGAATCTTCTGAAGAATCTATGTAGATCATGAATAACACATTTAGGGGGAACAATGGCTGAAAATAAATATATTAGAATGCCTTTAAGGACATTATTAATCATAACATACTTTCCACCAAAGGATAAAAGTTTACCTTTTTATGCTTGAAATTTATTCTGCACCTTCTTCACTAACTTTGTAAAGTTAGTTTTCTTTCCTAGCATGTCCAATTAGACACCCAAGTTACATTAAAAGAAAACTTTCTTTGCTAAAGCCAATGGAATTTTCAATCTTTTAAATTTTCAATATTGCAGTCTTGTAAAAAATAAAGAAAAAAGTCTTATCCTTGTTAATTTTCTACCACTCCTTTAAAGTTTCATCACCAACTAAAGGGTTTTCTTCGCAGCAGTACAAAAATAATGCTATCATCAGCATAAACTAAATGATTAATACTATCACTCCATTTTGGCATTCCAAAATCCATAAAATCCTTGTTTAGAGACAATTCATTTAGGGATCTAGAGAGAACCTCAGTGGCAATACTAAACAGGACATGTGATAATGGATCTCATTGCTTTACTCCTCTAGTAGAATGAAAAAACCATGAGTCCGATCGTTAATAAGTACTGAATACTAATTATTAGCCATCAATCTCCAAATCTTGTCCACCAGTAAATTATCAAAACCCAATCTTTCCAACAATTTCATCAGAAATTTCCAGTCTACCCTAACATAAGCCTTTGTCATATCTAATCTTAATTACAATATTTGCAAGTTATCTGTTTTCCTAATGTCACCCACAATATCTTGAGTCAATAACACATTTTCAGTAATGCTTCTATTGTTCACAAAACCTGATTGATTTTGAGAAATATTTCTAGGAAGAAGACTCTCCATGATATTATGCATCATATTGAAAATCACTTTGTTCAAAAACTGCTTAGACTAATTGATCGTAAATCAGAAAATATTTACACAATTTCTCTTTTGGGCAATAAGACTAAATTAGTGTGAGTAATTGACTTTATAAGTGTGTAATTTGAAAAGAAATTATTCACTACCTTGACAATATCATTACCAATAATACTCCAATAATTACTCTTCGACAAATTCTCCTCTTTCTCTTGTATTTTTCTCTAAAGATGGAGAATTTAAAATTAATTACTTTTCTTATTTCTTCTTTAATTAGAAATTCTTAACTTGGTAAAATATAAAAGTGAAGCTATCAGGGCCACTGGCACTATCACCAATCAATTCAAATACCACCCTTTTAATCTCTTTTTCTGAAGGTATAGTCCAATATCTGATTGTCATCTATAGTACTACAAGAATTTATATTGTTTAGCAGTGTCAAGTCCTCATTGTCAGTTTCAGAAGTGAACTGATTTTGATAAAACTAGGTAGCTTCAGCTGCCACCTTATCCTGGGCCACAACCCAATCCCTTATTATTTTTCTCAATTCTATTAATCTGCAACTTCTTCATTCTTCCATTTACCAAGTTGTGAAAATAACTTAGTATTTTTGTCACTATCAAAAAACAATTGAATGCCAGCGTTTTTGCTTCCAATATTTTTCTTCATAATGCAAGTAATTCCTCAATTCAGCTTGTGTTTGTTGTAACACCTTCCTATTTTCTGAAGAATGATTTTCCACAAACATGTCTTCTTTAATCCTCACTATATCCTCCCTTATCTTCTATTGATTGAAAATGTCCCCATATTACTCTTTACTCCATTTTGTTAAAGAAACTTTAGTGTTTTTCATCTTATATTTCAAACTAATGAAAACATCAACAGTTTCCGTAGCCCTTCAGTTTTCTTTTACAACATCTTTTATATCAACATGTTCTGTCCATAATTTCAAAAATTTCAAAGGCCTTATAATAATGGAAACGTGTCCCCCACATCTTAACAATAATGTAGCATGATCTGAACCAATTCTAGCAAGATGTTCAACCTCAACATTCATAAACCAAACTAACCACATCTGATTCATCAACACCCTATCAAGCCTCTTAAAGATACACTCTTCTGATGCTCTCCCATTCCACCATGTAAAAGGACTTTCCTTAAATATGATATCAAACAACTCACATGAATTTACACAGAAAGAAAAGTCCTTATACTCTTGCGGGTACATAAGTAAACCATTAATTTTCTTCTCTTCATGCAGAATAACATTAAAATCCCCTCCTATCAACCAAGGCATAGCCATATCTTGACTAATCAAGTAAATGTCATTCCACAAACTTGTCTTCTTACCAGCATCACACTTTGCATGTACTGCAGTTGTTACAACCCAAGCTAGATCCTAGATGTGACACATCGATTAGAATCCAAAAGAACTCCAATCAAGCCTCTTAGCATACATAGCAAGACATGCAAATGATGAAATCAAAAATAAATTTTTAAATGCAGAAGATAAGTATCAAAATATAGGAAATCTAGATAAAACAGAAATCAAAACATAACATTCAAAATGAACAGAAAACATACTCCTCTAGTCTGAACATGCCTCTACTAAACTAGACGGGAGCGTAGGGCAAGCCCTAGCTTACCCAAACATGAAGAAGTAAATAAGTTTGAACATAAAGAAAAATACATAGCGGGTTCACCCTCGAGTCATGAGGACTCACCAAATAACTAACACTTAGTAGGATCCAGATCTAGCCATAGAGGTGAGTAGGAGCTTCATGACTTATAAAATAATATAGGTAAAAGTATGTGTTAGTATATGGAATATACTAGATATGTGAGAAATATGTATAACCAGAGTAAAAGGGCATAATAAGCATGAACATGAGATGCATGACCAAAATATCTTGAAAAGCATAAAGTAAATCATAAAGTCGTGAAATAAGGTCAATGCATCATCAAACATCATTTAAAGGCTTGTAAGAAAACATAGTTGTTTGTGGGATATGGACCGTAATCGAGAATAAAAACATGTGAGATATAACATGGAGTCTGGTGTAATTCCTACTGAAAAAGAAGAGGTTATTTGCCAAGGTAGACTCCGTATTATTATCATCATGAGCTATTTGTGGATCCACTAGCTAAGCTATTTAAGACAATCCTATGGAGGCATGTAGTTTGGGACTAGAGGTTGTTATAAGAGACTCTCTTACCAAGCATCCACCTCAAGCCCTCTAGGTGCTAAGTCAAATTCTAATGGAATAGGTAAAACATATCATAAGAAAAGGAAATAATCATATACCAATCCCCATTCATAAAATCATATAGGAGTAGTTCCTTAAATCATGATTAATAATATAATTCATACAGACACTTACATTTCTAAGAATCTCTTTTACGGGTCAAATCTATAGATCTTAGAACTTTCTACCATTCGTAGGAAACCCTCGTTGAGTGACCTCATACTTCATTGAATTTTCCAATATCACGACCCCTCTTACTAGTGCCACCTATGGTCGGTAGGTCCTTATATGGACAGTATGTAGGGCTTATCCAATTTTATGAAAACATCAAAAAGTGCACGGCTACCTATGACTTCCTCTTATGGCTCGTAGGTCTTCCTACGACCCATAGGTAGAGTTATAGAAACTTGTACCAGTTCAGTTTTTTAGCAATTTTTCATCATTTGACTTTTCAACTTTTAAGGTCTTACAATAATTGTGACAATTATTTTACCATCCTTGAAAGTTAATTGTGTGTTCAATTGTTGATCAGAATAAACTAAAATAGTAATTTGAATATCATTAGGAACAAATATCTAAATTTTCCCATTCTAATTCACATTAGCATACTTCATTCCTAGTCTTCTGTTGTAACTGTGTATTTGACCTGGTTCATGAAATTGTTCCATTAAAGAAATGAAGAAAAACTTATGATGTTTATGTAATATTTGATCTTTGTGAAAAGTATGACGATTTTTTTATAGATCTAATATTCAAAAATAGGTCCTTATGACTAAGTTGGATACTATTTCCACCTCCTCACAGGTAACACTCTAGTAGGTTTACTACCATCAGTCTTATGCCTACTCTTCCTTTCTTTAGCATGTGTTGCAGGTATCAAACCTGCATCTTTATAGACTTGCTGCATATTTACATTATTTTCATCTTCTTCATGATCTTTAGTTAACTCCAGTTCCTCCTTTGCCTCAACATCATTGTTAGAAAATATTTGATTTAACTCCTTTACATTGTGTGATAATAAATCACATAGGACCTGAGAAGGAGAAGCCTGCTTACTATGGTTTCCCGCTCGCTTTCCAGTTTTTCCAACACTAAGTTGCCCTTCATGTTCTTTGGACTGAGTTAACATGGGAGTTATACTCGATGATCAATTGACTCATTTATATTTTAATTGTCAACTTGTAGAGGTTGGTGGAGTTCGACTTCTGTCAACTTTTATAAAATATGAGCCTCTTTAAGCCTCTTATCATATAAATTTACAACTTCCATAACTTGAACCTTATTTGTTTAACCTTGCTTTTGCATTAATAGTAACTTATACTCTGACTTGTCAATCCCTTCTGGAGCCTCTGTAGCACCTGTCACGACCCAAGCCTAGAGCCTAGATGTGACACAGCAGATGAGGAACCCGAAGGTACCACACCCAAGCCTCTTAGCATTCATTTGACCTTTCAAGCCTCTTATCATTCATTTGGCCTTTCAAGCCTCTTAGCATTCATTTGGACTTTTATAGGTAATGATAATAAATAAACAAGCGGAAAACAAGGGAAAATAGGGAATAAGGGAAACATCATGGAAAGAATCATAATAGTCAAGCTTTAACTTACATATGTCCAACAATACCTCTAACTTATAGATTTGGCGGGGGCTAAGACAACTCTCTAGCTCATCGTCAATCAAAAATAAGATGAAATGCCATAATAAATGTCTAAAGGTCTAAACATATCATATGCTAGAAAAATAAAGGAGTATCATTTCTGAAACATAGGAACTCACCAAAAGTAGCCTTCAAGGAAAATCTTAACTAGCCACGTGGAGGAAAATGAAGAGGAACACCAATCCCTACATGGTGATATCATGTAGGCAAAAGAGTATGTGTTAGTACTTTAAATGTAATAAGTATATAGGCTATCAATACAATGAAAAACCTTAAGGCATTATAAAGCAAAGTACATGAATAAGTGCATGCAAGATTAATCAAGTAAATAGCATTTGAAACATTCATTTGTGGGAAGATGACTATAATCGACATTAAAACCATGTGAGCTATAACATGGAATCCAATGATACCCCTACATTGGAAGAGGGGAAACTACTTGCCAGGTTATAACTCCGTCAACACTCACTTCTTTAACATTTGATAGCCGTTTGTGGATCCACTAGCCTAGCCTACAAGGGTTCCTATGATGGCATATAGTTCAAGAAACTAGAAGTTGCTATAGGATTCCCTTACCGAACCCCACCTCAAGCCTCATTTGGTGCTAAGTTAAATCCCAGGGAATAGTATATCTTAGTAACATAAACATATATATATACATAGACTTTGAGACATCAAATCATTATTCGGTAGAATAGCTCCTTATAACCTTTAGCGATTCAAGTATGCACAAATTGTCCTTATTGCATAAAGAATCAATTAATTTAGGTGAGAAGGGCTCACATCAACATTCATTCTTTCATTCAATACTCCCATAATCTTAATCGTAGCTTCCATAAACATCGAATTGGAGCCCATAATTTTAAAACAATATTTTCATAAAAATAAAGTGAAACTAGGTGGGTTCAAGTCAATTCAACTTTCCAACATGTATGTATTTAAAATCATGCATAAATACCATAAAACTCATCAATTTAAATCATACTTATAGACAACCCACCATGAATTACAAGAACCTTTAAGGAACTAAGTAAAGATAAAACTTGCAAACCTTCAATACATGCATTTGAAAGTGTATTACTTCAAAATAGACCAATGGATATTAGCTTAATCATGCTTCATGATTTTGGACAGATATTAGGGTAACTCAAAAGAGATTCTTACTTGAAATCAAAGACTTAGTTTGAAAAGGGTTTTGGTATCTAAGGGTGAAAGAACCTATTGATAAAGACCCAAATACCTTGGTAAAGTTGACTTGAAATTGAAACAAAAAGTTGCTCTTGAGGAACCCTAGAAATTAGCTTGGTGAAAGAGAAAGCCTTGAGATAAATCTTGAGAGGAAAGAGTTTTGTGTAGGGGAGTTAATGTGAGAAATAAGGGGCTTGGGAAGTCTTAGGGTCATTAGATATGGTAGATTTAGTCCCGAAATGACCACACTTTATTGATAAAATATAGGAAAGGACCAAAATACCCCTTTTTAAATTGACTCGGACAGACCCTGCAATTGGTCCTAATAAGTCGTAAATGCCTCAACGAGTCGTGGGAATGACTTGTCCTGCAGAGTGAAAAATCCT
This sequence comes from Solanum dulcamara, assembly GCF_947179165.1. Lineage (NCBI taxonomy): Eukaryota > Viridiplantae > Streptophyta > Magnoliopsida > Solanales > Solanaceae > Solanum > Solanum dulcamara. Next base: position 44,102,269 of record NC_077238.1, read on the forward strand.
TGAAAACCCTGGGCCTCTTATCTTTCTCTATGAGTCATTTTTGCGAGTCATCATCTTGTCTACGGGTTGCATGACCCATTCGTGCTGTAGGGTCTGAAAAAGCCATAAATCTAGGCCTCTGAAGTTTCTCTATGAGTGACTTTTATGACTCGTCAACCCCTCCACGAATCATAAGTTGGCTCGTAGACTAACTTCCTTACTTAGTCAATTTCCAAATCTCAATATCGCTTCTACAAGTCAGTCTTATAACTCGTAAAAGTACCTACGACTCATAGGTTGAGTCATAAAAGTTGATATAGCCCATTTCCTTGAAGATTTGTCCTTCGTTTTGACTTTTCTACTTTTGGGGTCTTATAATATCTCCCTATTGAGAAAATTCATCCTCGAATGAGATTCGACTAGGATAAAAAGAACATGCAACGAGGACTAGCAACCCAACATGAAAACAATGACGCATAGAATGCAAAAACTAAGAGATTTTTGAACTTTACATAAATCATGACTTGAAAACCAACTTCATAAACATGCATGCATATGAAAGACTTAAGAAAACTGGAACGTAGGAGGTTTGAACAATTGAGCATGAATAACTTAGTACCTTAGTCTTGAGTAGAGTGAAAGAGATGAGGGTATCGTACTTAGTACATTAGGCTTGAGTAGAGTGAAAGCAATGAGGGTATCACTTTATCATATCTGCTTTCGCTTCCCATGTAGAACTTTCAACTAGTTGATTCCTCTAAAAGACTTTGACGGATGCAACTTCCTTTTTCCTCAATCTCTTGACTTGCTGGTCCAAAGTTTCAACCGGGACCTCTTCATAAGTCAAGATTTCTTCAACATTTACTACTTCCAGAGGCACAATGGAACTTGGATCGCCTACATATTTCCTCACCATAGACAAATGGAATACCGAATGAGCCATGGCTATTTCCGATGGCAACTCCAACTCATAAGCAACCTTGCCAACACGTCTCAAGATTTGATATGTCCCTACATACCTGGGGCTCAACTTTCCCTTTTTACCAAACTGAACTACATTTTACTTCATGGGTGAAACCTTCGAGTATACCCAATCATCCACACTAAACTCAAGATCCCTCTTCTTAGTATCAAAATAGGACTTTTGGCGACTTTGAGCCATCTTTAACCTTTTTCTAATGACTCTGACCTTTTCAAAAGCGTCAAGAAACAAATTAGGACCCAGTAAGGTCATCTCACCCACTTCGAACCAATCAACCGAGACCTACATCATCTCCCATACAAAGCCTCAAATGGTGTCATCTCAATACTTGAGTGGTAGCTATTATTTTAAGTGAACTCAATAAGATGGTCATCCCAACTCTGTTTGAACTTCAACACAAAAGCTCTTAGCATATCTTCTTGTATTTGAATTGTCTTTTTGGCTTGCCCATCTGTTTGAGGATGGAATGCGGTACTTAGCTCACTTTGGTGTCAAGTACCCTTTAAAATGATTTCCAAAAATGAGAAGTGAATTGTTACCACCATCCAAAATAATTGACAAACGTACACCATACAACCTTACCAATTCCTGAATATACAAGTTAGTATAATCCTCGGTGCTAAAAGATGTCTTGACCGGTAGAAAGTGCGCCAACTTCATCATTCTATCAACAATCACCCAAATTGAGTATGATATTTTCGAGTACGAGGCAAACCCACTACAAAGTCCATGTTCATATCTTCCCACTTCCACCAATAAATATCCTTTAAGTCTAGGTATATTTTAGTCGAACCAGGGTGAATGGAATATGAAGAATTATGAGCCTCCTTCAAGATCAAAACCCTTAGGCCATCCACATCCGAAATACATAACCGACCTTGGTAGTGAAGTACCCCATCTTCCCCTTGTGAGAAGACCTCTGCTGTCTTTTCTTTCATCAATTTCTCTAACTCCACCAATGTCAGGTCATGTTCTTGTTTTGACTTAACATATACTATCAAAGACAATTTGGACCCAATTTGCACAAACAAACCACCATCATCAGAACCTCTCAACTTCACTCCCAATATAGCCAATTGGTGAACATCCCTTTCCAACTCCATCTTCCCTTCATCAACATGAGCCACACTCCTTATAGAAACCCTACTAAGTGCATCGGCAACAACATTGGCTTTACCTAGATAATAATACAAACTCATGTCATAGTCCTTGAGGAGTTCAAGCCACCTCATTTGCATTAGATTGAGGTTTTTTTGGGTGAAAACATATTTAAGACTTTTGTGATCAGTAAACACATCCACATGTACCCCATATAGGTAATGCCTCTAAATCATTTGAGCAAATACAACGGCCACTAATTCAAGATAAAGGGTAGGATAGTTACGCTCGTGCACCTTCAATTGCCTAGAAGCATAGGCTATAACCTTGCTGTTTTGAATCAAGACACAACCCAACCCAACCCTTGACGCATCACAATACACCATGAACCCTTGTAATCCTTTCGGTAGAGTCAAAATAAGAGCGGAAGTAAGTTGACCTTTCAAAGTTTGGAAACTCCTCTCATACTCATCTTTTAATAGGAACCTTGCCTTATTTTAAGTCAATTTCTTCATAGGAGATGAGATGGAAGAGAACCCTTCGACGAACCTTCTATAATACCCGACTAGACCTAAAAAGCTCCTAATATTCGAAGGAAATAATGGTCTTGGCCAATTCCTCACCGCCTCTATTTTCTTAGGATCAATCTTGATCCCATCACAGGATACTATGTGAACAAAAAATGCCACCTCTTTCAACCAAAATTCACACTTACTAAATTTGGCAAATAATTTTTAATCTCTCAAGGTTTAAAGCACAACTCTCAAATGACTCTTATGTTCTTCCTCACCCATGGAGTAAATCAAAATATCGTTAATGTAGACCACCATAAAAGTATCAAGGTAGGATTTGAACACCATATTAATTAGATCCATAAACACTGTCGGTGCATTTATCAACACAAACGATATCACCAAAAACTCAAAGTGATCATACCTTGTTCGAAAAGTTATCTTGGGAATGTCACACTCCCTTACCCTTAGTTGATGATAGCCAGAACGGAGATCAATCTTTGAGAAATAAATTTCCCCTTGCAATTGGTCAAATAGTAAATCGAAACTAGGAATCAGATATTTGTTCTTAATGGTCACCCTATTCAATTGACGGTAGTCTATGTACATCCAAAGCGACCCATCCCTTTTTCTTACAAACAACACGGGAATACCCCATGGTGAAATACTTGGTCTTATGAATCCTTTTTCCAATAAGTACTCTAATTGTTCCTTTAACTTCTTTAATTCCTCTAGGCCATTTAGTAGCGAGGAATAGAGATAGGTTAGGTATGGGAAAGAATATCGATATTGAAATCAACTTCTCTTTCGGGGGGAAAGCAGGGAGGTTATCAGAAAAGACATTGGGAAACTCATTAATCATGAGAATCAAGAGAAGGAATTTCAAAGTTGACATCCCTAACCCTCACAATGTGGTAGATGCAACCCTTAGAAATCAACTTTCGGGCTTTAAGATGAGAAATGAATCTACCCTTAACTACCGAATCATGACCTTTCCATTCAAAAATAGGCTCCTTGGGAATTAAAACTTGACTCTATGAGTTCTATAACTTATAGAAGCAAAAAACTCATGCAACCAATCCATCCCAACATCAAAATCTACCATGTCAAGCTCAACAAGATCACAAGGAACAACTTTGTGCAAGATAGATATGGGAAACCACTTATAGACTTTTCTAGTAACAAACGACTCATCAATGGGGTAGACACAAAAAAAATCCAATAACATTTCAGGAGATACATCAAACCTATTAGAAAGAATGGAGTAACAAATGTTAAAGTGGCACCCAGATCTAATAATACATATATATCAAAATCAAAGACCTTTAACTTATCATATGAAGCAGCCCGAGCCATCTCTCTTCCCTTTCTGGTAGCCACCGGACAGTCCCACTTCCTATGTCCACTCTCGCCATAACCATAAACTATGTGTACCGAGCATGCATACCCTTAAATGGTTCTTACCACACCAGTAGCATGAGCGGTAGAGCCTTTCCTGGCTATCATCTCCCTTAAATTCGAGCCAGATGTTTTGCCTTTTTGACACCCTCTGATGGTTAAATTATTTCCCCCACATAGCCTTCCTTTGGCTCACCTATTTCTTTTCTTTAAACTCATGTTCACAGGAGTCACATTTTATTGATTTAACTGAGCAGTCATAGCTCGAGCTAATAACATGAAGGCATCACCAAATTCTGGATTAGTCACTTGTTTGGCTAGAGGATCATTAGGGATTTATTCCTCATTAGCATCAACCCCTCCTTCAATTGGAGGTTCGGGATCCAGAAGAACTTAGTCCTCGATAGAATCCATTACTCTAGGTGGAGGAATCTTCTTTAAGGAATTATCTAGAGAACACAATGATTCGTTAGATGAAGGAAGTCTTAGGAAAACTCAAAAGCAAGACATCAATCATAAAAGAAGGGAAAGTTTCCGAAATGCCTCATACTCTCCTATTCATAATTATGGCACACTTCACAATCATGAATTAAGACCATATTCGACGTGGTATGTTGGACTTTAAGGACCATTCAAAACCTCAAGCTCTGATATCAAGTTTGTCACGATACAAACCTAGGGCCTAGACATCACACGGCGAATGAGGAACCCAAAAGTACCGCACCCAAACCTCTTAGCATTCATTTAGCTTTTCATAGATAATGATAATAAATAAAAAAGCAAAAAACAAGGGGAAAGAGGGACTAAGGGAAATATGATTTTAAGAACCATAATAGTCAAGCTTAAACATACATATGTCCAACAATACCTCTAATTTTTAGATTTGGCATAGGGCTAAGACAAGTTCCTAGCTCACCCTTAGTCAAAAATAGGATGAAATGTCATAATAAATGTCTAAAGGTCTCAACATATCATAAGCTAGAAATATAAAGAAGTACCACTCCAGGAACATAGGAACTCACCAAAAGTTGCCTTCAAGCAAATTCTAAAATAGCCACGTAGAGGATAACGACGAGGAACGCCAATCCCCATATAGTAATATCATGTAGGAAAATGATTATATGTTAGTAATTTGAATGTACTAAGTATGTCAGCATGCAATACAATAAAAACCTTAATGCATTATAAAGTGAAGTACATGAGTAAGTGCATGGAAGAGTAATCAAGTAAATAGCATTTGAAATATTCATTTGTGGGAAGATGACTATAATCAACATTAAGACCATGTGAGCTATAACATGGAATCTAATGTAATCTCTGCATTGGAAGAAGGGAGACGACTTGCCAGGGTAGAACTCTGTCAACACTCACTTTTTTAACATTTGATGGCCATTTGTGATACACTAGCCTAGCCTACAAGGGCTCCTATATTGGCACATAGTTCAAGAAACTAGAAGTTGCTACTAGGATTCTCTTACCGAACCCCATCTCAAGCCTCATTCGGTGCTAAGTCAATCCCACCGGAATAGCACATCTTAGTAACATAAACATATATACACATATACTTTGAGACATCAAATCATCATTTGGTAGAATAGATCCTTAAAACCTTTAGAGATTCAAGTATGCAAGATTGTCCTTATTGCATAAAGAATCCATTAATTTAGATGAGAAGGCCTCACATCAACATTCATTCTTTCATTCAAGACTCACATAATCATAATCGTAGCTTCCATAAACATTGAATTAGAGTCCATAACTTTAAAATCATATTTTTATGAAAATGAAGTGAAACTAGGTGGTTCAAGTCAATTCAATATCCCAACATGTATCTATTTAAAATCATGCATAAATACCATGAAACTCATCAATTTAAATCATACTTATAGATAACCCACCATGAATTACAAGAACCTTTAAGGAACTAAGTAAAGATAATACTTGCAAACCTTCAATACATACATTTGAAAACATATTAGTTCAAAATAGACCAATGACCATTACCTTGATCATGTTTCATGCTTTTGGATAGAAATTAAGGTAACCCATAAGAGATTCTTACTTGAAATAAAAGACTTAGTTCTAAAAGGGTTTTAGGCTCCATGGATGGAAGAAACCATGGATAAATACTCACATACCTTGGTGAAGTTGACCTGATATTGAAAGGAGAACTTGCTCTTGAGGAACCCTAGAAATCAAAATGAGGAAGCCTTGAGACAAATCTTGAGGGGAAAGGGTTTTGTGTAGGGGAGTTAATGTGAAAAATGAGGGGCTTAGGAAGTATTAGGGTCATTAGATAGGGTATATTTAGTCCTAAAATAACCACACTTTACTAATAAAATATAGGAAAGGATCAAAATACCCCTTTTTAAACAAAACCGAACAAACCCTATGATTGGTACTTACGAGTCGTAGAAACTACTCGTCTTGTAGAGTTAAAACCCCTAAAAACTGTGAGCCTCTGATCTTTCTGTACGACTCATTTTTATGAGTCACCATCTTTTCTATGGGTCGTTAGACCTATTCGTCCAACAGGGTCTGAAAAACTTGAAAATCTAGGCCTTTGAAGGTTATCTACGAGTCACTTCTACGACTAGTCAACCCCTTCATGAGCTGTAACTTGGCTCGTAGACTCACTTCCTTACTTAGTCAACTTCCAAATCTCAACATCGCTTTTATGAGTCAGTCCTACGACTTGTAGAAGTACCTACGACTCATAGGTTGAGTCGTAGAAGCTGATATATCTCATTTCCTTACATATTTGTCCTTCATTTTGACTTTTTGACTTACGGGATCTTACAACACCTTTCCCTATTCCTTCTTTGTAGAAATGTTATTGCTGTAATTTATTGTTGTTGATATTTCTCCTTTATTATGTTATTGCTTTATATTTGCATTAGGATCATCCTCATCTGTTGATCTGCCACCTGATTGAAAAAATTGCATTATGTCCATATGAAGCTTCTCTATCAAATATTGTTCCTCTTTCTCTTCCTCTTCTTTCTCTACTCTGTATCCGCATTTTCCATTAATGTGGAAAACTTTTTGTACCCAACTTCTAGTGTTGTTGGCTTGTAGTTTATCTTAACTGGACTTAACCTCGTTTTGCTGATGAGATTACTTTAGTTCCTCTCTAACTTGCATTTCTATATTAATTAATGATTTAAACTTATTAAAAGTGACCAAGCCTTCTTTTGTTGTCTGATATCTCTCTTTGTTGACACCTTCTTTTTCTTTTGTTGGAATGTTTTTCCCTTTGCTAACATATTTTATTTCCTTCATAGGACTTCTGTCTTACACAATCTCCCAAGCATCTGGAGCTCTAATAATTTTTCCACTCATTAAGGTTCTTGGAGGGAAAGAATTTGAAGCAAAGGTTTGATAAGATCCATCTTCCATCCGATCATTGTTCCCTTTTCTACTGTATCATTATAGTATCAACTCAAATGAGGATTTAATTTTGTACATCCCTCCTCATTATTCCCTTATAATCAACATTCCTTACAATATTTTGGTTAAGCATTATATTGAATCCTTATATTATTTGTATGTCTTGCTCTAGTTGATTCATCTACTACGACCATACCTACAAATTTAGGTAAATCAGCAGAAAGGTCAATTTGTACTTTCACCTTTGCCTAGTTGGGCCTGGTCTTGTGAATTGTAGCCATGTCCAGGTGGAGGGGCTTCCCAATTGCAGATTCCAAAGTAAAAAAATCTCCCTTGATGAAGTCTGTAGGGAGCAGGTTAGGAAACAAAATCCAAGTCACGGCTTGAGTGGTCTCTGCATCAACTCTAAAGCTTGGATTATATATGAGAGGTCTCATTAGAAAAACTACTCGATGTTTATTCTTCACTTAGTGTACGTTTTTCAAAAGAATATTGATAAAAAATTAAACCAGTGCAAACCTTATCAAGATATGCATATACCTCAAAAATCTCATTTTACAGTCTCCAACTATACCATACTGGGATGGTTAATTCTTGCTTAAATCATCTAAATCAGGCAACCTTTGAACAAACTTACCAACAATCGCATATTGTAGGCATTCGAGCTTATTCATTCTTGTAACTTCTGCTTTTATCCATTCAATAGTAGGCACACCACCATCATAGCTAATTGATTTAATTGGGATTAGTTAAATATATTTGGGTATAACAAAAGATGATTCCAATACCTTTTCACTAAAAACCTTACCATAATCTAATTTTTTGGTTTTAGGTTCATTAGCATTGGTAGGTAAAGAAGAACAGTTAGATTAGGAAATTTGAGACGAAGATGAGAGCCCAACCAACGTTGGTGGCCAGCTAGTAGATTGCATCGATGACATGGTTATTTTGCATTTATCTTAGGTTTCCCATAATCACTGCAACTCGAAAAGGGTCATATTTGTCTTTGTACTCTCAGAAAAAAATTGTTTGGTCTACTTCAATTTCTTTTTCTAATATTTTATGCCCCAACACTATGCCTTCATTGATCATAAGATGACATTTTCCCAATCTAATATAAGATTGGTCTTGGACATCCAATTCCCAATTTTTTGAATATTGTAAGAGGAATAAGATTTATACTTTCATCAAGTTCACATAAAGCTTTTGCAAATTGTATGCCCCCACTAATTCATGGAATAGTGAAAGCTTCTATATATTTCTTTTATTGGTTTAGAGAGCTTGATATAATTGCACTATGGTGATGCGTATCATCAGCTTTGTCTGAACTTACTGCTTTTTTCTTGGTGATCAAGTCTTTCATGAACTTAACATAGTGTCACAATCCAATCTACGCCTTAGGTGTGACACGGCAATTAGAATCTCGAAGGACTCTAACCAAGACTCTTAGCATATAATATATGACCATACATAAGGTAAATAAAGCAATAATATTAAACCATATAAGTAGAAATACAATCATAACATGAATAACTCGATAAGAGTGAAAGTAACTCAAAAAAATCAAGACAACATAGACTCCATGAACATCTAACATGCCTCTATTAGTATAGATGGGGGCATAAGACAATTCCTAACTCACCCAAATATAAAAGGAAAAATTCATAAGGACAATGAAAAGATAAATGTCTCATCCTCGAATCATGAGGACTCACCAACAATAGGAAAAAATGCTCAACCTGTAGCGATGAGTAGGAGGTGCGCGATGATCATCGGATCGTATATTATGATACAATATAGGCAAAAAGTATGTTCTAGTATATGAAATGCACTAAGTATGTGAGAAGCATGCATGAACAATAATAATAAAAGCACATAAATAATATGAACATGGGATACACGATAGATATCTTAAAACATGAGTAAAACTTGAACATATTTGAATATTATATCATAATCATGTAATCAATGCATCATAGATGTTATGAGAACTTATACCATTTCATATACCTTTGTGTGGGATAGGACCTTAACCGATATATAAGACTATGTGAACTATAACATTGAATATGATGCAGCTCCTACATCGAGAAGAGAGAGGCTACTTGCCAAGGTTGACTCTATGAGAACATCTTAAACTTGAGCTATTTGTGGACCCACTAGCTAGGCCATAAAGACAAACCTACATGGGCAACATAGTTAGGGGATAGAGGTTGTTACTAGAGTTCCCTTGGGTCACTACTTGAGCTTTCGGACCGAACCCCACTTCAAAGTCCTCTCGGTGCTTAGTCAATATCCCAATGGAATCATATATCATAGTCATTAACATCATTAGGAACATAATAAATATCAATTCTTCTCATAAAATAATCATAAGAGTATCTCATTAAGAGAATTGATTCATACAAGAATGAGAAAAATCTTTCAATCCTTATGAATCCGTGAGTCGGTGAGATAACCTTTGTCATGACCCAACTCCATAGGTTGTAACTGGTGCCCGAGTTGGGAACCCATACGTACCCTTAGCCCTACTTAGTGTGTTAGTAGAATAAACAAAAGTAGAAATCAAAAAAGGGGTCACTAGAGGGCGCACGAAAACAAATATAGCAAACGGAGGCCGTTAAGGCTATCGCTGAACACAAGCCCAAAACACATATACAGAACCCACCATACAAGTCTACAGACCTCTACAAAATGATAACATAATTATATGGCGTGACAGGGCCTCTGCCGTACCCTAAATAAATAAATGTCGACATCAAATGGCCAGCACTAAGAGCTAGGCTCCAGAATAGTGGAGCCCTTCCAACATAGCTGAGTGAAAATCCTAAGCTGGAGGATCTCCGAAATGAACATCTGTACCTGCAGGCATAAAACGTAGCCCCTCCCCCCGAAGAAAGTGGGTCAGTACAGAAAATGTACTGAATATGTAAAGCATGGACTGTAATAAGTAAAGCCATTATCAAAACAGAAGGTGCACAAATGAGCAAACTACCCAGAATACCAAAATGCTTTTCATAACCATAGATATTGTATTCAGAAAACATATGCCATATCTGGCTCCATTATGGGACTCAGTGAACAAATCGTGGTCGCCGCCTCATCACCAGCGCCACAAGATATCATAACTCCAGAGTAGGGAATATTTTCATAATAGATCATATCATATTAGATGGTCATATCATATCATATGTGTACATGACACATTATAACTCCATAAATCCCATGTACAGGTCGTACCTACCCCCTCACGTTGGGGCACGACGAATAATGCAGAGAAGTGTGCACGTTAACAAAACCTGACCCGAGCTCGGTGAAGGAAGAATTAAGGCATTCACAAGTGGAGTAGTGAGAAACTATATGCAATTTAAATCATATTTCAGACTCTACGGAATAATCAAAATGAGCTTTTTTTTCAAAATCGAAACAAGAGTCATATCAAGTACCTTTTGAAAGTCACTATGGACTATATCAAAATAGAACTTCTAGGAATCATATACACGAATTAGGGCATAACAAAATATCTTTTGAAAGTCGAGAAATTGGCCATCCCAGTGGCTTTAAGAATAGGAATTTTTTTGGAATCATATGAAAGTCATATACTTGTTTAGTAAAAACCATGCCAAAAAGGAAGATTAGCTTTATATATTTGTGTCCAAAAGATGCCAATAGATAGAATAAGATTAATACACTTATGCCGAAGACATGCTAAAAGAAAGTATAAGCCTTACATACTTATGCCAAAAATATGCCAAAAGAAGGAAACGTTAGCTTTACATACCCCTTACGGATTACTCTTAACACATTTGCCTCGTCGTCTCTTGAACCTATTTAAAATGAAAGCAATACGAGCATAAAAAACCCTCGACTTTTTATCATCTTAAGTTACATACGAGTATTCATAGAACTCATCTCCTCACTCGACTTCTCGACTAGTTCCTTAGTTAGTTAAGGAGTTAACGAAAATCGGGCAGCACCTCCCCTATAACATGCCCTATCCGAATATCCAATTAGATCCCTAACCACTACATCCAACCAAAAACAAAAACCTACAGCTCATATACAAATAAAACATGGCACCATTACACAACATAAGCTCCAAACAACTTGCTGAAAATTACGATACCAAAATAGGGTTTCCATTCTTTATTTTGCAAAACCTTTAATTATACAAAACAAAGGGTCGTGTGGCTGAAACCAAAAGCTATCACACCTCTTTTAAAACACCTTTAGTCCCTGAAAAACACCACCACATACCTTCAGCAGTACACCAAAAGCACAATACCGTGCTTCGACTACAATTTAACAATAGCGACTACAATTTATCTTGCTTCGAACGTAAATATTTATACGACATTTTTACACTTCCAACAGCATAAAAGGTTTTTAATACACCCTATAAAAACACCATAAACTTCAAATTGGAAAAAAATTACTTACCTTACCCTAAATTGGCCCAAACTCGCATAATCGCGCCTCGAAAACTCTTCAAACTTATTGAAATCACGCGGACTGCTTGTTATCTGTTTGGTGCTTCTACAAGCCATGATTTTACATTATTAACACCTTTATATCATTTTCAAACTTACCAAAACGTGGGAGAAGAGAACCAAGCCATACCTTAACAAACAGCTTCCCAAACTTGCTGAAAATTAACTTCGGAAACTCCTTAACATACTGAAAGTTGCGGACTGTTTGTGTCCCATCTTTTCTTCCCCAAACAGTAATTTTATGCTATTAAACCCCTTCATGTAGCCTTGGGACACCGTAAATAATTAATTCACAAAACAAAATCGGAGGGCTTACCTTAAATTGGGGCAACCCGGTGCTGCCTCTCTCTTGGTCTTACATTTTTTCTCTCCATTTTTGGCTAAGTCCAAAGTTGAAAATGACTCCTTAGTCATCCATACATATATATATATGCATCCTTAGAAGGTTCCACGTGGCATCCCCTAGGGGTGACACGTGGCAGCCCCCTAGGGTGCCACCTCATTCATACCTCCAATCATTAGCTGCCACGTGGCAGCATGGCATCCCCCTAGGGGTGAAACATAGCATCCTCCTAGGGGCCAACTCAATCATGCCTCCAATCATTGGCTACCACGTGGCAATGTGGGGTCTACCCAACCTGCTGCATCACCTACTTGACCCTAAGTAGGTGCATCACTTGCTTGTCCAAGTAGGTGCATCACCTACTTTCTTCGAATAGGCGCATCGTTTCCTTATTTCTCTTTCGTGAGCTCCTAATATCGTCTTACTTCAAGAGCCTATGTATTCCTTGCTACTTAAGCTTGACCTATAATCAAGTAGCTTAGTATGTAAAATGTCCCAAGTAATAGCTTTCACAAGTAAGTCGAGTCCTACGACTCACTACTTAACCTCCAACTTCTTCCGGATTCTTATAATACTATTTCCAATCTTCTCTCTTATAGAGTATCTCCTTCTCCTTTCCTTAGGATTATTTAATAGCGTTCTAGATTACCCGACTCACATGACGACTTCTAAGAAACTTAAGAGCCTTCCCAGAAACTTAAGAAGCTTAAGAAGCATTCCAAGGTACCAAAGTACGGGGTGTAACATCCTTCCCCCTTTAGAACATTCATCCTCGAATGTGAACCAAAACCTTCCTCCGGATCTTATACCGACTATATGGAGAGTTCCTCTATCCCATTGCCATAACATATACTTTCATAGAGAAACCAATATTAAAGTTCCAAAGGTTAGGATTACTTGTAGACGTAGGAAATAGATACGGTTAGTTGTGTTTCATTTCCTCTTTCACTTTCTAGGGGGTCACCCATCCTAGTACTACTCTCGCCCAAGCACACTTAACTTCGGAGTTCTGATGGGATCCGGTGCGTTAGTGCTGGTATGATCGCATCCATCCCTTATGGGATCTCTTTTGAAGTTTAAGCATTCCCATTTACATATGATAGCATCAGTTGATTTTCTTTTACGCTTGAACTTCTCTTGTCCATTTCCCCTCTTTAGGGTGTATTCATGTCATTGTCTAAGTCCTTTCCAACCTATTTAGTATATTGCGCTATTTCCATATCTTCCTTTACATCACCTATATTTTAGGTTACCCTTGTACGAAACCTTAATACAATTATGAGGTGCTTAGAATCCTCAATATACAGTACCAACTCCAGTCTTGAACACTGGTACTCGAGTAATATCCTTATTGTAGTAGTGCATTTAAAGCCACATTCCATTCGTCCCAATAAGTAATTAGCTCATCACCATTTATCCTAATATATCAACTCAGTCGGTGCCTTAATATGTCATTCTATCCAGATTTAGGTGTCATCTCTAAATCATCTTCATAGGATCATAAGTTTTTTCCAACTTCGTTTTACCATACAAATATCGACCTTTCAAGATATATTACAATACTATATCTCATTCTCTTTTTATTTCTAGGAAAATTTGGGCAGAGTTTCCTTTGTATTTCTCCCTATCTCAACATGCAGGAAATACCAACAATGCCTCATTGGGAAAAGATATATTTATTCATATCACAGCTATATAATGCTTTCAATATCAATAACCGTATGAAAATAATGGACTTACCTCCTGTGTCCAACTCAAACTGCATTTGTTACACTTTCCTGTCTACTTTCCTTTCACCTTTCTACCTTACATGTCAATCGTATTTCCATACCTCACCTGACATATCTCCTTCGTGCCTTTGCTTACCTGCATGCCTTGTAACCTCCAATATCGTCAGTTACTTTCTTCTATCGATGTTGTCCTTCTACTGAAACCACAAGTTAGTATGAGGACTTTCATTCCCTATGATTCGGCTCTATCGCACGATCTTAGATATGAAAGAAAGGTAGCATCTTAAATGTCTTGAAGCCTCCTATTTATAGATGTGGTGCACAACACACCGATAAACAAGACTCTACTAAACACGGTCTATAGACACTCCAAGGACGAACTACTCTAATACCACTTCTGTCATGACCCAACTCTGTAGGCCGTGACTGGTGCCCGAGTTGGGAATCCATACATACCCTTAGCCCCACTTGGCGTGTTAGCAGAATAAACAAAAATAGAAATTGAAAAAGGGGTCACTAGAGGGTGCACAAAAATAGATATAGCACACGGAGGCCGTTAAGGCCGTCGCTGAGCACAAGCCCAAAACACATATACAAAACCCACCACACAATTATACAGACCTCTACAAAATGATAGCATAATTATATGGCGGGACAGGCCCCCACCGTACCCCTAAATAAACAAATATCGACATCAAATAGCCAGCACCAAGAGATAGGCTCTAGAACAGTGGAGCCCTTCCAAAATAGCTGATCCTAAGCTGGAGGATCTCTGAATTGAACATCTATACCTGCGGGCATGAAACGCAGCCCCCCCTCCCCCTCGAAGAAAGGGGGTCATTATAGAAAATGTACGGAATATATAAAGCATGAACTGTAATAAGTAAAGTCATTACCAGAACAGAAGGTGCACAAATGAGCAAACTACCCAGAATACCAAAATGCTTTTCATAACCACAGATATTGTATTCAGAAAACATATGCCATATCCGACCCCATTATGGGACTCAGTGAACAAATTATGGTCGCCGTCCCGTCATTGGCACCATAGCACATTATAACTGCAGAGTAGGGAATATCTCCGTAATAGATCATATCATATCATATGGTCATATAAAATCATATCATATCATATATGTACATGTCACATCATAACTCCATAAATCCCATGTACAGGTCGTACCTACCCCCTCATGTTGGGGCACGATGAACAATGCAGAGAAGTGAGCACGATAACAAAACCTGACCTGAGCTCGATAAAGGAGGCATTGAGGCATGCACGAGTGGATTAGTGAGAAACTATATGCAATTTAAATCATATTTGAGACTCGACGGAATAATCAAAATGAGATTTCATTCAAAATCGAGAAAAGAGTCATATCAAGTACCTTTTGAAAGTCACTATGGACTATATCAAAATAGAACTTCTGGGAATCATATACATGTATCAGGGCATAACAAAATATCTTTTGAAAGTTGAGAAATTGGCCATCCTAGTGGCTTTAAGAATAGGAACTTCTTTGGAATCATATGAAAGTCAGATACTTGTTTCGTAAAAACCATGCCAAAAAGGAAGATTAGCTTTACAATTTTATGCCCAAAACATGCCAAGAGATAGAATAACCTTAATACACTTATGCCGAATACATGCCAAAAGAAAGTCTAAGCCTTACATACTTATGCCAAAAATATGCCAAAAGAAGGAAACGTTAGCTTTACATACCCCTTACGGATTACTCTTAACACGTTCGACTCATCATCTCTTGAATCTATTTAAAATGAAAGCAATACAAGCATCAAAAACCCTCGAATTTCCATCGTCTTAACTTACATATGAGTATTCATAGAACTCATCTCCTCGCTTGCCTTCTTGACTAGTTCCTTAGTTAGTTAAGGAGTTAACGGAAATTGGGCAGCACCTCCCCTATAACATTCCGTATCTAATTTTCTAATTAGATCCCTAACCTCTACAGACAACCAACAAAAAAAACCTTGCAGCTCATATACAAATAAAACATGGCACCATTAGTTAACATAAGCTCTAAACAACTTTCTGAAAATTACGATACCAAAATAGGGTTTCCATTCTTTATTTCGCAAAACCTTTAATTATACGAAACGAGGGGTCTTGTGGCTGCAACCAGAAGATACCACACCTCTTTTAGAAAACCTTTAGTCCTTGAAACACACCACCACACACCTACAGCAGCACAGCACAAGCACAACACTTTGCTTCGACTATAATTTAACGATAGCGACTCCAATTTAGCTTGCTTTAAACATAAACATTTCTAATACATTTTTACACTTATAGAGGCATAAAAGGTGTTTAATACACCCTATAACAATACCATAAACTTCAAATTGGAAGAAAAGACTTTACCTTACCCGAAATTGACCCAAACTCGCCAAATCGCGCCGCGGAAACTCTTCAAACTTGCTGAAATCGCGTGGACTGCTTCTTATCCATTTGGTTCTTCTCCAAGACATGATTTTACATTATTAACACCTTAATATCATTTCCAAACCCTTACCAAAATGTGGGAGAAGATAACCAATCCATACCTTAACAAACGGCTTCCCAAACTTGCTGAAAATTAACTTCGGAAACTCCTTAACATGCTGAAAGTTGCGGACTGTTCGTGTCCCTTCTTTGCTTCCCCAAAAATTAATTTTACGCTATTAAACCCCTTCATGTATCCATGGGATACCGTAAATAATTAATTCAGAATAAAATCGAAGGGCTTACCTTAAATTGGAGCAACCCGTGGCTGCCTCTGTCTTGGTCTCACATTTTTGCTCTCCATTTTTGGCCAAGTCCAAAGCTGAAAATGACTCCGTATTCATCCATACATATATATATACATCCTTAGGAGGTTCCACATGGCATCCCCCTAGGGGTGACACGTGGCAGCCTCCTAAGGTGACATGTGGCAGCCCCCTAGGGTGCCACCTCATTCATACCTCCAATCATTAGCTGCCACATGGCAGCATGGGTCCACCCAACCTGCTGCATCACCTACTTGATCCTAATTAGGTGCATCACCTACTTGTCCAAGTAGGTGCATCACCTACTTTCTTCGAGTTGGCTCGTCGTTTCCTTATTTCTCTTTCGTGAGCTCGTAATCTCGTCTTACTTCAAGAGCCTATGTATTCCTTGCTACTTAAGCTTGACCTGTAATCAAGTATCTTAGTATGTAAAATGTCCCAAGTAATAGCTTTCACAAGTAAGTCGAGTCCTATGACTCACTACTTAACCTCCATCTTCTTCCGGATTCTTATAACACTATTTCCAATCTTCTCTCTTATGGAGTATCTCCTTCTCCTTTCCTTAGGATTATTTAATAGCGTTATAGATTACCCGACTCACATGATGACTTCTAAGAAACTTAAGAGCCTTCCTTGAAACTTAAGAAGCTTAAGAAGCATTCCAAGGTACAAAAGTACGAGGTGTAACATCCTTCCCCCCTTTAGAACATTCGTCCTCGAATGTGAACCAAAACCTTCCTCCGGATCTTATACCGACTATATAGAGAGTTCCTCTATCCCGTTGCCATAACATATACTTTCATCAAGAAACCAATATCAAAGTTCCAAAGGTTAGGATTACTTGTAGACGTAGGAAATAGATACAGATACTTGTGTTTCATTTCCTCTTTCACTTTCTAGCGGGTCACCCATCCTAGTACTACTCTCGCCCAAGCACGCTTAACTTTGGAGTTCTGATGGGATCCGGTGTGTTAGTGCTGGTATGATCGCATCCATCCCTTATGGGATCTCATTTGAAGTTTAAGCGTTCCCATTTACATATGATAGCGTTAGTTGATTTTCTCTTACGCCTGAACTTCTCTTGTCCACTTCCCCCCTTTAGGGTGTATCCATGTCATTGTCTGAGTCCTTTCTAACTTATTTAGTATACTACGCTATTTCCATATGTTCTTTTACATCACCTATATTTTAGGTTACCCCTGTACAAAACCTTAATACAATCATGAGGTGCTTAGAATCCTTAATATATATTACAAACTCCATTCTTGAACACTGGTACACGAGTAATATCCTTACTGTAGCAGTGTATTTAAAGCCACATTCCATTCGTCCCAATCAGTAATTAGCTCATCACCGTTTATCTAGGTGTATCAACTCAGTCGGTGCCTTAATATATTATTCTATCCAGATCTATGTGTCATCTTTAAATCATTTTCTTAGGATCACAAGTCTTTTCCAACTTCGTTTTACCATACCAGTATCGACCTTTCAAGATATATTACAATCATATATCTCATTCTCCTTTTATTTCTAGAAAAATTTGGGCAGAGTTTCCTTTGTATTTCTCCCTATCTCAACACCTGCACGCAGGAAATACCAATAATGCCTCACCGAGATAACATATATTTATTCATATCATAGCCACACAGGGCTTTCAATATCAATAACCGTATGAAAATAATGGACTTACCTCTTGTGTCCAACTCAAACTTTATTTGTTACACCTTCTTGTCTACTTTCCTTTCACCTTTCAACCTTACATGTCAATCGTATTTCCATACCTCACCTGACATATCTCCTTCGTGCCTTTGCTTACCAGCATGCCCTGTAACCTCCAATATCGTCAGTTACTTTCTTCTATTAATGTTGTCCTTCTGCTGAAACCACAAGTTAATATAAGGAATTTCATTCCCTATGACTCGGCTCTATCGCACAATCTTAGATATGAAAGAAAGGTAACATCCTAAATATCTTGTAGCCTCCTGTTTATAGATGTGGTGCACAACACACCGATAAAATAGACTCTACTAGACACGGTCTATAGACACTCCAAGGACGAACTGCTCTCATACCACTTTTGTCACGACCTAACTCCATAGGCCATGACGGGTGCCCGAGTTAGGAACCCATACGTACTGTTAGCCCCACTTAGCATGTTAGCAGAATAAACAAAAGTAGAAATCGAAAAGGGGTCACTAGATGGCGTACGAAAACAGATATAGCACACTGAGGCCGTTAAGGCCGTCACTGAACACAAGCCTAAAACACATATACAGAACCCACCATACAAGTCTACAGACCTCTACAAAATTATAGCATAATTATATGGCAGGACAGGGCCCCCGTCGTACCCCTGAATAAACAAATGCCGACATAAAATAGCCAGCACCAAGAGCTAGGCTCCAGAATAGTGGAGCCCTTCCCACATAGCTAAGTGGAAATCCTAAGCTAGAGGATCTTTGAAATGAAATGAACATTTGTACCTGCAGGCATGAAACGCAACCCCCCTCCCCTCCAAAGAAAGGGGGTCAGTACAGAAAATATACAGAATATGTAAAGCATGGACTATAATAAGTAAAGCCATTACCAGAACAGAAGGTGCACAAATGAGCAAGCTACCCAGAATACCAAAATGCTTTTCATAACCACAGATATTGTATTTAGAAAACATATGTCATATCCATCCCCATTATGGGACTCAGTGAGCAAATCATGGTCGTCTCCCCATCATCGGAGCCACAGCACATCATAACTCCAGAGTAGGTAATATCTCCATAACATATCATATCATATCAGATGGTCATATCAAATCATATCATATCATATATGTACATGGCACATCATAACTCCATAAATTCCATGTATAGGTCGTACCTACCCCCTCAGGTTGGGCCTCAGCGAATAATGCAGAGAAGTGCGCACCATAACAAAACTTGACCCGGGCTCGGTGAAGGAAGCATTGAGGAATTCATGAGTGGAGTAGTGAGAAACTATATGCAATTTAAATCATATTTGAGACTCGACAGAATAATCAAAATGAGCTTTTGTTCAAAATCGAGACAAGAGTCATATCAAGTACCTTTTGAAAGTCACTATCGACTATATCAAAATAGAACTTCTGGGAATCATATACACGTATCAGGGCATAACAAAATATCTTTTGAAAGTTGAGAAATTGGCCATCCTAGAGGCTTTAAGAATAGGAACTTCTTTGGAATCATATGAAAGTCAAATACTTGTTTCGTAAAAACTATGCCAAAAAGGAAGATTAGCTTTACATATTTGTGCCCAAAACATGCCAAGAGATAGAATAAGCTTAATATACTTATGCCGAATACATTCCAAAAGAAAGTCTAAGCCTTACATACTTATGCCAAAAACATGCTAAAAGAAGGAAACGTTAGCTTTACATACCCCTTACGGATTCCTCTTAACACGTTCGCCTCTTCGTCTGTTGAAACTATTTAGCATGAAAGCAATATGAGCATCAAAAACCCTCGACTTTTGATCGTCTTAACTTACATATGAGTATTCATAGAACTCATCTCCTCGCTTGCCTTCTCGACTAGTTCCTTAGTTAGTTAAGGAGTTAACGGAAATCGGACAGCACCTCCCCTATAACATGTCCTATCTGAATTTCCAATTAGATCCCTAACCACTACAACCAACCAAAAACAACAACCTTCATATATATACAAATAAAACATGGCAACATTACACAACATAAGCTCCAAACAACTTGCTGAATATTACGATACCAAAATAGGGTTTCCATTCTTTATTTCACAAAATCTTTAATTATACAAAATGAGGGGCCATGTGGCTGAATCCAGCATATACCACACCCCTTTTATAACACATTTATTCCCTGAAACACACCTACACACACCTGCAGTAGCACACCACAAGCACAACACCTTGCTTCGACTACAATTTAATGATAGCGACTCCAATTTAGCTAGCTTCAAACGTTAAACATTTCTACGACATTTTTACACTTCCATCAGCATAAAAGGTGTGTAATACACCCTATAACAACACCATAAACTTAAAATTGGAATAAAATACACTACCTTACCCGAAATTGGCCCAAACTCGCCAAATCGCACCTCGGAAACTCTTCAAACTTGCTAAAATCGCACAGATTGCTTGTTATCCGTTTGGTGCTGCTCCAAGAAATGATTTTAAATTATTCACACCTTCATATAATTTCCAAACCCTTAACAAAACATGGGAGAAGATAACCAAGCCATACCTTAACAAACGGCTTCCCAAACTTGGTAAAAATTAACTTGGTAGTAGAATGGGATTGATGATGAGCTGGCAAAAGCCCCCAGATCTCCTGGTTTGTGAGCCAGTTTCAAAGACTTTTTTTCTTAGCTGCTCTAGATTCTATTCTATATGCTACTTACTTACATATTCTGTTTTATTTCAAAAGGTGGCTCATCTATATAGCATAGCTGAAAGCGGACAAAAAAGCCTTAATATGCTAAAAATATCGGACTGTTCATGCCCCTTCTTTGCTTCCCCA
The DNA here is from genome assembly GCF_947179165.1 of Solanum dulcamara. Lineage (NCBI taxonomy): Eukaryota > Viridiplantae > Streptophyta > Magnoliopsida > Solanales > Solanaceae > Solanum > Solanum dulcamara. The sequence goes on from NC_077238.1 coordinate 44,123,491, forward strand.
AACAATAATTTTACGCTATTAAACCCCGTCATGTAGCCGTGGGATACCTTAAATAATTAATTCACGGAATAAAATTGAAGGTCTTACCTTAAATTGGAGCAACCTATGGCTGCCTCTCTCTTGGTCTCACATTTTTTCTCCCCATTTTTGGCTAAGTCCAAAGCTAAAAATGACTCCTTAGTCATCCATACATATATATATATGCATCCTTAGGAGGTTCCACATGGCATCCCCCTAGGGGTGACATGTGGCAACCCCTAGGGCGTCACCTCAATCATGCCTCCAAGCATTGGCTGCCACATGGCAGCATGGGGTCCACCCAAGCTACTGCATCACCTACTTGACCCTAAGTAGGTGCATCACCTTCTTTTCCAAGTAGGTGCATCACCTACTTGCTTCAAGTAGGCGCGTCATTTCCTTATTTCTCTTTCATGGGCTCATAATCTCGTCTTACTTAAAGAGCCTATGTATTCCTTGCTACTTAAGATCGATGTGTACTCAAGTAGCTTAGTATGTAAAATGTCCCAAGTAATAGCTTTCACAAGTAAGTCGAGTCCTATGACTCACTACTTAACATCCAACTTCTTCCGGATTCTTATAACCCTATTTCCAATCTTCTCTCTTATGGAGTATCTTCTTCTCCTTTCCTTAGGATTATTTAATAGAGTTACAGATTACCCAACTCACATGACGAATTCTAAGAAACTTAAAAGCCTTCCCAGAAACTTAAGAAGCTTAAGAAGCGTTCCAAGGTACCAAAGTATGGGGTGTAACAACCTTTCACCATCAAAACCCATCACAACCTTTATACTTTATTTGAAATATCATTGAAATTATAATTCATCATCATTCATTATTTTCATGACACATTCATAAGTCTTTGATAATCACTCATAAAAATCATTTATCAATCATGATCATAATTCCTTAAAATCATATTTGAAAATAGCATAAAATATGGGTCCATAAAAATAACTTGAAATCACACAATTTAACTTGAATCATGCATAACTAGATCAATGATAATGAAATAAAGGATAATTAACTTGACCCAATGCAATTTTATAAGAATTAGGGCATAGAAGAAAAATTCATAAAGAGAATTAAAGAAAACCTTGGGGCTCCATAGATGGAAGTATCTATGGATTAATTCTCACATACCTTAGACAATTAGAGCCCTAAATGCACTCGAATTGGAGACTTGAACTTGAAACTCTTGAAATCTTGCTTGAGGAAGAATATGAACTTTGGGAGAGATGTTTTAGAGAAGATTTATGTTTAGGGTGAATGGAAGTGAATGATGAAATTAGGAGCATTTGGGGTATATAATACAATAGGATTTGACCCCAAAAACCATCCAAATACATTAACAAACTAATAGGGAAAAGACCAAAACCTCTTTAAGAACTAGATGGGTCACCTTGACGGGAAGTCTTCACGGACTGTTGTAATAACTCTCCATGTAATTTTCCTTTTTTCCAATCTTTTCAATGTTTAAAGATTTCATGTAGCGATCCCAAGCCATTTATGACTTGCTGACATTGACAGTTCGGTTGCATAGTCGTTTGTTTGGGTTTATGCCTGATTCCCTGTTTTGGAGCCCTTGGAGTTTGATCGGTTGACTTCGATCAAAATTCTAGAATATAACCTTAGAATAGAATTCTCATGGTCCCATCAGCTCCAAAATGGTCATATTATGCTAGTATCATACTTGGCCCGAGCCCAAGCATTTCGGTGCGAGTTTGAGCCATTAGATATTTTTGCTTTCAAGCTTTAGCCTAAGGTTGACTTTGGTCAACATTCATGGTAAATGCACTTAGATTAAAATTTTGTCAGTGCAATATACTCTAGAATGTTTATTTTAGTCTAGCATGATCCTTCATGCAGTTCTCGAGGCTTCCGGTCTCATTTCGAGCCTCCTTGTAAAATTAGTAAAAATAGTGCAAGGGTGTGGGACCCACTTTTTTTAAGATGACCTTGGATGGAAAATTTGACTGCATCGTTGAGTATGGAGTGTTGAATTTGGTGAGGTATCATAGTTCGTTAGTGCGTATGGGATACAAAAAGAATCTCAAGCACTTCGTCGGAGACTTTAGACTTTGACAAATCAAAAATTGTAGCAAAATCTGATGTAGGCCCATTTTACTCTTCGCTTTCATGCAACAAGGGCCATTTTTAGAGAATCTATGGGCCTTATCCTCTATATTCACAGACATGGGGCCGCATTTAAGAAGTCCTAAGGGATTGGCCTCCACATTTGCGAGGTACCTGTCACTTTCGCGGAGCCTAATGGCTCTTCCCTCTGCGTTCACGGACCCTAATGGCTCTTTTCTCCATGTTCTTGGTGGCCCTGCCATATTTGTGGAGCATTAAGGACTTAGCGTCTATGTTCGTGACCTTTTCCTCTGCGTTCGCGTAGAGCATTTGTCTGGTCTTTTAATTTAAGACCAAATGCAAACAGCCCCGACCCCATTCCCTCTTATTATGATTTTGAGAGCTATAGAGCTCCAATTTTATAGATTCTAAGTCTGGTAGGTTCATATTGATCTTTGCTACATGTTAGTATTTCGGGGAAACATGCAAGAAGGTGGTTTGAGGTAATTTCCGCTCTAAAGGGTCTTCCCTAACTTAGCTTCAAGCTTTCATGGTCAAATTTATTGTTGGACTTATTTCTCTCATTTTGAGCAACAAGTTATGCCCCCATTTTGGGATACAACTCAATAATGCATTTAATTTTTTTTATAGAGGTGATTTTGGGGTTCTCATTACAGGTCCCACAATCTCTTTTTGACCTAATTTTGGGTCCATCTCTAAAGAATACAATTTTAGCCCCAAAACATTCATATTAACAATATGATCAATATTTTGAAAGTGTGGAGGCAATTGGAGTTGTTTTTGGAGTAAAAAGTTATCGAAAAGTGGACTTGGAGCACGCGTGTTTAGCTTCGAGGTAGGCTACGGTCTTCTTTCTTTTGATTGATCTTTATGAGTTGTTGTATAGTAAAAATTGTTTGTGGTTTGGATTATATGCGATGGGTCAGGCTCGATTCCTAGTTTCTTGTTTCTTTTTCCTGGTATGAGCCTTAGGCTAGGTTGCCTTTATGAGACTTCCAGTCTAGTTGGTAAGATTATGGATCATGCCTTAGTTTGGCCTTGATTAGCCTATTTTAGTTTGCTTGTGCAATGTTTGTGGTTCTTGGAGGAATTATACCTTAGAATTGAGTTTGGGTTGATCCTTAGTTGATGTAGCCATTGTTGGTGGGAATTTCAAGAATTAGTTTCCTTCGCTATTGTAGCACCTATTTTAGAGCCATGGTGTAGTGGTTCTCACCTGATTAGGCTTGTGAATTACTTTTGGGCCCCATTTTTAGATTTAGAGGTAGAATCCTTTATGTTTTTAGTTACATTTTGGCGGGGCTAGTTGTATTTACACTCTTAAGGTTGTACTTTGGTTGAATCTGGAGCTATTGATGGACTAGTTGAGCACCTATTTTCTCATATTCTCCTCATTGTTACCCAGTTAAGGTTTAGTTCACTTTTTGGTCTTGCTATTGAGTTAGAGGAGTAGATTTGAGCCCTAGGCATTGGATAGAGGTCAGTTGTATATGTTAGTCCTGATTTTGTACTCTAGAGGGTAAGATGCTTGTGGCTTCGTTATTGTATGTGATTGTGTATGTTGTTTGGGTATTGGTGATGGCATGCATTGTATTAGATCCTTATTTTCTCACAGATGTAGTCGACCTCGATGTATGCATTGGTTCTTAGCATTAATTTGAGGAAGTTGGGTTGTAACCCACACTATTTTATATGGATTTTCTAAATAGGGGTCATACTACCTTTATTACTACTATTTACAGTGGACTAGAGGCATCGAGGATGCACTCATTTTCTTATATTGGTTCGATTGGAGAGAGTTCCTGACCCTTTCTATGCTAATTTGACAATTTATCTCTGATCATCATAACAAAGCAAATTTTTGATGATTGGATATGCATATTGATATTTATATAGATATAAGACCTAGAGGTGTTCCTGAGCCCCTCATGGCGATCCCAGAGAGTCGCATGGGTCCTACTTTCTGGCCGGGATTGGAAGTACGTGTATATATTTTGGTATGAGGGACTTGGCGTTGATGTCACTACTGGTTTTATTGCATAACTGTCATTCATATATGTATTGCCTATCACCAGCATAGTTGTTTGTACCTATTGGTAGTATGGGATGCCGTTCAGGTTTACCTGCTTGTGAGTGAACCTCTTGGGCATACAGGGCTTGGGAGAGGTATTATTTGACTATTTACGAAGTTGTGGCGGTATAAAAGGTGGTCTCTTGTTTGAAGGTAGTAACTGCCCTTGTTCTTATTTATCTAATTTTTTTGTGTAAGGATTTAGTTGATACGGTTCTTTGGGCCTTTATGTGATATATGTGTTTACTTGTGTTAGTAGGTTGTCACTTAGTTGTCCTCCTTTATATAGTGTTGTCGGGTTAAGGTTCTGGCTGGTGCCACTAGGTACGTCCTTTGGTTCCTCATTTGTTTCCTATTTTCTCTTTAACACCCCTCAAAAATGCCCACAAAATACCTTAAGAATGCCTTGAAAATAGGTCGCTCATGTAACGCATTATCCTTAATCTTTTTGGAAAATTCGACTTTGAAATATCGATTAGAGAGTTAAAACCTGCGGGAAAATGGTCTCGATGGATTTTTAGGACCCGTAGAACGGAAGAAAGATTTTCGAAGAAACCACAAAATAATGTGGCCCGCGACAGGACCGCGTCGCGGACCTGGGAAGGTCTTCCGGCCGAATTAAGATTTTTTAAGGGGCGTTTTAGACTTTTTATAAATTATTAGTTAATGAACCTAGACATTTTTAGGACCTAATTCAACTCTATAAATTAACTTAAACCTCTAATTCTATTCATTCTTCTATAATTCAGCTATCAAATATTTCTCTCTCTACAAAAAGGCTCTCAAGGGTTTCCATTGAAGACTTCAAGCAAATTCACTCAATTTCTCCATCAAAATTCTCAAGTCTTCCAAATTAATTAGTGTTCTCACTCAAGGTATGTGGGTATTGATTCGTGGATCCTTTCATCTATGAAGCTCAATCAATTTCTCAAGGTTTTCTATCAAATTAAAGTATGGTGTTTTATGGGTTTTGTGATCTCTATTCCAATTGCATGAATTTTGATTTAAAGTATGATCATGAGTCTATTTTGATATAAATTAATGGTTATTGAATTAAATTGAAGAGTTTTCCCATAAATTCTCTTATTTTGATTTCTAGGGTTCATGATGTAAATTATAAGTATTTTGATTTATACTTCTAAAGGATGTTATCTATATGAATTATGTATGGGCTAATATAAAGTTTATGATCATGCATGTTTTCAAGTCAATTTCATGATTTTCAAGTAAATTGATCATGCATTCATGTCATACCCTAATTTCAAGTATAAGCTATTATCATGAGTTTTCAAGTTATATTCTATGAGAACTTTTATTTAATGATTTCAAGGGTATTATTATGAATCTCATTCAAATTGATTATGCATTCAAGTTTTACCCTAATTTCCAAGCATGAATTATTTCTATGTATGTATGATTTGTAATGTGGAAGGACAATACCCGCATTTCACTTATGTTATGAAAATGAGCTATTCTATGATTTTAAACCTATGATCATGACTATGATATATAAAATTTAAGATCTTATGTTATGTATGTATTCCTTGGGATTTGATTTAGCACCGAATGTGAACTTGAGGTGGGGGCTCAAAGCAAGGGGTCCTTATATAAAGTCTCTTGTCTCATAACTACGTGCCACCGTAGGATTATATTTTTGGCCTAGATAGTGGATCCACAAATAGCACATGTTCATGATTAGGAGTCTACCTTAGCAAAGTAGTCTCCTCCTTCTCGATGTGGGTATCATCGGATTCCATGTTATAGCTCGCATGGTCTTATTGTCGGTTATGGTTCCTATCCCACATATGTACTTTTCTTTATGTTTTAAATGACTAATCCTATCTTTTAATTTACATGATACTCTTATAGTTATGATGCATTGATCTTTCTTAAAGACTACTTATGATTTTTGACTATTTCTGCTAACATGCTAATTTAAATGGTCATTGTTACAAATATGGTTTCTCATGCATTGCATTGCCCCACATACTTAGTATATTCCAACGTACTAATGCATACTTTTTGCCTACATTGTCTCATAATATAGGGGTTGAGGTTGAAGATCCTAATCGTCCACGTAACTAGTAGGCATCCTCTATTTGATGGTGTTGTGGTGAGTCCTTATTGACCGGGGACTAGTTTTATGTTGGTTACTATTTTCTTTTCAAAAGAATTTTGCTTATGTTGTATATTGAGGGGGAGATATGGACATGTCTTAGCCCCCGCCCATACTCATATTTAGAGGCATCTAGTTGGACATATGTTTGAGTCTATGTTGTCATAAGACATTTTCATATTTCTATTCAAGATTTTAGACTCTCTTGTGATGCTTCTGCTTTTATATAATACCTTATGTATACTTATAATATATACAAGAGGCTTGGTTGGAGCCCTTCAGTATTTTGATCATCGTGTTATGACTAGGCCCTAGGCTGGGTCGTGACAAACTTGGTATCAGAGCACAAGGTTTTCCAAGTGTCCTAGGGTGTCCAACATGCCGCGTCAAGTAAAGTCTTATTCATAGGTGTGAAGCACACCACACTTATGAGTAGGAGGCTATGAGGCGTCTTAGGAAATTCTCACTTCTTTCATGATCCATGTCGTGCGGTAGAGTAGTACTCTAAGACCTTTCCTCCTAATGATTATTCTTTACGATTTTTCAGAACATGCCTCCGAGAAGACAAATCACTCAAGCTAATGGTCCTCTTCCCGATCAAGTAACTAATAAGGAGTTTTGGACCGCTATCACTATGCTAGCTCATATATTGGCTAACCATGGAGTAATGGCTCAGCTCCTTTGGATCCAGCATTAGAGATCCTGTATCCCAATAAGCATACATGGTAGAAAGGAGTAGTTTTGGGTGCACCGAGCAGTTTGCAACCTAGGTTGGACTTATAGGTCCTCAGTAGAGTCCTTTATCAGTCTCTAAGTATGTGATGGAGTTTCTAGAGTGGACAGCATCACAAAATTTGATAGCAATTGGGTCTACCTTTCCCCAGGTGGTCAGTTTTGTGAGGCCTATAGAGTTGCATGTATGGAGACTTATAAAGGTGGAGATAAGAGATCCCACCGTTAACGTAGTAAAGTAGCACCTTGCTTTGAGGTAGGCATCATCTTAGTGAGAGTCAGCCTTACTCTAGACCTACCAGACCCATGGCAGGAGTACCTCAGGTTCTAGGTGGTCCTATATTATACCCACAGTGGACAGAGTTCATGATAGACTTCTAAAATTATTCCTTCTGAGCATTCAGATTATGGGGTTCATTTTATACTGGCCAGGTCATCTCAGCTGGTTGCACTTAGTAGGAGGTGTTATACATGCAATGATTCAGGATATTTGGCTAGGGATTGTCCTGTAGTCACACATCGCAAGCGATAAGCTCAACATAATAGGGCTCATAGGGCCCAAGGACTCAGTTAGAGGTGGTGCCCCAAGTGTTGTAGTTAGTGGTATATGTGTAGAGTTTGGGGTCAGGTGCATTTCATCCCATGCTTCTGCATGTCAGACAGAGGACGAGGCTCTAGGTACCAATTGAATATGTGCAAATTTTGTTTCTAGGACCTATCTTGCTTGTAGTGCTTGGGTGTTAGGGTCTTCATACCCATCGGTGATTACTTGACTTGTTAGATTCATCTTGTAACTCTGGTAACTAACTACTTTACTTGGACATATATGAGTGTTCTTACTTAGCCTGATTACTTGTCTATTGTTTGCTATGATAGCTTTACTTGGATTTATGTGTATGTGCTTATCTTTCGTAGGTGATTTCTTTTAGTAGTGGATTATTTAGTTTTGATATTATGTTGTGTTAATGGTAGAATTATACCTTGTGGGTGTTGAGCTTAGTTGATTGCTCTGGTAGATTTTTGCTTAGCTATTCTAGAGTTTTCTTGGTTTAGTCCTTCCCCCTTCCTAGTTCCCCTCCCCCCAAGTGAGCTTAGCTGGTGTGAGGTTGGTGCCGAGAGAAAGGTATGTCAGTAGTTGTGGCCCATGAGGTCTATCATAGATCTCATTCATCGATTCTTTCTTTGTTTGACCTTCTATTTTTAGTTCCTAGGGTGGCAAAGTTAAAGCCTATTCCTTTCGATTAACTGGGTTGTCTCTTCATGGTAAGTTGGATGGTTTAAGTTATCAGTTCAGTTGGTTGTGTGATGTGGTGTCATATGGCTATGTTTAAGTGTGGAAGGCAAGGACTGGAATTGTCTTTGTTTATTCTAAGTATAGTGATGTTTTTGCTTGAAACGTCATGTAAAAGGGGTTCTAGTGGGTTCATGGAAATGGTTGTCTACTTATGCTTGTGAACGACAACTAACTAGTAAAAATGGGTCATTATGGGGTGAAAGAATTCATATGGATGAGTCATGATTTATCAGAATTGCCTTGGTTTGCTCTTGTGATTATTGGACTTTGAGGTTATTAGTCAATAATTTTTTGGAAATTTTATTCACAAGCTTGTTTTACCTTACAACCAGGACTACTTTCAATCTTGGTGATTTCGTGTTCTGCCTTGGTCTTACCAGTAAACTACAGCGGGTGTGTCGATGGTTCAAAGGGTCAGATTATTGATTTGGGTATTCTATTGTGGTGTGCTTTGACTAATTCAAACATTGGCTTCCATAGATGAGTGGAATTTCTCTTAGAAGCCTCAGCCTCAAGATGGTCTTAAAGTAATTCATGGGATTATCTCCTGATTTCTTGTTCAAGGTGCGAGGATAGTGTGTGTCATTGTGATTAGCTGACAGTGTTCCTTATGGTGGTTCAGCTTTATTTGGGTTGCTTTTGAGGGGTCAAGATGTTTATTCACTACCTGTCAACTCAGTTACTCATGGATTAGGATGGTTAGCTTGTATTTATACTCGGGGAGTGGTGCATGGACTCATGGCATTAATTTTTTATTGCTTTTGGGTTAGATTCTCATATTGGTTTAGCTTTCTAGAAATTTCATTGGCAACAGAATGGCATTAAAGTGGGTCTCAGCGTGGTTTTTTTCTACCCATGGATTTGGTTGTCCCTTGGAGCAGCCTATTCATCTTGGAAGATAGATTTCAGGCTCAAATTATTGGTTTTAGGAGTTATTGGGTTAGAATTTTAGGCTTGTGCCCCGGGCTGAGTTGCTTATTTTGAGTTCTTGACGTACTTCAATGTTCAGGTGGTGTTTGCATGTCCTTTGTTGTTATTTGGGAAATGTTCAAATGGTGTTGGAAGTTGTTACTGTGGTTTAGGATGGGTAGAATACCCAAGATGGCTAAAAAGTCTTGAGTTTGGAGTATAAAGCAAAGAATTCGACTTTGGAGTTATTAAACATCTTCTCATGTCTGTTAATCGCCTAATTCTAAGGTATATGTATGGCTTTGGTTTATCTCGTATTAGCCTATTGTGTTCAGTTGAATTTGTTCTTGTTGGGTGAAAGTTAGTATCAAAATAGAGGAATTGGAAGTTGGTTTGTGTAAGACCCCAGAAGTTGGAAAGTTAGAACAAAAAATACACCTCAAAAAAGGAATAAATTTCATATCTACGACCCACTTTACGATTCGTAGAGGTTCCGATGACTCATAGAAGAGAGTCGTAGAGGTTGCCTTGGACTTCTTCAGGGCAAGTTTCTAAAGGAGTTCTTATAACTCAACAGGATGAGTCGTCATCCTGTTGACGAGTTGTAAGGTGGACTCGTAATCAAACTTCAGAGGCTAATGAACTGGCAGGTTTTTAGGCCTATAAGATGAGTCAAGATGATGACTCATAGTCTTCTAGATTATCGTAGACACGAATCGTGAGTCCAAAGATTGTAGGGTTCAACACTTATAGGACGAGTCCAAATAATGACTCATAGTCGTGAAGATGAGTCTAGAAACCACTCATTTGCAAACTTCAGAGGCTTGATTTTTTAGAATTTTCCAAAGCCTGGAGAATGAGTCATCTTGATGACTTGTCATCTTCATTACGACTCATAGAGTCAATTCATTGGGCTAAGTCTGAGTTTTTAATGAAGGGTAATTATGTCATTTCCCAAGTTCAGTTCAATGAAGCTAGACAGAACTATGGCTAAGTTCAAGCCTATATCTACCAAATTCTTTGAAATTTCCCTCATTCTAAATTCTCCTAAGGCAAGAACTCAATTCTCTCAAGGTTCCTCTCCAAGTTTCAAGCTAGGGTTTTAGATTTCTTCAAGGTTTGTTCTTCAATTCTAAGTGAATTCACTTAAGGTATGTGGGGATTGATCCATGGGTTCCTTTCATCTATGGAATCCCAAATTTTTCTCAAGTTTCCTTAAATCTTGATTGGTTTATTAACCCTAGATTTGATGAATTGCATTGGGATGTTTCACTTTCATTTTAGATGATTATCAATGATCTTTACAAGGATGTTGTCATATGAATTGCATGATTATGAATGCCCATGCATAAAGCTATTTCCAAGTTATGATTATGAAGTTAAAGATGATTTTCATGAGTTGATTATGAGTTCAATGTTGTTTAAATAAAGTTTTCATTATTTAAAGTTGAGATTCTAATTTAATGATGAAAGTTATTATGATGATAAATTATGATCATAGAAAGTTATCATGGTGTGATAAGTACAATCCTCACAGAATCATGTTCAAAGATAGTGATAAGGACAATTCTCACAAAATTATGGATTTCTATGAATCACTAAAGGTAATGAGCTACTCCTAATATGTTTTATAAAGATGGATTGATAGGTAATTACTATCTTTACCTATTATGTTATGATTATATTTTTATGAGTTTTCTTTGAGATATTGACTAAGCAACAAGAGGACTTCTAGGTAGGGTTCGGTTCGGTAACGCAGTTAGTTATCCAAAGGAATCCTAGTAGCAACCTAAAGTCCCAAACTACATTGCCCATATAGGATTACCTTCATGGCCTAACTAGTGGATCCATACATAGCATAGTTGAGTTGAGTTGAGTACCATGACGGAGTATACCCTGGCAAGGTAGCCTCCCCTTTCTCGGTGAGGGTTCCATCGGATTCCATGTCATAGCTCACATGGTCTTAAGATGTCAGTTAAAGGTCTTATCTTGAAAGTTAAACTATGAGTTTTACGATAAAGTTTTATGATATGCATCGACCATGAGTTTTCATATGTTCTCAAATGCTTTTAAGCCTTATGCATGTTCATTATGATTGGTCATGCATCTTATGGCATATTGTTCATGTTTTTTTACTTGTTCATGCATATTTCACATACTTAGTTCCTTCCATGTACTAACACATACTTTGCCTACATTATATCATAATATAGGGACAGATGACACTCACAGTTATCCTCTTCGTGGCTAAAGTTGTTTTAGATATCAAGGAGTTGGTGAGTCCTTATTCTATCGAGGACATGACTTTCATTCTCATTATTTACTTAACTTTTCTTCTATTGTTTGGGTGAGCTAGGAGCTTGGCCTAATCCCCCATCAAACACTATACTTGAAGAATGTTTAGACAATGTTTTGATGTAGTCCATTTGGACGTCGATTTGAGTACTTCTATCCCTTAGACCCATTCCCTTGAGCTTTTACTTCTACTTATCTTACTATGTTTCTTTACCTTATGTATACGATGTATGTTAAAATGCCTTGCTTGGGGTCCCTCACATCGCGATTACCATGCTATGTCTTAGCCCTAGTTTGGGTCATGACAAACTTTGTATTAAAGCACATGGTTTAGAAGAGTCTTGGGGAGTCTAACATGTCACATTAAGTAGAGTCCTATCCATTGGTGTGAAGCTCCATAACTATGAATAGGAGGCTATAAAATGTCTTAGGAAAATCTCACTTCTTTCATGATCTATGTCATACGGTAGAGCGGTTAAGTCTTTTCCTCTAATGCTAGGTCTTTGCGATTTTCAGAAAATGCCTCCATGAAGATACCCCGCTAGAAGGAATATAGTTTAAGAGGAGAAACAAGCTACACATGATCCCTTGAATGATCAAGACTCCAATTCCTAGTTCTGAGCGGCCTTCTAAGTATATGCTCAAGCCGTTACAGCTCAAGCCAATCTTGAAGTGGTTGCTTTCGTGAACCCAAAAATGGGTACAATGGTGATAAGAGTTCATGATTTCACGTGGATGAATCCTCTGGAGTTTTGGGCTTCCAAGGAGGAAAAGGATCCACAAGAGTTCATTGATAGAATTCATAAGGTTGTGGATATTATAGGGGTTAGCCCGATTGAGAAGGCGATGTTGGCTACATATCAATTGAAGGGCGTTGCTTAAATTTGGTTTGATCAATGGAAAAGTGAGAGGCCTAGAGAGGCGGATCTCGTGACTTGGGATGAGTTCAAAGGGGTGTTTCTTGATTGCTTCTTCCCATTAGAGTTTAGTAAGGACAAGGTACAAGAGTTCATCAACCTTAATCAAGGTGGAATGACTGTGAGAGAGTATGCCCTCAAGTTCATCCAATTATCGTAATATGATTCATTCATGGCTGTCGACTCAAGAGTTCGTATGAGCAAGTTTATGTCGGGTGTATTGGATATGGTCTCAAAGGAGTGAAAGACGACTATGTTAATTCGAGAGATGGACATCTCTAGACTTATGACCTATGCGGATCAAATAGAGAGTGAGAAGCTAAAGGAGAAAACTACGGAGTCCAAGAGGTCAAGGACCGTTGAGGGTGAATTCTCTCATGGTAAGTACAAAGGTGGAGGACATCCTTATTTTATCCAAAGGTACTCCAGCCAAGGATCCTCAAATATCACTATTCCAAGGTTTGACAAGGATAGGGTGACCAACCCTATCCTCAAAGAAGTGCTCCTATTGGCCAAGTTACCCCTGCATGCAAGAAGTGTGGCAACAACCATAAGGGTGAGTATTTAGAGAGTTTGAATGTGTGCTACCAATGTGGTAAGTCGGGCCATCATGATAAAGAGTGTAAGGCCAAAGATGGTTGTCCTCAAGGCCAAGCTGTTCAAGGTGCCCAAATGCAACCAAAGGGTGGTCAATGCAACAACCGGTTTGATGCGCTTCATGGTAGGCTGGAGGTGGAGAAGACTCCCGATATTGTTACCGGTATGTTATGGGTCTTTCACTATGATGTTTATGCCTTACTTGATTTGGGTGAAAATTTGTCTTTTTTCCCCTTATATGGCCATGAGATTTGATATTAGCCCTGAAATATTTTAGAGCCTTTTTCCGTTTTACTCCAATAGGTGAGTCTATTATGGCTAAAAGAGTCTATAGAAGTTGTCCAATTTTGATTATCGATAAAGTTGCTCTATGTGATGTAGCTGAGCTTGAGATGACCGATTTTGATGTTATCCTTGGTATGGATTGGCTATAACATGTTATGCTTCTATTATTTGTAGAACCCGAGTGGTTAAATTCCAATTTCCCAATGAGACAATCATATAATGGCTTTAAAGGTCAATTTATTTTGTGCCTTAAAGCTCGAAAAATGATTTTCAGGGTTTGCATCTATCATCTTGTGAGGGTTAGGCATGAAATTTTTGAATCCCCTACTCTAGAGTCGGTCTCTATTGTAAATGAGTTTTTAGATGTATTTCCCAATGATCTACCCAGTGTTCCTCCCGAAAGGGAAATTGACTTTGGCGTAGACCTTCTTTCGGGTACTCAACCCATTTCTATTCCTCCTTACTAAATGGCACCGGCGAAACTAAAAGAGTTAAAGGAACAATTGAAAGACTTGTTAGACAAGGGTTTTATTCGATCAAGTATATCCCCATGGGGTGCACCCATTTTGTTTGTTAGAAAGAAGGATGGTTCGCTACGTATGTGCATAGACTACTAGTAATTGAACAAAGTAACCATCAAGAATAAATACCTAATTTTGAGGATAGATGATTTGTTTGACTAATTGCAAGAGGTAAGTTACTTCTCTAAGATCGATGTCCATTCCGGTTACCAACAACTAAGGGTGAGGGTGTGTGATATTCCCAAGATGACATTTTGAATAAGGTATGGCCATTATTAGGTCTTAGTTATGTCGTTTGGCTTGACCAATGCCCCTGCAGAATTCATGGACTTGATGAATAGGGTGTTCAAATAATATTTGGATATGTTTGTAATTATGTTCATTGATGATATTTTGGTTTTCTCTCGGATGAGGAAGAGAATGCTAATCACTTGAGGATTATGTTGCAAACTCTCAAGGACAAGCAATTATTTTCCAAGTTCAACAAGTATGAGTTTTGGCTAAGGGAGGTGGCTTTTCTTGATCATATTGTGTCCATTAAAAGGATTATGGTTGATCCTAAGAAAACTGAAGCAGTGAAGAATTGGCCTAGACCATTGTCCCCTTCGAATATTAGAAGTTTCTTGGGCTTAGCCAGATATTATAGGAGAGTGTGGAAGGGTTTTCCTTAATTTCATCATCTTTGAAAAAGTTGACTCAAAAGAAGGTAAAGTTTCAATAGTCGATGGCTTATGAGAAGAGTTGAAAGATCATCTCACTACCACTCCTAGTCTGATGGTTTTTCTATTTATTGTGATGCTTCAACGGTGGGTATTAGTTGTGTTATGATGCAATATGGTAAGGTAATAGTTGATGCTTCCACACAACTTAAGGTGCATGAATGGAATTATCCAACCCATGATCTTAAATTAGTGGCGGTTGGTTGACTCCGATGATGGAGGTGTTCTTATTCATAATGGTTCGGAATCATCTCTTGTGGGAGATGTTAAGGCCAAAAAATACCATGATCTAATGTTGGTTGAGTTAAAGAAGTCAGTTACCGATAAAGCCATTGAAGCATTCTTCTAAGGGAGAGATGGTGTACTTCGTTATCAAGGTCATTTGTGTGTGCCTAATATAGATAGTTTATGAGACTTGATATTGAATGAGGCTCATAGTTCTCGATAGTCGATTCATCTGGGTTCTACTAAGAAGTCAACCCCTGGTGCCGGTTTCTATAACTTTCTGATATTTCCTCTTTTGATCCTTGTTTTAAGACTTTCTAAGTTTCTGGGGTCTTACGTGTTCCACCTGATTAGATTTGTGAATTACTCTTGGGCCCTATTTCTGGATTTAGAGTTAGAATCCTTTATGCTTTCTTGTTGTAGTTTGGCGGGGCTAGTTATATTTGTACTCTCGACGTTGTACTTTGGTTGAATATGGAGCTATTAATTGACTAACTGAGGACATGTTTCCTCATATCCTCCTTTTTGTTACCTAATTAAGGTTGAGTTCCCTTTTGGGTCTTGTTGTTGAGTTAGAGGAGTAAATTTGAGCCCTAGAGGTCAGTTGTATGTGTTAGTCCTATTTCTATGCTCTAGAGGGTAAGGTACTTGTGGCATCATTATTGTATGTGATTTTGCATGTTGTTTGGGTGCTAGTAATGGCATGCATTGCTTTGGATCCTTATTTTCTCACGGATATAGTCGACCCCGGTACATGCATTGGTTGTTGGTATTGATTTGAGGAAGTTGGGTTGTAACCCATACTATTTTATACGGATTTTCTAAATAGGGGTAGTACTACCTTTAGTACTACAATTTACAGTGGACTGGAGGCATCGAGGATGCGCTCATTTTCTTGTATTAATTCTGTCAAAGAGAGATCCCGACCCTTTTTATACTGATTTGACTATTTATCTCTGGTCACCGTGATAGAGCGGATTTTTTATGATCAAATATACAAATTGATATTTGTATTGATATAAGACCTAGAACAGGACTCGGCAGGTATATAAGGGCATTTCTGATCCCCCGTGGCGATCCTAGAGAGGAGCATGTGTCCTATTTCTTAGCCGTGACTAGAAGTAAATATATATATCTGGGTATGAGGCACTTGGCACTAATGGCACAACTGGTTTTATTGCATAACACTCATTCATATATGCATTGCATATCACGAGTATAGTTATTTGTATATGTCGGTAGTATGGGATGCCTTGTGGGTATACCTTCTTGTGAGTGAACCTCTGAGGCACACAGGGTCTCGGAAGGTATTATCTGACTATTTGCGAACTTGTAGTTGTATAAAGGGTGGTCTCTTGTTTGAAGATAGTTATTTCCCTTGTTCTTATTTATCTAACCTTTTTTAGCAGGGATTTAGTTAATACGGTCCTTTGGGCTTTTATGTGATATCTGTGTTTACTTTTATTGGTACTTGTGTTAGTAGGTTGTCACTTAGTTGTCCTCTTTCATAGAGTGTTGTCGTGTTTAGGTTCTGGGCTGGTGCCACCACGTACGTCCTCTGGTTTATCATTAGTTTCCTATCTTCTCCTTTCCTTGTATTAGATGTTTTTTATTGCAGGTTTCCGTGTTATTCTTATAGTTACTTATGATATATAATCCTTGCTTACATGTTCTTTATACTTGCTTTATATTAGGAGCTCATTCGGCTAATGCCTATTGAGTGCCACTTGTTGGTACTCATACTATACTTTCTCACCTTGCAAATCAAAGTATGGGTTTTCACTACTGATTTGGATATCATACAGAGAAACTCTTGGATTTTTGGAGACTTGGGTGAGCTCTTGACAATTGGAGTTGCCTATCTCCCTCTGTTTTAATTGGACTAGTATTTATTTTGTATTCAAAGATGGTTGTACTATTATCGTATTTGTATAAACCTTGTACTTCCTTATTTAGTTTAGTAGCTCGACTACCGACTGATATCAGGTCTTGGGAGTTATATTGGTGTATTTTTCTCATTCTTCTTCTCTTATTATTACTATTATTATTATTCGCTTTTTTTCACTTGTGATGGTCTGTTGCCTATAGTTCCGGACTGTGGGCTTAGACTTACCTACTGGTGGGTTTATATTAAGTGCCATCATGACTTAAAAAATTAGATCGTGACAATTGTCAAGGCCACCACGGTCCATGGTGATGGTCATGAAATAGAGGGTCAAAAACTTACTGGAGGGGTCAACTCCCACGGAGATCACTATGGTCCGTGAAACTTTCCACACATCGTGGAACCAGTCATGGAGTGGGCCTATCCTTAGGGACCAACTACTTCTCCTATATGGACCTTATTACGGTCCGTGAAACCTTCAACGTCCCGTAAAAAGGTCTTCTTGGAACTCAACAATTTTAAGGGTTTGAGGGGTCAAGTCCACGGGCAAAGCCACAGTCTGTATACCCTTTTGTGAACCCTTCCCCCTTTTTCCCTTCTACCACAGTGCCTTTCATGGCTCATGGTAAGCTCTACAACTCGTCAAAAGGGCCCCGTGAATCCTACCTAGTGCAAAAAGTTGAAATTTTTTGAGAATCTTCTTTTAAACTCCATTTTCCAACTTTCGAACTTTAGGGGTCTTATACATAGCCTGACATTTGTTCAAGAGCCTCCACTAATAGGATGTTAACTGATAGTTGTTTTAGTATGGATACAAATTTCTTGAACTTCTCATCTTCTTTCTTCTTCATCAACCTTTGTGGGAAGGGGGGACATTTTGGCTTTAGCATAAGTATTACTAGAGCATTTTTTTCTGGGAAGGCCTTCTCTTCTTTCTCATGAGATGCTTCACTTTGTTGTTCTTCTTCTTCGCTTTCTCACGATTCAATATCAATGTTTTTCCCCTTTATGGCACTTCTCTCATCATTTGGAGTTGGTTAGCGTATGGTTGAATTCTTTGAGTTATACCACAAGTCACCACTATATCACTTCCACTCATTTGTTCACCTCTAGTGGTTACCACCATGCACTTATTATTATTATTATGATTGTTTGGATGTTTGTCATTCATTATCTGATCCATTGATGTTGATATGTGGTCTATTTAAGTTTCTATCTACTTGATGGTTGTCGAGTGTGCGTTCACCATCTTTCCCATACTTTCTACATAATTGTGAATCTGGTGTATGTTAATATTTGTTGATTCTACCTTTGTCAATACATGGGATAACATATCCTCCATTTGGATCTAGTTGGGTAGATATGGGGTTTGCCTTGGAAAGAAACTTGTGGTTGTACAACCCTTCTTCTGAAGACTCTTTTTCCCTTATCTGTGTTGATGTTGCCCCCAGTTCCAAGCTTAGTTCTCATAGCCTTGCTCCAATAAGCCCCCTAAGCAGGGACTTTGAAGTAGGCTGAGAACTTTTCCATTGGCGTCCCAAATAGTGAGCATCTTCATAATATTGGAGACTGTCCTCATACCAGTATCTTTGATCAATTGAAGCCACCACATTTACTTTCTGCGTTGGGGAGCCCATCATATGCTTAATTAATAATTCTATTTGTGTCATCAACTGTGCAATCCTTTCTTTTTTAGTCTCTTCATGGCTTATCTCTTCTTTTGACAACTTTTGCTTGATGCACTACTAACCACCTTAGCTTCTATGCACTGCCAAGATCTGTTTGTCTTAGTCAGCTGATCAAGCATAGCATTGGCCTCCTCATAAGTATGGTCCATCAGTGAACCCTCTACATCATTATTGGCCACGGACTTGTTGATTACATCTAGAGATTTGCAAAAGCTTTCTAGAAATATTTCATCTGATAGCATGTGATCTGGACACTAAACTACTTTCATTTTAAATTTGAGAACCTCATGTAGTGCTTCACCTAGCACTTGTCTGAATTTGTTGATATCATCCCTAAGCTGGATATATCTTCTTGAGGGGAAAGAACCTCCCTAAGAATGTACTTATAAGCTCTGCCCAAGTAGTGATGCATGTTTTTGGTAACTCTCCAAGCCATGTAGTTGCTCTACTATCAGAGAAAATGTAAGCAACTTCATTCTGAGTCTTTCTTGAGAGATACTTCAGATATTATAAGCTAGACACACCCCAGCAAAATTTTTAAGATGTTTGTTGAGGTCTTCAAAAAGTAGACCATTGAACAATACTTTCATGCCCAATAAGTGCAACATCGTGTTGGTGATGTTGAAAGCTGTATTTTCAATCAGTGTGGAGGTCTAATGGCCCTAACATGGCCCACTTGTATAGCATCTGTTGTGGTGGCAACCTCAACTACCAACATAGGACCGTTCTTGTCATTTATTGCAAAATTTAACCTTCGTCGCCTAAGTGTTCTTTCTATATTCCTAGGTCAATTGGAACCAAGAGAGATTCTTAACTCCTAGAATTGGGAAAAACTTTGGAAATCCCATCTATGGACAAAAACAACATCCAGTGTAATTTGTAAACAAAAATAATAGCTACTTAATGAATTTTATAAATTATAAAACTCTAAACTACGCTCTCCTGCAATGATGCTAAAATTTTAATGTCACCCAAACTACACTATTTTACTTAATTAAAGCAGTTGATTACAAAATATTGTAACCCAATTGGTTAAGGTCAGATCCCATAGAGAACCTTGTTAGAGATCTTTATAGCTTGCTATTGAAATTCTAATTTGTAACTATTATTGGAAAATTGGGGGTTTTATTATAGAAAATTACTAACTAATTTAATCACTTGGATTTTAATCAATAAAAAATGAACTAGGGTTAAAGTTCTTAGATATTGAAACTCAAAAAGATACTGTGCTATCAACTCATTCAAATGGATTCATTATGCAAAATTGATGAATCTATAAGTCTCATAAAGCCTATTGACCCAATTAAGAGAATATTACCCTAAGTCCTTGCTAGCACTTGGGTGTAGAATTAATTTGTTAATTCATCAAAAGCCTCAGGTTAACTGTCCTCTCTTGAGCTTAAGCTATTAGATGGGGTTTGGTAGTCCTAAATCCCTATTAATGATCATTTCTCCTAATTGTATTTTCTTTTGTCAAGAAAGTTATAATATGTGCAAGTTCTTAATGTTGTCAACCATTTCAGAAAATAATCTTTATGAAAGGACCTTAATACACAATGATCACCGTTTCATAAGAAGATATTATTGTAAATAATTTATTATCATCATCCCTAATCTAAGTTCCATAACCTTATTAGTTATGATTTTAGCTACTCATAACTAGCGGTAACAATAAATATTATAAGTTAAACTACTAAAGAACATTAATATAGATGAAAGTAAACAAAACTTTGATTAATGCAGCTCTTGCAAGAGAACCTTGTTTGTTTTATAATAATCTACTAAACATTGTAATTAAACTCTAAGAAAGTAAAACCTATGAGTTTGTCACACCCCAAACTAGGGGGCGCAACGGGCATTTGGTACCCTATTTAACTGATTTAGCCACTGAAACATAATGGAAAGGAAATATTGAGGGGCGACTAGGCCGCCACAATAACTTACTGAAAAGAGATATTAGACAGGCGAGGTCACAACAACATCAAAGACATAATGAATGAACGACAAGGCCAACTTAATTAATAAAGAACTAGCAAGACGACAAGGCTGTAATTGAAGCCATAAATATAATAAGCCGACAAGGCTATAAATGAAAGCTGAGAAGACCCAATAGAGTATGTCCACAAGTCTCTACAAATTATACAACTCAAATGGTTGGGAAAATTCCCTAGGATTCCAACAATTATATATAAAACTCAAGAACGAAAAACCTACAGACAACCAACAACTCCAGGAAGAACGGAGCTTTTCAACCCTCACTTGAGACAACACCCCTATTGCAAGACTGATCGGGACTTTGTCTAAACCTGCAGCACGAATGCAGAGTTCCCAGGCAATGACACGTTAATACGAATAAAAATTTACTGATATATAAGATGGAAAGTGGAATCATAAATAGTTGTAATAAAAAAGGTAAAAGAGATACCACTTGAAACTAAAACTCTGATAGCCTCAATAGCCGACATTTGACCTCATAATAATCAAATATGCATGGTATGCTCGTGTAATTATATGTAGTGAATACATATATATAGGTGCATGCATGATATACCAACAAACTGCTAGCAATAGCGGTCTCTTCCGATAGCTAATTGGTATCATATTGCCAACTTGTGGCCATCTGTACAATTTATATAGTCTTCTGGGAAAATAGGCCCCCTTTCCTCCGACTATAGCTCAGATTTCATTATAACATGTCGTGTATGATATGAACTTTGAATGCACACAATATGCCATAACAATTTACCTAATCTTGGCTTTTGCGTACTCTTATTCTGATAATCTCGTAATCACTTTCTTATAATGTGTAAATGTCTCACAAGTTCTCATATACTTTCTAAATAAACTTGAAAACTTAACTTGACTTTAGATAGGTAACTTAAACCTGAGAATGTTCACAAAGATCTTGTCACGACCCGATCCTAGGGCCTAGATGCGACACGGCGAATGAGACACCCGAAGGTACCTCACTCGAGCCTCTTAGCATTCATTAAGCATTTCATTAGTAACGATAAATAATAATAAGCGGAAATAAAAACATTTATCCATTTATGTCTAAGCATACCTCTACTAATAGACTTGACGGGGGCTAAGACATGTCCCTAGCTCACCCTTAATATAAGTGTCATGAAATGCTTTAAATAAAGTCTTACTATTCTACATAACCAAAGCTTAGAATAAAAGGGATGTTGTCCCCGAAACATGGGAACTCACCACTAGCAAATCTTCAACTAATAAGAGTTAGCCACGTGGAGGAGATCGAGGAGCGGCGTCGGTTCCTACATGGTGATATCATGTAGGCCAAAGTATGCGTTAGTACTTTGAATGTACTAAGTATGTGGTATGCTATGAAATGAAGAACATAAGAGGGATATGAGAAATCAATATGCATGAGTGAATGCATGCATTGAACATCATCATAGGAAACCTTAAAATATTTATTTTTTTGTGGGTAAGTGACAATAACCGACATTTAAGACCATGCGAGCTATTACATGGAATACAACATAACCCCCTACGTTGGCATAGGGAGTCTACTTGCCGGGTAGAACTCCATTCAATTTACATTCATTTATTTAACATTTGGTGGCTACAAGGGCCTAGCCGACAAGGGCTCCTATGGTGGCACATAGTTAATGCAACATGAGACTTTACTTAAGGACCCCTTAGATCGAGTCCCCATCTACATGCTACATTCGGTGCTAGGTCAAATCCCACGGAATAACATTTATATATATATATATATATATATCTCATAATAACATAAGCATTGTATAACTTTAGACATCAAATCATTTCCGGTGGAATAGCTCATTAAACATTTCATTTGATTCAACTATGTGAGAATTATCCCTTCACGTTGAATCCCTTCTTTGGCTTAAAGCCCTTTCATCATCATTCAATCATTTCTCAAGACTCCCTTAATCATGGTCATTTGCTTCATAAACTTCCAATTCAACTCTATTTCACTTTACTTTAATCATGAGGAAAACTAGGTGGAATTTCTTCATAAAACCTTTAAATGTATTTTGAAGAATTATTGCAAGCAAGAGAATGATGAAATGCATCAATTTAAAACGTCTCAAAATAATCCACCATTCATATTTAAAACCCTCCTTCAAGCCTTCATAGAGGCACATTAGTAAATCATTCAATTCATGCAATTGAGAGTCAAAATACATCAATATAGGTAAATAAACTCAAATTACGCCATAATCTATGCATTTAAAATCATCATATAAAATCCCATGAAGATTCACCCTTAAAATTTCAATATAAATTTTGAAAGGAACTTTTGGACTCCATGGGTAGAAGGACCCATGGATGGAAGCTCACATACCTTGAGGAGTCAACTCTTGAATGAAAAACTTGAAAATGAATGGAGGCTTGATCTTCTTGGAGATGGAGGAAGAAGGCTTGAGAGTACTTGGGAGGTTAGGGCTTTTGTTCTTAGAGTGTGAGTGAGAGTAAATGAGAAAAGGAGGCTTAGGAGTCTCTTACTAGGTGATTTTTCCTCTCAAAACGACCTCACTTTGGGTAACACACAAGGAAAGGCCGAAATGCCCCTTAAAAATCTGGAAAATGGGCTAAGACCCTGCTGGCGCTATAGTGGCGCGTCGCGCCACTGCAGCGCCAAGAAAAAATGGGCTTAAAAACCCTGCAACCTAATAGTGGCACGTTGCGCCATAGACCAAACTACTGAGGCTATTTTCTGGCGCTATAGTGGCGCGTCGCGCCACTGGAGCGCCAGGCCTAAAAATCCTACAGTGGTCGCCCAGGCCTGAAATCCCTGCAGTACTAGTATGTAGTAAAATGTTCATAACTTTTGACTCCGAACTCCAAAAATTGCAATCTTGGTGCCGTTGGAAAGAAGACTCAAAGACCTTTAATTTGGTAAGTCGTGGTCCACCCATATCATTATATTCCAGGAGATATGGTAGTTTGAAGTTGACCCTTACACGAACTCATTCCGGAAACTTAGTCGATGGGAATTCTTTAGACTTGGCTTGGTGTTAGAGATCCCTTATGACCCCTAAACACATCCAACACACTTCAATTACTTAGAAATTGATCCTAACTCATATATGAAATTAGAAGTCGTTGGGTTCAAGCCTATATGCCTATAAAGGATGGTTCGGGTCTTGACATGAAAGTTCTCAAGGCATTACAATATCTCCCCCTTGGAAACATTCGTCCTCGAATGAGATTTATTAGCATAGAGGGGGAATTGGCACGAGGACTAGCAGCCCAACATATATACAATGACACTTGAAATGCATCAACCATGAAATCATTAAATTTAAGCATAAAACATAACTTTAAAATTCAACTTCATGAACATGCAATATGAGGACTCAAACGAACCGTATTATAGAAGTCTTAAACATTGAGTGTGAGTAACTTAGTACCTTAGACTTGAGTAGAATGGAAAAGGTGAGGATAACGTTTCATCATATCTGTTTCCGCTTCCCATGTAGCGCTTTCAACTTGTTGATTCCTCCAAAGGACTTTAACAGATGCAACCTCTTTATTCCTCAACCTCTTAATTTGCCGGTCTAAAATTTCAATCGGGACCTCTTCATAGGTCAAGTTTTCTTCAACATTCACTACTTCCAAAGGAACAATAGAATTAGGATCACCCACACATTTTCTCAACATGGACACATGGAACACTGGGTGAACCATGGCCATTTCCAATGGTAACTCCAACTCGTAAGCAACTTTGCCAACGCGCCGTAAGATTTTATATGGCCCTACATACCTAGGGCTCAATTTTCCTTTCTTACCAAATCGAACCACACTCTTCATGGGTGAAACCTTTAAATACACCCAGTCATCCACATTAAACTCAAGATCCCTTCTTCTGGTGTCGGAATATGATTTTTGACGACTTTGCGCCGTTTTCAACCTTTCTCTAATGAGCTTCACCTTCTTTATAGCATCAAGTACCAAATCGGGGCCCAACAAGGTCATCTCACCTACATCAAACCAACCAACCGGAGATCTACACCGTCTCCCATACAAAGCTTCAAATGGCGCCATTTCAATACTTGAGTGGTAACTATTATTATAGGAAAACTCGATGAGCGGTAGATGATCATCCCAATTCCCTTTGAACTCCAACACGCAAGCCCTTAACATATCTTCTAGTGTTTGAATTGTCCTTTCGGCTTGTCTATCTGTTTGAGGATGGAATGCAGTGCTCAACCTTACCTTAGTACCGAGGCCCTTTTGAAATGATCTCCAAAAGTGAGAAGTAAATTGGGTAGCACGATCCGAAATAATGGACAACGGCACACCATGCAACCTTACCAACTCCCGAATATACAACTTCGCATAGTCTTCGGCACTATAAGAAGTTTTAACCGGTAGGAAGTGAGTCGACTTAGTCATCCTATCAACAATTACCCAAATCGAATCATGACGCTTCCGGGTATGAGGCAAACCCACTACAAAATCCATATTCACATCTTCTCACTTCCAAGTAGGAATTTCAATGTCTTGGGCTAGGCCACCCGGCCTTTGATGTTCGTCATTCACTTGTTGGCAATTCGGACATTCAGACACGAACCTCGCTATGTCTTTCTTCATCCCACCCCACCAATAAAATTCTTTTAAGTCTTGGTACATTTTCGTCGAACCGGGATGAATTGAGTATGAAGAATTGTGGGCCTCCTTCAAAATCAAGCTCCTTATGCCATCCACATCTGGAACACATAATCGACCTTGGTAGTATAGCACCCCATCCCCCCATTGGGAAAAGACCCCTACCTTCTTTTCCTTCACCAACTTCTTTAATTCAACAAACGTCGGGTCAAGATCTTGAGTTGACTTAACATCCACCACCAAAGAGGATTCGGACCCATTTTGAACAACCATGCCACCATTATTGGTACCACATAACTTCACCCCTAATCTAGCCAACCGGTGAACATCTTTCACCAACTCCCTCTTCCCTTCATTAACATGGGCCACGCTCCCCACAGACACTCTACTAAGTGCATCGGCAACCACATTAGCTTTACCCGGATGGTAATGCATACTCATGTCATAGTCCTTGAGGAGTTCTAGCCACCTTCTTTATCTTAGATTAAGGTCCTTTTGGGTGAACACGTATTGAAGACTTTTATGATCGGTATACACATCCACATGCACCCCATAGAGGTAATGCCGCCAAATCTTCAAAGCAAAAACAACGGCCGCCAATTCAAGGTCATGGGTAGGGTAGTTACGCTTATGCACCTTCAATTGCCTAGAAGCATAGGCTACGACCTTGCCATTTTGCATTAAGACACAACCCAAACCAATTTTTGAAGCATCACAATAAACCACAAACCCTTCTAATCCTTTCGGTAGAGTCAAAATAGGAGCGGAGGTAAGTCGATCTTTCAAGGTTTGGAAACTCTTTTCACACTCATTCGTCCATATGAATTCCGCTTTCTTTTGGGTCAGTTTCGTCATAGGAGATGAGATAGAAGAAATCCCTTCGACGAACCTTCTATAGTATCCGGCTAGACCTAAGAAGCTCCTAATGTCCGAAGGAGACAATGGTCTAGGCCAATTCTTCACAACCTCCATTTTCTTAGGATCAACCTGGATTCCATCACCGGACACTACGTGACCAAGAAATGCCACCTCCTTCAACCAAAATTCACACTTACTAAATTTTGCAAACAATTGTCTATCCCTCAACGTTTGAAGTAAAACCCTCAAGTGATTCTTATGTTCTTCCTCACCTCAAGAGTAAATCAAAATATCGTCGATGAAGACTACAACAAAAGTATCAAGGTAGGGCTTGAACACTCTATTCATTAGGTCCATAAAAACCGCCGGCGCATTCGTCAACCCAAAACTCATCACCACAAACTCGAAGTGACCATACCTTGTTCGAAAGGCCATTTTGGGAATGTCACACTCTCTCACCTTTAGTTGGTGATAGCCGGATCGAAGGTCAATCTTGGAGAAGTGACTTGCTCCTTGCAATTGATCGAACAAGTCATCTATTCTAGGAATTGGGTATTTGTTCTTAATAGTTACCTTATTTAATTGCCGGTAGTCTATGCACATGCGAAGCGACCCATCATTCTTCCTTACAAATAGCACAGGAGCACCCCACGGTGAAATACTGGGCCTTATGAACCCTTTTTCTAACAAGTCCTTTAACTGTTCCTTTAACTCTTTCAGTTCTGCTGGGGCCATCCGATAAGGAGGAATAGAGATAGGTTGGGTGTTGGGGAGGAGATCGATACCAAAATCAACTTCCCTTTCGGGAGGGACACCGGGAAGGTCATCAGGAAAGACATCGGGGAACTCATTGACTATGGTAACCGACTCAAGAGGAGGACTTTTGGAGTCGACATCCCTCACCCTCACAATGTGGTAAATACAACCCTTAGAAATCATTTTTCGAGCCTTAAGATAAGAAATGAACCTACCCTTCACCACCAAATCATGGCCCTCCCATTCAATAACGGACTCCTTAGGAAATTGGAACTTGACTCGACGAGTCCTACAATCTATGGAAGCATAAGATGCATGTAACCAATCCATCCCAAGGATGACATCGAAATCTATCATATCAAGCTCAATGAGATCACAAGGAATAACTTTATGAAAAACAGACACGGGACAACCCCTATAGACCTTCCTAGCAATAACCGATTCACCCACGGGGGTAGACACCAAATAAGGCTCTAATAACATTTCGGGTGACATATCAAACCTATTTGCTAAAAATGGGGTAACAAATGACAAGTTTGCACCGGGATCCAACAATGCATATACATCAAAAGTAAAGACCTTTAACATACCGGTAACAACATTTGGGGCCACCTCAACTCCTTGCCTCCCTTGCAATGCATAGAAACGGTTGGTGCGTTGTCCACTTCCTTGAGCTTGTTGGCCATGAGCAACTTGGCCTTGAGGCCTACCACCACCACCACTTCTACAATCCCGAGCATGATGACCTGGCTTGCCGCATTTGAAGCACGCATTTGAGCCCGCCAAGCACTCCCCTTTGTGGGCCTTCCCACACTTCCCACATGAGGGAAAAGCTTAGGTACCAATGTTGTCTCTTGGGGTCATTAAGTTAGGACCCTTGTCTTTGTTGAATTTGGGAGTGGGGGCATTTGTAGAACCTTGCCCCAAGAATCGTTGACTGCCTTGGCCCTTGCTAATGCCACCATGACCAGACCTTTGAGGGTTGAACCCTCCACCATCCACTCTAACCCTTTTGAACCCTCTAGACCTTTCCCTCAACTTCTCTTCTTCGATTTGTTCGGCATAAGTCATTAACCGAGAGATGTCCATCTCCTTGACCAACATGGCCATTTTGCACTCTTTGGACACCAAGCTTGAAACACCAGAAACAAACTTACTCATCCTTGCGCGGGAGTCGGAGACCATGAAGGGAGCATATTTGGACAACCTTGTAAATTTGAGGGCATATTCCCTCACACTCATGCTTACTTGTCGGAGGTTGATGAACTATTGGACCTTGGCCTCCCTCAACTCCAATGGAAAGAAACGGTCTAAGAAAGCACCTTTGAACTCTTCCCATTCAATCGGCCCAACTTCCTTACCTCTCTCCACAACCCATTGCTCGTGCCACACTCCATCCACACCCTTGAGTTGATAGGCTGCTAGTTCGGCCTTTTCATTTGATGGGGCACCCAAGATTGCCACAATCCGATACACCTTCTCAATGAACTCCATAGCGTTCTCATCTATTTTAGAACCATCAAAATCCAGTGGATTCATCCTCTGAAACTCCCGAATCCTAGTGGCCGTATTTTGTACTTGGGGAGGGGGAACACGTTGATGCCCTTGGTTGGCCATAGCTTGAGCCAATAATGTGATGACGTTTCGGAACTCGGCATGGGACACCCCTTCCTCATAATATGGGATATCCGGAACCGGAGGAGGTTGGTCCTCATCGTCAACCCTTGCCCTTCAGGGTGGTACCCTTGCCCTTTGAGGTGGTCTTCCACAAGGCATCATCTAAAGAAACACGAAACAGGTTGTTAGTTATAGGAAGGCTTAGGACACTCTGAGGCACGACATGAATTTGAAAGAAGTGAAAAACTTTCCTAAACGTCTCATAGCCTCCCATTCATAATTGTGGCGCGCTTCACAACCATGAACAAGACCCTATTTGACGCGGTATGTTGGACTCCGAGGATCATTTCAAAACCTTGTGCTCTGACACCAAGTTTGTCATGACCCGAGCCTAGAGCCTAGACGCGACACGGTGAATGAGACACCCGAAGGTACCTCACTCGAGCCTCTTAGCATTCATTAAGCATTTCATTAGTAAAGATAAATAATAATAAGCGGAAATAAAAACATTTATCCATTTATGTCCAAACATACCTCTACTAATAGACTTGGCGGGGGCTAAGACATGTCCCTAGCTCATCCTCAATAAATGTGTCACGAAATGCTTTAAATAAAGTCTTACTATTCTACATAACCAAAGCTTAGAATAAAAGGGATGTTGTCCCCGAAACATGGGAACTCACCACTAGCAAATCTTCAACTAATAAGAGTTAGCCACGTGGAAGAGATCGAGGAGCGGCGTCGGTTCCTACATGGTGATATCATGTAGGCAAAAGTATGCGTTAGTACTTTGAATGTACTAAGTATATGAGTATGCTATGAAATGAAGAACATAAGAGGGACATGAGAAATCAATATGCATGAGTGAATGCATGCATTGAACATCATCATAGGAAACCTTAAAATATTTATTTTTTTGTGGGGAAGTGACCATAACCGACATTTAAGACCATGCGAGCTATTACATGGAATCCAACATAACCCCCTACGTTGGCACGGGGAGTCTACTTGCCGGGTAGAACTCCATTCAATTTACATTCATTTATTTAACATTTGGTGGCTACAAGGGCCTAGCCGACAAGGGCTCCTATGGTGGCACATAGTTAATGCAACATGAGACTTTACTTAAGGACCCCTTAGGTCGAGTTCCCATCTACATGCTACATTCGGTGCTAGGTCAAATCCCACGGAATAACATTTATATATATATATATATATATATTATAATAACATAAGCATTGTATAACTTTAGACATCAAATCATTTCCGGTGGAATAGCTCATTAAACATTTCATTTAATTCAACTATGTGAGAATTATCCCTTCACGTTGAACCCCTTCTTTGGCTTAAAGCCCTTTCATCATCATTCAATCATTTCTCAAGACTCCCTTAATCATGGGCATTTGCTTCATAAACTTCCAATTCAACTCTATTTCACTTTACTTTAATCATGAGGCAAACTAGGTGGAATTTCTTCATAAAACCTTTAAATGTATTTTGAAGAATTATTGCAAGCAAGAGAATGATGAAATGCATCAATTTAAAACATCTCAAAATAATCCACCATTCATATTTAAAACCCTCCTTCAAGCCTTCATACAGGCACATTAGTAAATCATTCAATTCATGCAATTGAGAGTCAAAATACATCAATATAGGTAAATAAACTCAAATTACGCCATAATCTATGCATTTAAAATCATCATATAAAATCCCATGAAGATTCACCCTTAAAATTTCAATATAAATTTTGAAAGGAACTTTTGGACTCCATGGGTAGAAGGACCCATGGATGGAAGCTCACATACCTTGAGGAGTCAACTCTTGAATGAAAAACTTGAAAATGAATGGAGGCTTGATCTTCTTGGAGATGGAGGAAGAAGGCTTGAGAGTACTTGGGAGGTTAGGGCTTTTGTTCTTAGAGTGTGAGTGAGAGTAAATGAGAAAAGGAGGCTTAGGAGTCTCTTACTAGGTGATTTTTCCTCTCAAAACGACCTCACTTTGGGTAACACACAAGGAAAGGCCGAAATGCCCCTTAAAAATCTGGAAAATGGGCTAAGACCCTGCTGGCGCTATAGTGGCGCGTCGTGCCACTGCAGCGCCAAGCAAAAATGGGCTTAAAAACCCTGCAACCTAATACTGGCGCGTCGCGCCATAGACCAAACTACTAAGGCTGTTTTCTGGCGCTATAGTGGCGCGTCGCGCCACTGGAGCGCCAGGCCTAAAAATCCTGCAGTGGTCGCCCAGGCCTGAAATCCCTGCAGTACTAGTATGTAGTAAAATGGTCATAACATTTGACTCCAAACTCCAAAAATTGCAATCTTGGTGCCGTTGGAAAGAAGACTCAAAGACCTTTAATTTGGTAAGTCGTGGTCCACCCAGATCATTATATTCCAGGAGATATGGTCGTTTGAAGTTGACCCTTACACGAACTCATTCCGGAAATTTAATCGATGGGAATTCTTTGGACTTGGCTTGGTGTTAGAGATCCCTTATGACCCCTAAACACATCCAACACACTTCAATTACTTAGAAATTGATCCTAACTCATATATGAAATTAGAAGTCGTTGGGTTCAAGCCTATACGCCTATGAAAGATGGTTCGGGTCTTGACATGAAAGTTCTCAAGGCATTACAATATCTCCCCCTTGGAAACATTCGTCCTCGAATGAGATTCATTAGCATAGAGGGGGAACAAATCAATGAATATATATGAAGATAGATGGTCAGACTTAAACAAATCTATAATAGGATTAATAGAAGTAGATATGATAAATAATGGAGGAATATTTTATAGCAACCCAGATTTCTTAATGAATCTAAAAGAATTCAAAACACATATTAAAATAGGAATCCAGACCAAAGGATACGAAGAAATGAATAATGGAAATAATTTACTAATGTGCATAGGTTTCATAGGGAAAATGACTTTAAGTAGTAATACAAAGTTTAAACTTCAAGTAAACGATGTAGTTAAAGTAATAGAAAACAAAGGAATAAAATTAATAAAGTCAATTAAGATAAACCCAGAAGAATACGCAAGACTAGAATGGAACTTAGACAAACTAAGCAAACCAAAAATATTTGCACCAGAGATTTATTTAATGTATACTAGTTCTAGAGGACAAACTTCAATTAGATTCACTGATTATAATTATATAAGTCAAAAAGAACTAGATGCTAGTGAAATAGAAAGCACCATAGAAAAAGAACAAGAAGAATTTA
Organism: Solanum dulcamara; assembly: GCF_947179165.1. Taxonomy (NCBI): domain Eukaryota; kingdom Viridiplantae; phylum Streptophyta; class Magnoliopsida; order Solanales; family Solanaceae; genus Solanum; species Solanum dulcamara. Next base: position 44,154,923 of record NC_077238.1, read on the forward strand.
TGAACATAGAGATAATACAAGAAGGATACGAAGTAGACAAAGCCATAGGGAAAGCAAAATGGCTATATAAAGAAAATAGTTATATAATTTTTAAATGCAAAGGATGTAAAGGAGGCAAAATGGATATAATTGAGACAATAGAATATTTTAGAGAATTAAAGATGGAAATGATAATTTAGCATATAGAACCGAAGAATCACAATATACTTCTACACTTTCTGATAATGAAGAAAATGAAGACATATTATCCATAATCAGTCGTAAAAAATTAATGAAAGCAACCAGCTCAACTAGTGCGAGCCCTTTCTAGGGAACAACTCCAGCTACTGAACCTAAAAGAATTCAAAAAATATATTAAAATAGGAATCCAAACCAAAGAATGCAAAGAAATGAATAATGGAAATAATTTACTAATGTGCATAGGTTTCATAGAAAAAATGACTTTAAGTAGTAATACAAAGTTTAAACTTCAAGTAAACGATGTAGTTGAAGTAATGGGAAACAAAGGAATAAAATTAATAAAGCCAACTAAGATAAACCCAGAAAAATACGCAGGATTAGAATGAAACTTAGACAAACTAAGCAAACCAAAAGTATTTGCACCAGAGACTCATTTAATGTATACTAGTTCTAGAGGAGAAACTTTAATTAGATTCACTGATTAAAATTATACAAGTCAAAAAGAACTAGATGATAGTGAAACAAAAAGCACCATAGAAATAGAACAAGAAGAATTTATGAACATAGAGATAATACAAGAAGGATATGAAGTAGATAAAGCCATATGGGAAGGATCCCTATAAACACCTGGGGTATTACAGAATTGTAATCTATAAGCCTAATTAGTGATCCTTCAGAATAATGCATAAGCCTAAATATGTCATAAAAAGACATATTTATAATAGTAAGGTCGGAGTCTTAAGTCCGCTTGACCCGGTGATGAACCCAACCTCGCGCCACCGACTCCATCTTAGCCTTCTCTTGGCTGCGTTTAGTCCAAGCCACTTCACTTAGTGTTCCAATCCATCCTTTGGACCTTTTCTTGTAGATTTTGGCTTGAATCCATCTTAATCATATCTATTATCTTATCACAACATATATTCAATAAACACAAGGATATTCATGAATTATACTCAAAACTTAGCTAAAATGTGGATAAAATATGGTGTTTGAATGCATAAATACACCCATATCAAACTCCTCCTACATTCTTATCCCCGCAACCAAAACCTTCATATACATTGTCATAACTCCTCAGGGTTAACCCAATGTGTCCAATAAAATATCATCTTAAAAAAAGCTTTTTCATGAGTGATATACCTTTTACCACCTCATCAAATCCTCCCAAAAGCACTTCTTGTCCTCATCATCCAAGCCCATTTGGAACGTGTAAGCGCTAATAATTTTCAAGAATCCTCCAATGACTAATTTAGCTGCAATGATCCTATTGTTGACCTCTACCACTTGCTCTCTTAAATCTCTATCTACTAGAATGCCTACTCTACTCCTATTCCTCACACCTCTCGAGTACCACAACTTGTACCCATTTATATCATTAGCCTTAGTTCCTACCTATTTGGTTTTCTAGACATAAGCTATATTAATCCTCCTCTTCTTGAGAATTTTTACTAGCTCATCAATGGTCTTCCCCGTTAACAGCCCTATATTCCAGGATCCAATTCTTAGCCTCAAAGCTCTCGTAACCCACTTACCACCCCTGACCTATGCCCCTGACCTTGATCTTGATCTTGATCTTGACCTTGACCCCGACTCTGATTGAGACCTTATCCAAGAACATGATCCTAGTCTACCATCTATCACTAGAGCTACTAAAACAAATAAATAAAACTAGTCAAGATTTACACTACAGCCAGCGGAGAGTCTAAAATACAATTAAAGGCAGGAATCAATAAAGCGGAGGTACAAAAGGAAGTAAATATTCCAATCTAATGCAATAACATGAATTAAATAAAGAACATGAACAACCATTGGTAAAGAAACTCAAACAACAACTCGATTCCAGAAACAAAACAATGTTTCACGACCAATAGATGAAATAATAAAATGTACAACAAATAGTTATCAAAATGCTAAAAAAATACAGGGAATGACTAAATTACAGTTACATAGGAACAATAAACCACGAACAAAAAATGAAACAAGAATACTAAGGGTCTATTTGGAAAGTCACATGTTAATTGAAATTGGCGTAATTACTAGGATAGTAATTATTAGGCTAGTAATTCCACAATCTAGAAATTACTCTGACATGTTTGTTTATCACAATTTGATTATAAGTGTGTTGTTTGATTGCACAAGTGTAATTACAAGATTGTATTAAATTTTCAAAATAAAAGTTAATTATCTAAAATTAAAAATTTATATTAGACAAATATGAATATTTATAAATAATATTAAATTAAATATTTAAGATATATATTTTCTTTTAAAAATATTTTAATTAATAAACATATGTTCTTGACTAATATTATAAAAAATCAATTTATATTTTTTAAATTAATATATTTTTATTAAATTAATCATAAAAATTAAAAATACAAGATTTATACGAACATCATAAAATGCATGTTTGACAAAATATTAAATATTATAAATATAATATCATAGTAAAGTTATAAAAATAATTGACAAAAAGATAATCTATCAAATCTAATTAAAAAATAAATGGCTTGTAATATGAAATATCAAGTCAATACTACAAAAGAAATGAAACTAAAAATATAACATAAGTTCTAAATTAAAAATAAAAATTTAACATAATACTCGTATGTCAAATTTCAACATAACGTACATAAATATGATTTTAAAAAAATATAAGTTTCTAACTTTATTAAAAATGAATTCAACTTTAACTTAAAAATCAGAGTACTAATAAAATCATGATAATGAAAAAAGCAAACATAGAATAATTAAATTTTAAAAAAATATGAAAAATTGCATGGAATCAGCTGAAGTAAGGGTTGAGAATGAGAAGAAAATGAAAATAAATATTATAAAATAAAATATATATTTTTAAAAATGTTATAATAATAAAAATTAAAAAAAATAATAATAATAAAATAAAAATTGAAATAAAAGAAATAAATTCAAAAGTAATCAACTTATAATTACACCATGTGATTACTAGCCGTTCACAGCCTCCCCCTGTGAATTGAAGAGTGTAATTACACCCTGCCAATTATACCCAATTCCAAATAATTATTTGTCCAACCAAACAAATCAGACGGTATAATTACACCAAATTCAATTACCAGGATGGTTTTTCAAATAGACCCTAAATCAAAATACTCTAACTAGTTCAAATAATCGAGCAATAATATCTACCACTATATTCAGTAATATGGTCGACCATAAAGTCAACTAATATAGCAACAAAGATATGCAAGAAATAAAGCAATCAACATAAATGAAAAAATTAAAACTATAAGATTCTAACAAAACTTCAGCTCTAAATCAAGAACAACAACAGACTACTAAATCAAAATCGTATAACAACATAACTTTGAAATGGACAAAAAGGAATTAATAACAAAGACAAGAATGATAGAACTATAACAATGAACAAAATAAAATAAAAGGGAACAAAGATTGGCAAATCTTAATCTGCTAAATATAACTATGTGCAGTACAAATTTTAATTTAAATGGCAGAGGAAAACAACAAGAGAGAAAAGAAAGGAACAAGATTGACTAACTAAATTATATGCTACCCAGAACATCGAGGCAAGACATAAACAAATCAAGAAAATGACCACAAAAAAATAAGAAAACTCAAGGTAAAATGCTAAACGAGTGAAAAGGAATAGAGATTGACGAGCAACAGCGAAACAACCCGCAAACAATCAATAAAATAGACAACAACCTATAATTACCCTGAAGGTCATTTTTAAAAATTTTCATAAAAATTCATTCTACCTCTCTCGATAGTTTCTTTGAGTCATATTTGATTGGTTTGTGATGTTGGTTTTGAAAATTCTTTAAAAAGTCGTGATGTTTGGAAGTTTTGAAATTTTAAAAAGCTTAAGTTGTGAAATAGTGGTTTTTAGTGAATTTTAGAGTTTTGAGTCTTGAAATAGAATACCATGGATTCCATCAACTTCAAAATGATGAAATTGGTCTAGGAGAGTTGTTGAAATCAGATTTGGGGTTATAAGAGGTCATAAAATGAAAATTGTTGAGATTTTGACTTATGAGTTGACTTTGATCAACATCCAAAGTTTGGAAGCTCTTAATAGATTTCCAATGATTCCACTATATTTGAGAGGTAATTTTAGGTCTAGGTGAGGTCTTGGTTGAATTTTCAGATGTCCCGAGTCTGTTTTGGTGTTTTTGAACCTTAAGTTAGTTTAGTTGTGACTAAACGAGTTTGGGGTCAAGATCACCTCAAATTTGAATTTTGACAATTTCATTGAGTCTGAAATGTAGACTTTAGTAGGGTATCATATATGATTTATGTGTATAAGATTCGGAACAAATTTTGAGGGTCCATTTTGTAATTTTGTGCTATGTGTTGTTTTGCTATAATTCATTGATGCTGCAGACCTTGTGATTGCGAGGGGCCGATCGCAAAAGCAACCATCACTTAAGAGAGGCCCCATCGCAAAATTGAGGGTCAACCCTTTGCGGGGTTCACTTAAGCGAACAGTGGTCACGATTGCAACATCATAAGGTGGTTTTGGAACTAATTTCGAAGTTAAATCCCATTTTCACTACTTTAATTTTTGGAACACCTCTTGGGACGATTTTGAAGGGGATTTTGTTGTGAATTGATTGGGTAAGTGTCTTTGACCCAAAAAACTTTAATTCCCTGTATCTAACGTGAGTTTAACATCAAAAATTGAGATTTTTAGTGTCAAATTGGAGGTTTTCAAGAACTTGGGTTTTAAAATGAAAAATGGTAATTATGATTTGAATTCAACTCCATTTTTGAAATGATTTTCTCTAATGGATTCCAAATGCTTTAAGGAATGTTTTGATGTAAAATTTTCAAAATTGAACCTCATTTCTAGGATCGTAATTTTGAGTTGTTTTTTTACTTAAATTTTGTGAATTTAATGTCGTTAGTTCTGGAATCTTATTGTGAATCATTTTTTGATAAGATTGTGGTATTTCAGATACTACTTAGAAGGGTAAAGCTCCAGTGGTTGATTGAATCGTGATTTGACTAAAGCAAGTGAACTTCTAAAACTATGTAAATCTTAAGAATCCTCAAATTTTCTTTCTTGTATGCGCTGGGAAGTAATGGGAATGAAGTGATGGGTAATTTATTCACATGAGGTGATCTTAATAAATGAACATGGTTAATAAAAAGGCAATGTGTTGCTATGGTTGTAATTGGAAAGTGTGAAATGCTTGATATTGAAATTGATGTGGATCTTATGATTTGCATTGATAAACCCATTGTGACTGTAAATTGCTTGAACTTGTCATTTTCTCATTGTTGTGTGAACATGTCGAATTGCATTTTATTCTTGGACACTGTGATGAGTTGGACATGTGTGATGCTGAGGTCATTTCAGTAAGAAGGTGATGCCGAGGTCATTATCTATGAGAGTGTGATATCGAGGTCATTTCCGATGAGAGTGTGATGCCAAAATCATTTCCCGTGAGAATATGATACTGAGGTCATTTTCAGTGGGAGTGTGATGCCGAAGTCATTTTCGATGAGAGTATGATGCCGAGATTATTTTTGATGAGAGTGTGATGTTGAGGTTATTGCCGATGAATGTAATGATCCTTGATCATTGATTGTGCATGAGCATCCTTGTTGTGGTGTATTGACTCTTGTGTTTGATTCGTGTGATACTTGAGATTTCTGTCTTGTGATGACTTAACTATGATTGTGGAATATTTTTGAATTGTGTATTATGAAGTCTAGGTCGAGCTGATTTTCTGTGCAGGTTGGAGTTATGGAGGTTCGGTTGGGATGAAAGGAGTTCATGTATTCTATTAGTTTTTCCTAGCTTTGTTTGTTGACTTGTTGAGTATCGCATTATTTGGTACTCACTCCTTTCTTCTACAATTGTGTAGGTTCTGAGCTTAGACAGTGAGTTTGAGTATTCCTAATCCACCAAGCCTTCGAGGTGACTTTGAGAGGTAGTTCCCAAAGATCTCCCTTGTCCATTTTTATTTATGCTTTCTTCTATTTGAGATACAAAGATATTTGAAACTTATATTTATTTTTCTTTTTATATTGACTGTGTCTATTCTATTCCAAAGAGCATGTGAACTATCCGATACCTGTGTGACTTTGCTTCGCACAACCATGACTTGTCGTGCTTGAGGAGCGGCACCAGCTAGAGGGCGTGCTAAAGAGGCTTCTCTAGAGCCACGGTTGGAGGTTGGAGAGGACCAGGCCCCTCTTGAGCATGCAGCTCCCTCACTTTAGGATACTTTTATAAGGGTGTTGGGTGTATTAGAGGGCCTTTCTCAGGGTCTGCTTATTCATGATCAAGTAGGTCAATCACCAACAGTGCCCAAACCAGTTGTCGGTGTACAGGTTGCTCCTGAGGTAGTCCTGACATTGGACGATCAGCACTGTTATGAGAGGTTTTAGAAGATGAAACCACCCCGATTTTATGGTGGTAAGAGTGAGAATGCTCACAACTTCTTGACTTTATGCCATGAGATGCTAGAGGCGGTGAGTATGGTTGATGCCCATGGTGTTATTTTTATTGCACTCCAGATTTGTGGACCCACTAGGGAGTGGTGGAGGACTTATGTGAGGTCTAAACTAGTTGGATCCCCTCTGATAAAATAGGATGCATTCTCCAATGCTGTTTAGGATCGCTTCATCCCTTAGTGCATGGTGAGGAGAGACAATTGAGGTTTAAGGTGGCATGGCTATAACTGAGTATGAGGCATATTTCTGTCAGTTTTCTCGGCATGTTATGGCTTTGGTTTTAGATGAGGCGGAGAGATTCCGTAGGTTTGTTATAGGATTGACTTTCTCCATTAGGTCCTATGTGTTTAGATTATTCCATGAGAGAGTCTCCTTCCAATCCATAGTGAGCATCGCTAAGGAGGCAGAATTGATGATTCGAGAGGAGTTTGGGGACCCCAAGAAGGCTTGTACTTTCAGTCAGTTTTCTTTTCACGACTCAACCCTATAGGCCGCGACTGGGGTACGACCTGGACCCCCGTATACATACTTATCAGATATAGTTAAACTGAACTACGGACAATATGATAACATACATAAGAACTTCAATGGGTCATGACTCTTTATATAAATACATCTCTATCATTTGTCCCTTGAGGAGTTGTCACTAATCATCTCATGATGGGACACGCAAGCCGATAAGTATGACATCTCATATTAATATTTGCAATACATCGTATAGATACAGCTGAACAAAACTTACATACAACCCACATACACATATCTACAGACCTCTAAGAGTATCAATGGTATCATTTGTTGGGATAGGGCCCCCGCCGTACCCTTGAATGAATGAATGTATACATCAAAAATATTAATACCAATAAGCTAGGCTCCAGTACAATGGAGCACTCCAAAATGGCTGAGTGGGAAGCCTAAGCTGGCGGATCCCCAAAACATGTGTCTGTACCTGCAGGCATGAAACATAGCCCCACAAAAAAAGGGGTCAGCACGAAATACGTATTGAGTATATAAAGCATATAATACCATAAGGAGATTACAGCTGAAATAGGGATGCAGGAGACAAGTATAACAATTAACAAATTATTATACCTAAATCTTAGAAATGAAGTCATATATATCACCATCACATACCGTATCCGACCCGTTATGGGACTCGGTGTTACAAATACATCATTATTTCATCATATGCATATATATACTATACTCGGCCCTTTAATGAGGGAATCGGTGAAGATGTAGTGTACACTTATACCATACCCAGCCTATTATGGGACTCGGTGCCATAACTATGAAAATGCATCATCATATCATCATATACATATATTATACCGTACCCAACCCATTATGGGACTCGGTGAAGATATAGTAAAGTTGTGCATAATAACATACTCGGCCCGGGACTCGGTGAAAGATGTGTTATAGTATGCACGAGCAGAGTAGGTTGTAACCATATGCAAATTAAATCATCATTTGAGACTCAATAGATTAATCAAGCGAATCATCACTTGAAGATCAAGGTAGTAATCATCTCAAGTACCCTCTAAATGTCATTAGGGATCGTATCAAATTGAGCCTCAGGAATCATAGACATTTATCAAGACAATGCTAAACAGCTTATGGAATTAGACATATTTGTCATTGTAGAGTCTTTAAGAATAGAAGTTTATACATCCAATTACTATTCAACATATAAAAGGCTCAAGGCAGTATCTCAACTACTTTAAGAGTTTTACCGTCAATAAGTGAATAAGAGTCATGAATCATACTCGGAGCTTATGAATGGACTTACCCCCAAAGCTCGTATCATATATCACTTATAGTTAAGACATGCCAAAAGAAAAAAAGGGATAGGCTTTACATACTGACTACTTTCCAACGTATAGAAGACTTGAGAGGTAATAGCTCAAATATTGTAAGATTTCTAACATCAAGAAGTAAATAAGGATCGTGAACTACACTCGCCATTTATGAATAGAATTACCCTCAAGCTCATATCATTCATCACTTATGTCAAATACATGCCAAAAGAAAGAAGGGATAGCTTTACATACCTTTTATGGATCAACCGTAACCAAGCTTGCTTCATTACCCGTTGAACCTATGTAGCACGAAAGTAATACTAGTATTAATAACTTTTGACTTTCTAGCTTCTAAATCTACAACCAATTATCCTTAGGAATCATTTCCTCGTTCATACTTCTCGACTAGTATATTGATTAGTTGAGAAGTTAATGGAAATCGGGCAGCATTTCCCTTATAACTCGCCCTATCTGAACATCCAATTACCCTTCGATTAGCACAGCCATACCAACAACAACAACCACCATCCATACACAATAAAACTACGTCAACATTATTCAAAACAAGTTCCAAACAGCCTACCCAAAACTACAACATCAAAATACGGTTTTCAATTCTTATTTAGTAAAATCACAACCACATGAAAAGGAGCATAACGTGGCAACAAACAGCAATACTTATACTCATTTATAACCACATTTCCATCCCTTCAACATATACAACTTACCTCCAAATACAAAACCATAGTAACGATAATACTAACCAATCTTTAATCTAACTAGAACGACCTCAATTCTGTCCATTTACAACGTCAACAATAATTGTGTAATTCTCCCACCTCCAACCTTTTTTTATACAAGTAATCTTTCCATTACAACATCATTAACTCTAATTTGAAAGGAAGAAACCCTACCTTAGCAACTTGGCTCCATAACCCGACTGAAAATTGATGGACTTCTCGTTGAACTTTCTTGCTACCCCAATAATTAATTTACATTGTTAAACACCTTCACTTGATTGAACAATACCTTAAATAATTAATTTATGGATCAAAATTCGAGTCTTACCTTGCTGCTAGCTCTTACTGTAGCTCTCTCTCTTTCTTTCTCTTTATTTTTCTCCAAATTTCTAAGTGTAGAAGATGATAATGAAACCCTTAGTCATTAGTTGATATATATACCCCCCCCCCCCCTCTGAGAGTGACATGTGTCATCCCCTAAGGGTGATACGTGTCCAACTCGTAGGTGTCCACCTCGGCCCATGCACCCACCTAGGTGCTGCCATATGGTGAGGTGGGGTCCATCTTAGTAGGTGCATCACCTACTTACTCTGAGTAGGTACATCACCTACTTACTCTTTTTTCATGGGTTTGTAATCTCATTTCACTTTAATAACCTAGTAATCCTTGCTATTTAAGCTCGATATGTACTCAAGTAGCTTAATTATGTAAGCTATCCAAGTTAGTAGCTTACGTAAGTAGGTTGATTACCATGACTCATTATTTGGCCCACAACTCCTTCCAAATCCCTCTAAACCTATTTCTAACCATCACTACTCACACCGAACTTCATGGATCACATGGAAACCTTTTATAAAAAAAATATTCTAATGTACAAGAGTATGGAGTATAATATTTCTAGCACCTCATTTAGATGCAGGGGTTCACACAAAGGTGGAGGTTCATCCCAACGACATAGGCCCATACATAGATCTAAGCCAACTGCTGATAATAGGTAGATGCCCACTGGGTCTTATAGTTCTAGACAAGGTGGCCATGGTAGTTCATTTAGAGTGCAGCAGTAGTTATCCATATTGAGGGCTTGTTTTGAGTATAGACATATAGGCCACATTATCCATTAGTGCCTCTTGCAGACTTATTCAGGACTCCATCATATTTATTCAACTATTTTGAATAGATATGCGGCATCTCTAGCCAAAGGTCAAGGTAGAGGTTAGACATGTAGAGGTGGCGGGGCTTCCGATAGTGGTGTTATTATTCCACGTAGAGGTAGAGGCATTATTCAAACTGGAGGTGGAAGAGGTGCCCAGTGTTATGCTTTTCAGGGGAGACCCAAGGCTGAGGCTTTAAATGTTTTCATCATAGGTATCGTCCCTATTTGTCATCGATCTGCGCTAGTGTTATTTGATCCAGGGTCTACCTTCTGTTATGTGTCTACTTACTTTGCTTCTAGGTTTGATTTTATATGTGATCGTATGCATGTGCCTATATATGTTTTTATACCCGTGGGTGAGCCTTTAGTGGTGGATCGAGTGTATCAATCTTGTCTTCTTTCTTTAGCAGGGTCCGACACTTGGGTAGACATAATTATCTTAGGGATGATAGATTTTGATGTTATATTGGATATGGATTGGCTCTCTCTTTATTGTGTGATTCTTGACCATTATACTAAGGTTGTTATCTTAGCGATGCTTAGTGTCTCAAGGATTGAGTGGAAGGGTGCTGGCGGTTCATACCCTAGTAGAGTTATTTCCTTCCTTCTAGCTCAAAGGTATATTAATAGGGGTTGTTTGTCTTATTTATCCTTCATTGGGGACACTAGTGTTGCGATGCTATCTATGGAATCTATTTCCATTAGGAGTTTACAGATGTATTCCCTACTGATCTTTCAGGTGTTCCTCCGGATTTTGCTATTGATTTGGAGCCGTGAACTAAACCCATTTCTATTGCTCTGTATCTATGGCTCCATATGAGTTGAAAGAGTTAAATGATTAGTTACAAGATTTGTTGAGCAAAGGGTTCATTCTCTCTAGTATCACCTTGGGGTGCGCCAGTCTTATATGTGAAGAAGAAAGATGGGTCCATAAGTATGTGTTTTAACTAAAGACAGTTGAACAAGGTAACTGTCAAGAAAAATTATCTTATTCCTCATATTGATGACTTATTTGATCAGCTTTAGGGAGCGACATTATTCTTTAAGATTAATTTGAGGTTCGACTATCATTAGTTGAAGATTAGGGCATCAAATATCCCTAAGATAGCTTTTTAGACTCGTTAGGGCCACTATGAGTTTTTGGTGATATGTTTTGGCCTGACTAACACCCATGCAGCATTTTTAGAGTTGATGAATAGAGTGTTCTGACCTTACTTAGATTCCTTTATGATTGTATTCATTGATGACATTTTGGTATATTTCAAAAGTGAGGAGGACCATGTTTATCACTAGTGGATGGTGTTACAGAAATTGAGGGAAGAGAAGTTGTATGCAAAGTTCTCCAAGTACGAGTTCTAGCTTAATTTAGTGGAATTCTTGAGACATGTGGTGTTCAAGAAAGGTATTAGAGTGGATCCTACCAAGATTGATGCAGTTAAGGGCTAGACGAGACCTACTTCTTCTACTAATATTCAGAGTTTTAGGGGGGCGGTAGGTTACTACAGACGGTTCGTGTAGAATTTCTCCACTATTGCAGCTCAATTGACTAGATTAACTCAGAAGATTGTTGATTTCATTGTTCCAATGAGTGTGAGGAGAGCTTTCAAAAGATCAAGACTTTGTTGACATCAGCTCCTATTTTGACTCTACTCGAGGTGGGTATGAGCTTTACCATGTATTGTGATGCTTTTGGTCTTGATTTGGGTGGTATGTTAATGCAAAAGGGGAAGGTTATTACCTACACTTCTAGGCAGTTGAAGGTCTATGAGAAGAACTATCCCACTCATAACGTAAAGTTGGCAGTGGTGATATTTGTGCTTAAGTTGTGGCGACACTACTTGTATGGGGTGCATTGTGAGGTTTACACCGATCATCGGAGTCTTCAGTGCATTTTTCAATTAGAAAGATCTGAACTTGAGGTAGAATAGATGGCTTGAGTTACTTAAAAACTATGACCTTGCCATCTTATATCATCCTGGGAAGGCTAATATGGTGGTCGATGCTTTGAGTAGAAAGACTCTTAGTATGAGGAGTTTCACTGCGATCAGTGTTGATATGCGGCCCTTGGCTAGAGATATTTAAAGGCTAGCCAACAACCTTATCTGATTGTGGGTTTCATAGGAGAGTAGTGGTTTGATTGCTTTTATGGAGGCTCGTTCTTTCTTAGTTAAGCAGATTCTAAAGCGCCAGTTTGATGATGAAAAGTTGTGTCTCATTCGAGATAATATGCTAAGAGGTGAGGCCAAAGAGGTCATACTTGATTCTGATGGTGTTTTAAGGATCGAAGTAGGATTTGTTTGCCCGAGGTGGGCAATTTCATCAGGTTGATTCTAGAGGAGGCTCACTGTTCTCGATATTCTATCCATCCAAGAGCAGTGAAGATGTATCTTTGTCATGACCCAAGCCTAGGGATTAGACATGACACGGCGAATGAGGAACCCGAAAGTATATTAAACAAGCCTCTTAGCATTCATTTAGTCTTTCATAGGTAATGATCATAAAAAACAAATAGAAACTATAATAGTAAATCTTCAACTTACATATGTCCAATAATACCTCTAACTTTTAGATTTATCGAGCGCTAAGACAAGTCCCTAGATCACCCTCAATTAAAATCGAATGAACTGCCATAGTAAGTGTCTAAAGATTTCAACATATCATAAACTAGAAAGACAAAGGAGTATTGTTCCCAAAATATGGAAACTCACCAAAAATAGCCTGCAAAAGAAATCTCAACTAGTCATATGGAGGAGAACGAGGAGGAGCACCGGTCTCTACATAGTGATATTATATAGGTAAATGAGTATGCGTTAGTACTTTGAATGTACTAAGCATGTAGGCATACAATATAATGTAAAACATTTAAGACATTTATAAGTTAAAGAATATAAATGAGTGCATGCATGAGTAATCAAGTAGATATCATTTAAAATCATACATATGTGGGAAGATGACTATAACTGATATTAAGACCATGTGAGCTATTACATGGAATCCAACATAACCCCCTACGTTGGCCGAGGAGTCTACTTGCTTAGGGTATAACTCTGTAAACTTTACATTCATTCTTTGACTTTAACTTTAAGGGCTGGTTTTTGTGGATCCTCCAGCCTAAGACTACAAGGGCTCCTATGTTGGCACATAGTTAATGAAAAACGAGATTGGTACTAGGATTCCCTTACCGAATCCCACCTCAATATCCCATTCGATGCTAAGTCAATCCCGTGGAATAGTTTAATACTTCAAAATAGTCATAGCATATAATTTGAGCATTTAAAACATCACATTCGGTGGAATAGCTCATTAAAACCTTTGGTGATTCATATATGCAAAAATTGTCCTTATTGCACAAAAGAATCCATCATTCATATCATTTCATCATTCTTTTATTTCATAAGACTATCTTCTAATCATAGACATTACTTTTATGTCACGACCCAAACCTAGGGCCTAGACATGACATGGCGAATGAGGAACCCAAAAGTACCTCAAATAAGCCTCTTAGCATTCTTTTAGCCTTTCATAGGTAATAACAATAAATAAACAAGCAGAAATCATAATAGTAAATCTTCAACTTACATATGTCCAACAATACCTCTAACTTTTAGATTCAATGGGGCTAAGACAAGTCCTTAGCTCACCCTCAATCATAATAGAAAAAAATGTCATAGTAAGTGTAACCAGATCTCAACATATCATAAGCTAGAAAGATAAAGGACTGTTATTCCCGGAACATGGGAACTCACCAAAAGTAGTCTTCAAATGAAAGCTCAACTAGCCACGTGGAGGAGAACCAGGAGGAGCACTGATCCCTACATGGTGATTTCATATAGGCAAAAGAGTATGTGTTAGTACTTTGAATGTACTAATTATGTAAGCATGCATGAACATTGAGGAAACATTAAAACATTTATGTAATATGAAATATAATGCAATGCATGTATAATCATATAGATATCCTTTAAAACATTCATTTTGTGGGAAAATGACCATAACTGACATTTAAAACAATGCAAACTATTACATGAAATCCAACATAACCCCTATGTTGGCTGAGGAGACTACTTGTCGAGTAGAACTCCGTCAACTTCATTCATTTCTTTAACTTTAACTTTAAGGGCTATTTGTGTATCCATTAGCCTAAGCCTACAAGGTCTCCTATGTTGGTACATAATTAATCAGACAAAGGGTTGCAACTAGTATTCCCTTACCGAATTCCACCTCAATGACTCATTCGGTGCTAATTCAATCCCATGGAATAGTTTAATACTTCAAAATAGTCATAGCATATAACTTGAGAATTCAAAATATCATATTTGGTAGAATAGCTAATTAGAACCTTTGGTAATTCAAATATACAAGAATTGACCTTATTGCATAAAGAATCCATTATTCATATTATTTCATCATTCTTTTATTTCATAAGAATCCCTTTTGATCATAGACATTGCTTTCATAAACATTCATTTGGAATCAAAGCTTTCAAGTCAAACTTCATTGAAAATATAGTAAAACTAGATGGGTTCAAATCATTTCAACTTTCAAACATGAATGTAAATGAAATTATGCATAAATACTTTAAAATCCATCAATTAAAAATTATGCTTTAAACAACCCACAATAAATTTCAAGAACCTTTAAAGAGCTAAATAGAGAAAATACTTGCAAACTATCAATTCATACATATGAAATCATTTTGCATCAAAATAAACCAATAATCATTAGTTTAACCATGATTCATGCTATTAAGTAGAACTAAGAATTACCCATAAGAAAATCTTACTTGAAATCAAGAGATTTAGTTGAAAGAGTTTTGGACTACATGGGTGGAAGAACCCATGGATGAACATCCACATACCGTAGAGTAAATCTTAAAGAAAATAAACATAATTTATTATATAATCAAAATACTTTAGGCATGAGAGTGAAAGGAATACTCTCATTGAAGTCTTACATACCTGAAATCCGAAGAGTTATTTAGAATCGAAGGACTTAATCAACACTTTTGAATCCTATCCTTTTCTCCTCACCGGAGTATTTTGTATACTACCCGGAGTATATGAATCACCAAAATAGTATTTCTACACTACTAAAAACTAAAACTATATTTTGAGAATAAGAAAAAGGGTGTATAGAGAGAAGAGTTGCTTGAGAAAGCTTGATGAACAAAATGATTAAATAAGGTGGGTATTTATAGGTGTGAAGAAGGGACCTAACAATAATTAAAATAATTATTAAAAAAATCAAAATATTTAATGGAAAATTTTGATGTCATAGGTGATGTCAAATGGAGGACTATTGATGTCATAGGTGATGTCAAATGGATCTAGATCTTTCCATGGTTGGTGAGATGAACCTTCTTTTAACCAAATACCCTTTTTCGGAGCTGCGTTTGAAAATGATAACTTCCTCATTAGGTTTTGGTGTCTTCATATGAATTATTGCTCTAGAAGTCTACTTTTATGTTGTTCAAGAATTCAATGATTTGGAGCATCCTAAGTGATATATGGTTTTTCTTCTACAAATACTCTATTTCGTCACAACACCATGTCTTGCAACAATTAATTTATTTGACCTACTTAACCTCCAAAACTTAAAATATGGTCTCCAAAAAAGTTGTAGATAATGATGTTCGAGTTATTCAGAAATTTGAATCACCTAATTTGGACCGTCCTATTAAAAGTTATGCCTAAAATACAAAATTGATATCATTTTCATCGAGAATTGGAACATCATATACAACGTTTTTAGGGGGTGTTACATTATCTCCTCCTTGGAAACATTCATACTCGAATGAGAAAAGACTTAGCTTGAGTAGAGTAAAGTGTAACCAACAACCCATCATTAATATAATAGTGCAATTTAAAACATTGTTCGAAACATATTTCATAATTTTTCAAGCATATGACAAGAAAATTTGAAATGCAAGGATTTCAAGTAATTGAGCAAGGACAACTTAATACCTTAGGTTTGGGTAGATCATATCCTCTTCCGCTTCCCATGTAGCACTTTCGATTTGTTGATTCCTCCAAAGGACTTTAACAGATTCAACTTCTTTGTTCCTCAATCTCTTAACTTGCCGGTCTAAAATTTCAACCGGAACTTCTTCATAGGTCAAGTTTTCTTCAACATTCACTACTTTCAAAGGAACAATGGAACTAGGATCACCCACACATTTTCTCAGCATAGACACATGGAACACCAGATGAACCATGGCCATTTCCAATAGCAACTCCAACTCATATGCAACCTTGCCAACACGTCTCATGATTATATAAGGACCTACATACCTAGGGCTCAATTTTCCTTTCTTACCAAACCGAACCACACCCTTTATGGGTGAAATCTTTAGATACACCAATCGTCCATATTAAACTCAAGATCCCTTCTTCTAGTGTCGGAATAGGATATTTGACGACTTTGAGCCATCTTCAACCTTTCTCTAACGATCTTCACCTTCTCTAAAGCATCAAGTACCAAATCCGGGCCCAACAAGGTCATCTCACCTACTTCAAACCAACCAACCGGGGATCTACATCGTCTACCATACAAAGCCTCAAACGGCGCTATCTCAATACTTGAGTGGTAATTATTATTATAGGCAAACTCGATGAGCGGTAGATGATCATCCCAATTTCCTTTAAACTCCAACACACAAGCCCTTAACATATCCTCAAGTGTTTGAATCATCCTTTAGGCTTTTCCATCCATTTGAGGATGGAATTCGGTGCTAAATTTTACCTTAGTACGGAGTCCCTTTTGAAACGATCTCCAAAAGTGAGAAGTGAATTGGGTACCACGATCCGAAATAATGGATAACGGCACACCATACAACCTAACCAACTCCCGAATATACAACTTGGCATAGTCTTTGGCACTATAGGAATTCTTAACCTATAGGAAGTGAGCCGACTTAGTCATTTTATCAATAATTACCCAAATCGAATCATGACGCTTCCGGGTATGAGGCAATCCCATACAAATCCATATTCACATCTTCTCACTTCCAAGTAGGGATTTTAATGTCTTGGGCTAGGCCACCCAGCCTTTGATGTTCGGCCTTTACTTGTTGGCAATTCGGACATTCGGACACGAACCTTGCTATGTCCTTCTTCATACTACCCCACCAATAGAACTCTTTTAAGTCTCGGTACATTTTCATCGAATCGGGATGAATGGAGTATGTAGAATTATGAGCCTCCATCAAGACTCCTTAGGCCATTAACATCTGAAACATATAACCGACCTTTGGAGTATAGCACCCCATCTCCCCCCGGGAAAAAGACCTCTATCTTCTTTTCCTTCACCAACTTCTTTAACTCGATAAACGTGGGGTCAAGGTCTTGCTTTGATTTAACATCTACCATCAAAGAGGATTCAGACCTATTTTGAACAACCATACCACCATTATCAGTACCATACAACTTCACCCCTAATCTAGCCAACCGGTGAACATAATTCACCAACTCCCTCTTCCCTTTATCCATATAGACAAACTCCCCATAGACACTCTATTAAGTGCATCGGCAACCACATTGGCTTTACTCGGATGATAGTGCACACTCATGTCATAGTCCTTAAGGAGTTCTAGCCACCTCATTTGCCTTAGATTAAGGTCTTTTTGGGTGAACACATATTAAAGACTTTTATGATCGGTATACACATCCACATGCACCCTATAGAGGTAATACCTCCAAATATTTAGAGCAAAAACAATGGCCACCAATTCAAGGTCATAGATAGGGTAGTTACTCTCATGCACCTTTAATTGTCTAGAAGGATAGGCTATGACCTTGCCGTTTTGCATTAAGACACAACCTAAACCAAACCAATCTTTGAAGCATCACAATAAACTACAAACCCTTCTAATCCTTCTAGTAGAGTCAAAATAGGAGCGGAGGTAAGTTGATCTTTCAAGGTCTGGAAACTCTTCTCATACTCATCCGTCCATATGAATTTGGCTTTCTTTTGGGTCAATTTCATCATAGGATATAAGATGGAAGAAAACCCATCGACAAACCTTCTATAGTACCCGGCTAGACCCAAGAAGCTCCTAATGTCTGAAAAAGACAACGGTCTAGGCCAATTCTTGATTGCCTCCATTTTTATAGGATCAACTTTGATCCCATCACCAGACAATACATGACCAAGAAATGCCACTTCCTTCAACCAAAATTCACACTTATTAAATTTTCCAAAAATTGACAATCCCGCAAAGTTTGCAGCATAATTCTCAAGTGATTTTATGTTCTTCCTCACCCTGAGAGTAAATCAAAACATCATCAATGAAGACTACCACAAAAGTATCAAGGTAAGGTTTGAATACCTTATTCATCAAGTCTATGAACGCCGTCGGCGTATTCGTCAACCCAAAACTCATCACCACAAACTCAAAGTGACCATACCTTGTTCGAAAAGCCATTTTAGGAATGTCACACTCCCTCACCCATAGTTGGTGATAGCCAGACCAAAGGTCGATCTTGTAGAAGTGACTTGCCCCTTGCAATTGATCAAACAAGTCATCTATTCTAAGGAGTGGGTACTTGTTCTTAATGTTCATCTTATTTAATTGTCGGTAGTCTATGCATATTTGAAAAAGACCCATCCTTCTTTCTCACAAATAATACGGAGCACCCCATGGCGAAATACTTGGTCTTATGAACCCCTTTTCTAACAAGTTCTTTAATTGTTCCTTCAATTCTTTTAATTCTATCGGGGTTATTCAATAAGGAGGAATAGAGATAGGTTGGGTATCGGGGAGAAGATCAATACCAAAATCAACTTCCCTTTTGGGAAGGACACCGAAAATGTCATCGAGAAAGACATCAGGGAACTCATTGACTATGGGAACCAACTCAAGAGGAGGACTTTCAGAGTCGACATCCCTAACCCTCACAATATGGTAAATACAACCCTTAGAAATCATTTTTCGGACCTTAAGATAAGAAATAAACTTACCTTTCACCACCAAATCACGACCCTCTCATTCAATAACGGACTCATTTGGAAATTGGAACTTGACTCGATGAGTTCTACAATCTATGGAAGCATAACATGCATGTAACCAATCCATCCCAAGAATGACATCAAAATCTACCATATCAAGCTCAATGAGATCACAAGGAGTAACTTTATGCAAGATAGACACGAGATAACCTCTATAGACCTTTCTAGAAATAACCAACTCACCAACGGAGGTAGACACTAAATAGGGCTCTAATAACATTTTGGGTGACACATCAAACCTATTAGCAATAAATGGAGTAACAAATGATAAATTTGCACCCAGATCTAATAGTCCATACACATCAAAATCAAAGACCTTTAATATACTGGTAATGACATTGAGTGCATCCTCAACCTCTCGTCTCCCATGCAAGGCGTAAAAGCGGTTGGTGCGTTGGACACCTTCTTGGGCTTGTTGACTATGAGCAATTTGTCCTTGAGGCATACCATCACTATCTCTACAATCCCTAGCATGGTGTCCCATCTTTCCACACTTAAAGCATGCATTGGAGTCGGCTAAGCATTCCCCTTTGTGAGTCCTTCCACACTTCTTAGAAGCGGGGAAAGTTTGAGTAGCAACATTCTCTTTTAGAACTATTGGTTTAGCACCCTTGCCTTTGTTGAATCTTGGAGGAGGAGTATTAGTGGAATCTTGTCCCAAAAACCATTGCCCACCTTGTCCTTTGCCATTATTACCATAACCAGACCTTTGAGAGTTAAACCCTCCATCATCCATTCTATCCTTTTTGAACCCCCTTAATCTCTCTCTCAGGTTCTCTTCTTCAATTTGTTCTGCGTAAGTCATTAACCGAGAGATGTCTATCTCCATGACTAACATGGTTGTTTTGCACTCCTTGGACACTAAGCTTGAGATACTAGAAATAAACTTTCTCATCCTATCTCTTAGATCAGAGACCATGAAGGAGGCATACTTTGAAAACTTAGTGAATTTGAGAGCATATTCCCTCACGCTCATACTCCCTTGATGGAGGTTGATGAGCTCTTGGATTTTGGACTCCCTTAGGTCCAATGGGAAGAAGCGGTCTAGGAAGGCACCTTTGGACTCTTCCTATCCAATCGGCCCCATTTCTTTATCCCTCTCAACAAGCCATTATTCATACCACACTCGAGCCACACCTTTGAGTTGATAAGACACTAGCTCGGCCTTCTTATTTGGTGGCACACCCATGATAGCCACAATCTAGTATACCTCATCAATGAACTCCATAGGGTCTTTATCTAGTTTAGAACTATCGAACTCAGACGGATTTATCCTTTGGAAATCCCAAATCCTAGAGGCCTAATTTTGCATTTGGGGAGAAGGAACACTTTGATGCCCTTGGTTGGTGTCACGACCCAAGCCTAGGGCCTAAACGTGACATGGCGAATGAGGAACCCGAAAGTACCTCAAACAAGCCTCTTAGCATTATTTTAGCCTTTCATAGGTAATGATGATAAATAAACAAGCGGAAATTATAATAGTAAATGTTCAACTTACATATGTCCAATAATACCTCTAACTATTAGATTTAACGAGGTTAAGACAAGTTCCTAGCTCACCCTTAATCATAATAGAAGAAATATCATAGTAAAATATCTCAACATATCATAAGCTAGAAATATAAAGGAGTATTGTTCCCGGAACATGAAAACTCACCAAAAGTAGTCTTCAAACGAAGTCTCAACTAGCCACATAGAGGAGAACAAGGAGGAGCACCGATCCCTACATGGTGATATCATGTAGGCAAAAGAGTATGCGTTAGTACTTTGAATGTACTAAGTATGTAAGGATGCATGAACATTGAGGAAACATTATAACATTTATGTAATATGGAACATAATGTAATACATGTATAATAAATCATATGGATATCCTTTAAAATATTCATTTTGTGGGAAAATAACCATAACCGACATTTAAGACCATGCGAGCTATTACATGGAATCCAACATAACCCCCTACGTTGGCCAGGGAGACTACTTGCCGGGTAAAACTCTGTCAACTTCATTCATTTCTTTAACTTTAACTTTAAGGGCTATTTATGAATTCATTAGCCTAAGCCTACAAGGGCTCCTATGTTGGCACATAGTTAATGAGACAAGGGGTTGCTACTAGGATTCCCTTACCGAATCTCACCTCAATGCCTCATTCGGTGCTAAGTCAATCCCACAGAATTATTTAATACTTCAAAATATTCATAGCATATAACTTGAGAATTCAAACATCATATTCGGTAGAATAGCTCATTAAAACATTTGATAATTCAAATATGCAAGAATTGTCCTTATTGCATAAAGAATCCATCATTCATATCATTTCATCATTCTTTCATTTCATAAGACTCTTTTTTTTATCATAAATATTGTTTTCATAAACATTTATTTGGAGTCAAAGTTTTCAAGTCAAACTTTATTAAAAACATAGTAAAACTAGGTGGGTTGAAATAACTTCAACTTGCAAATATGTATGTAAATAAATATACATAAATACTTTGAAAACCATTAATTAAAAATCATGCTTTAAACAACCCACCATGAATTTCAAGAACCTTTAAATAGATAAATAGAGGAATTACTTGTAAACCATCAATTCATACATATAAAATTATGTTGCATCAAAATAGACCAATAATCATTAGTTTAACCATGATTCATACTATTAAGTAAAAATAAAAATTACCATAAAAAATATTACTTAAAATCAAAAGACTTAATTGAAAGAGTTTTTGGACTACATGGGTGAAAAATCCCATGGATAAACACCCACATAACTTAGAGTAAAGCTTAAAGAAAATAAATATAATTTATCATATAATCAAAATAATTTAGGAATGAGAGTGGAAGGAATACTCTCATTGAAGCCTTACATACCTGAAATCCAAAGCTTTAGTCGGAACCGAAAGACTTAATGAATACTCTTGAGTCCTAACTTTTCTCCCCGCCGGAACGTTTTGTGTACTACCCGGAGTATATGAATCACCGAAATAGTATTTCTTCACTACTAAGAACTAAAACTATATTTGAGAATGTGTAAAGAAGTGTATAGATAGAAGACTTGCTTGAGAAAGCTTGATGAATAAAATGAGGAAATAAGGTGGGTATTTATAGGTGGGAAAGAGAGACCTAACAATAAATAAAATAATTATAAAGAAAAATCTGAAAATTTAATGGAATATATTGATGTCATAGATGATGTTAAATGGAGGACAATTTATGTCATGAGTGATGTCAAATGTATCTAGATCTTTCTATGGTAGGTGAGATGAGTTCTTTTTAACAGAATACTCTTTTTTGGAGCTGCGTTTGAATAAGATAAATTCCTTATTAGGATTTGGTGTCTTCATAAGAATTATAGATATAAAAGTCTAGTTTCATATCATTCAAGAATCAACCAATTTGGATAAACCTACAGTGAGATATGATTTTTCTTCTATAACACTCCTTTTCGTCACAACATTCTGTCTTACAACAATTAATTTATTTGACCTACTTAACCTTCGAAACTTAAAATATGGTCTTCACAAAAGTTGTAGGTAATGATCTTGTGGTTACTCAAAAATTTGAATCACCCAATTTGGACAAACTTATTAAAAGTGATGCCCAAAATATAGAGGTTGTATCATTTTTAGGCGAGAATTGAAACATCGTAGACAACGTTTTTAGGAAATGTTACAGTTGGCTAGGTCTTGAGTCAACAATGTAATGATATTGTGAAACTCGCTATGGGTTACCCCTTCCTAATGATGTGGGGCATTGGGAACCGGAGGAGCTTGGTCCTTATTGTCAACCCTTGCTCTTGGAGGTGCTCTTCCACGAGTCATTATCTAGAGAACATGAAATGGGTCGTTAGTTAAAGAAAATCTTAGGACACTCTAATGCACGACATAAATTTAAAAGAAGTCAAAACTTTCTTAAATGTCCCATAGTCTCTTATTCATAGTTATGGCGCGCTTTACAACCATGAACAAGATCCTATTTGATGTGGTATGTTGGACTCTGAGGACCATTCAAAACCTTAGGCTCTTATACCAAATTTGTCACAACCTAAGCCTAGGGCCTAGATGTGACATGGCAAATGAGGAACTCAAAAGTACCTCAAACAAGCCTATTAGCATTCTTTTAGCCTTTCATAGATAATAACAATAAATAAACAAGTAGAAACCATAATAGTAAATCTTCAACTTACATATGTCCAACAATACCTCTAACTTTTTGATTTAACAGGGCTAAGATAAGTCCCTAGCTCACCTTCAATCATAATAGAAAGAAATATCATAGTAAGTGTCTAAAGATCTCAACATGTCATAAGTTAGAAAGATAAAGGAGTATTTTTTCCAGAACATGGAAACTTACCAAAAGTAGTCTTCAAATGAAATCCCAACTAGCCACATGAAGGAGAACGAGGAGGAGCATAGGTCCCTACATGGTGATATCATGTAGGCAAAAGAGTATGTGTTAATACTTTGAATGTACAAAGTATGTAAGCATGCATGAACATTGAGGAAACATAAAATATTTATGTAATATAAAATATAATGTAATGCATGCATAATAAATCATATAGATATCCTTTAAAATATTTTTTGTGGGAAAATGACCATAACTAACATTTTAGACCATGTGAGCTATTATATGGAATCCAACATAAACCCCTATGTTGGCTAGGGAGACTACTTATCGGGTAGAACTCCATCAATTTCATTCATTTCTTTAACTTTAACTTTAAGGGCTATTTGTGTATCCATTAGCCTAAGCCTATAAGGGCTCTTATGTTGGCACATAGTTAATGAGACAAAGGATTGCTACTAGGATTCCCTTATCGAATCACATCTCAATGACCTATTCGTTGCTAAGTCAATCCCATGAAATAGTTTAATACTTCAAAATAGTCATAGCATATAGCTTGAGAATTCAAAATATCATATTCGGTAGAATAGCTCATTAAAACCTTTGGTAATTCAAATATGCAAGAATTGTCCTTATTACATAAAAAATCTTTCATTCATATCATTTCATCATTCTTTCATTTCATAAGACTCCCTTTTGATCATAGACATTACTTTCATAAACATTCATTTGGAGTCAAAGCTTTCAAGTCAAACTTCATTGAAAATATAGTAAAACTAGGTGGGTTCAAATTATTTCAACTTTAAAACATGAATGTAAATAAAATTGTGCATAAATACTTTCAAATCCATCAATTAAAAATCATTCTTTAAATAACCCACCATGAATTTCAAGAACCTTTAAAGAGCTAAATAGAGAAAATACTTGCAAACTATCAATTCATACGTATGAAATCATTTTGTATCAAAATAGACCAATAATCATTAGTTTAATCATGATTCATGCTATTAAGTAGAAATAAGAATTACCCATAAGAAAATCTTACTTGAAATCAAGAGATTTAGTTGAAAGAGTTTTGGACTACATGGGTGGAAGAACTCATGGATGAACACCCACATACCGTAAAGTAAATCTTAAAGAAAATAAACATAATTTATCATATAATCAAAATAATTTAGGCATGAGAGTGAAAGGAATACTCTCATTGAAGTCTTACATACCTGAAATCCGAAGAGTTATTTAGAATCGAAGGACTTAATCAACACTTTTGAATTCTAGCCTTTTCTCCTCACCGAAATATTTTGTATACTACCCGGAGTATATGAATCACAAAAATAGTATTTCTACACTACTAAAAACTAAAACTATATTTTGAGAATGAGAAAAAGGGTGTATAGAGAGAAGAGTTGTTTGAGAAAGCTTGATGAATAAATTATGAAATAAGGTGGGTATTTATAGGTGGGAAGGAGGGACCTAATAATAATTAAAATAATTATAAAGAAAAATATGAAAATTTAATGGAAGATTGTGATGTCATGGGTGATGTCAAATGGATCTAGATCTTTCCATGGTTGGTGAGATAAACCTTCTTTTAACTGAATATCCTTTTTCAGAGCTGCATTTGAAAATGATTACTTCCTCATTAGGATTTTCATATGAATTATTTCTCTAGAAGTCTACTTTCATGTCGTTCAAGAATTAACCGATTTGGAGCATCCTGTAGTGAGATATGATTTTTCTTCTACAAATACTCTATTTCGTCACAGCACCATGTCTTGCAATAATTAATTTATTTGACCTACTTAACCTCCGAAACGTAAAATATGGTCATCACAAAAGTTGTAGGTAATGATGTTCGGGTTATTCAAAAATTTAAATCACTTAATTTGGACTATCCTATTAAAAGTTATACCCAAAATACAAAAGTGATATTATTTTCATCCAAAATTAGAACATCATATACAACGTTTTTAGGGGGTGTTACAGATTGTATATGAGCATCTTTGCATACTTATTTGTGGTGTATTGACTCTTGTGTTTGATTCATGTGATACTTGTAATTTTTTTCTTGTGATGACTTAATCGTGATTGTGGAACATATTTGAATTGTGTATTGTGAAATCTAGGTTGGATTGATTTTCTGTACAGGTTGTAGTTATGGAGGTTTGGTTAGGATGAAAGGAGTTCATGTATTCTATTAGATTTATCCAGTTTTGTTAGTTGACTTACTGAGTACCGTGTTGTTTGATACTCACTCCTTACTTCTATTCTTATATAGATTCTGAGCCCGCACAGTGAGTTTGACTCTGATTGTTTTTCATAATTGTTTTTCGCATATGTTGGATATTGACTGACTTGTCCTTATGGGATAGAACAAGTGTCATCACACTCGATTTCGGATCATGACACAACCAGCCAAGAAATATAAAATAAATATCTAAGTTATAGGGAACGAGTACACCTAGTGGTTTGTCACAGAAAATAAACAGTAGTGGATATTCTTTCCTAACAGATCTTGGCTTTTCTTCTAAAAGAATCAAGAGGGAAGAAAATCTTTGAAAAGTGTATCCCTGCAGAACAAAAGGTGATGGTTTACAAGAATTTGTGGTGTGCATCGAGTAAAGATGGTTGACCGAAGCCACTGAGACTCTCGTAGTGGGTGTAAAAATCACAGTAAAAATCCTAACAATTTGGGGAGATGAGAGAAAAAAACAACGATTAGTATTCGGAGATAAGATGCCAACGATCGTTGATGGAGGACAGTGACCGGCGATGAATGGTCGCAAGTGGCAAGCAATGACTCGCAAAAGGCCAGAGAAGAGAAGAGCAATTAATTATTGGAGAAAAAAAGTAATTATGAAAATGGAAGCATTAATGTGTCTTTCTAATAATTTTGACGAGTCTTTCTTAGAGCCTATTTGTCCAAGTGGCTTATGTCACGACCAAAATCCGGGTGTGATGGCACTCATCTCAACCCACCGAGACAAGTCAGCCTAAAAATCAATAGAAAGTAAATGCGGAAGTAATTGAGATAAAACAAGGTTTAACTTAGTCAAAAATAAATAAATAATCTTAAAATCCCCCAAGACTGGTTGTCACGTATACAAGCCACTAATACATTGACGAACTACGAAAGAAAAATACAGTCACAATGTCTTTGTCTCTAGAGTAGGACTAAAAACATAATAAAAGAGTAAGAGGTGTCCGCTAGATGGATGTAACAGCTACCTCAATACTCGAGATGATAGCCTCAGACATGATAGAGAACACTAAGAGATCAAGCAGGTGTGGACTCACAACCTACACAAGTGTAGAAGCAAGGGGTGAGTACCAAACAACACGGTACTCAGCAAGTGGACAACTAAAACTAAGAAAAGCTCAATTGATACAAGTACTCTTGTCCTCCCAACCGAACCTCCTTAACTACAACCTGCATAAAACCAGCCCAACTCTACACGTGTACAATAATAACAGTAATACAGTCCACGAATACTCATTAATAGTCTCATCAATGAATCATATCAAGTCAAGTTCATCATATACAGAGCAATAAGTGGTAAACACAAATTCATAAATATCAACAAAATGCGATGCAATACAATGAGATGATGCATGTCTGTCCTATCGGTACACATCTGCTGAATTACAGTCTGGAACCCATGGGGGACATTTCTATCCATGTAACCTGCCACAGAATGTGTGGTCCGTCCCCTCAACATATATATCTTGCCATAGAGCGTGTGGCCCGACACCTTTGTTTCATAATATCTGTCACGGAGTGTGTGGCCCGACCCCTTTTGTTTCATATCATTTTCAGTCTCAACACAATATGTCAAAACCAAGCAATCAATTCATGTTCACATAATTCACAATAATAACATGACAACAACAATAATTTTTCCTATCTCATATCAACATAGTCATTTTACATGTCCAAAATCACAACATATCAATTTCACTAAAACATGTCATTAAATCACCATTATATACCCCTCATCTCCATTTTTAAGGCCAATCAAACAGTCAATAACCTAGTTTAATTCTCATCACTCTCCAGTACACATAACACGGAAATACAAGCATCTACAAGCTTAAATTGAGGTTAAAAATTTATTTGCCTTAATTAATCAAGCAATTACTCCGGTACTTGAGCCTTTCCTTTTCGTTGGGGCCTCCAAATAAGTATAAACTAATCAAATAAATAACCATAATAAGAGTTCGAAACTAACAACACCCATATTATTATATGTCTAGCCTAGATCCAAAACCTACCCAAATCTATAATCAAGTTTCTAATGTTGATGTCAAATAACATGTCAACTCTCATATTTCTAAATTTTAAGCCTAGAGTTAGGTTCTAATTTCCCCAATATCATAAATTTAATGGAATTCATAAAATATAATATACCTAATATTTAATTATCTACTTCAATATATCAAAAATTTGGGAACTAACTCATTCTATGTCATTGAAGTCAAATCTGAAATTTTCTTTCTGATTATATTCACTCATGATAAAATAAACTCACATGTCAAATTTCAGCTAAAACAGATCGTTATTCGACCCCTAAATCAAGATTTTATATGAAGAACCCTAGAGTCATATTTTCTTATTTCAGCATTGTTTCTCCACCAATATATCCTAAAAATATATTCATAATCACATAAACATTTAATGGAAAGGATGAGAATAATTACATTAACGCTTTGGAATGAAAATCCTTATTTTTCTCTTCTCCTGTATTTTTCTTTTCTCCTTTCTTTTCTTTCTTCCTCCGTTTTTTTTCTCCAGTGTTCGTCGGCGTCGGCACTGTTCTCTTTTCTTTTCTTTTTTCGTTACATCTGATGGCATTAAGCCATCAGATTATATATATATAAATTATTATTTTTTTCTTTCCTCTTCCAAACTAATTATGTATTAAAATTTACAAATCCTACTAACCTATTTTAATAAATATAAGAAAAGTAGTTAGGGTATTAAATAAATTAACACTTTAGCCCATCAATTAAATTAAATCTTTAAAATTATCCCTCAACTAATTAACCAAAGTTATCGAAAGGTCCAAAAATTTTACCTTAAATTTACGAAAAAGGGTCTTCTACGAAAGGAGGAGGACTCGTTCTCAAAATGACCTAACGGGTCATTACATTATCCACCACTAAAAATCATGTTCGTCCTCGAACATAAAGAAGGGAAAGGAAGAATAGCCGACGTTACCTAAAGCTTGAGTTATTATATTTTAGAGTCGGTGTTCATCCCTCCAAGTGAGCTCCTCCTTAAGACCATTCCATCTAGATCAACTACTAAGAACTGAATTTTTGAATCAAACTTTGACAGATTTACAGATCAGGAGTGATTACCAAGCCACAAACTAACCCACGAATTCAATCTGAATCGAAACCTATTGAATCATAACACAACCACCATAACGAGTCTTTTCTTACATACCCACGATGAAGTTCTAAATTAATACCGGCTACAACCAGAAGTGAACTTGAACAACCACGATATACTCATAATGTGCAAACCATGACAGGTTTTGTC
The DNA here is from genome assembly GCF_947179165.1 of Solanum dulcamara. Lineage (NCBI taxonomy): Eukaryota > Viridiplantae > Streptophyta > Magnoliopsida > Solanales > Solanaceae > Solanum > Solanum dulcamara. The sequence goes on from NC_077238.1 coordinate 44,184,158, forward strand.
AAGATTTCATTATCGCAATCTTCCCATAAGCTTAAGTTATAAAATTTTGGTCTTTAGACATCGGGTATTCATCACGGGAAAATCAAACTTATCTAATCCAAAGAAGGAAATGATAGAGTAACTTCCTAGAGAGCAACACACCCAAGCATACAAAACCTTTAACGACACTATCAAAAATGGTAGATCAGCAGTTGTGATTGTAAACAACCCTTAAGAGCGGTAACACTAGACCCATTGGCCTCCTACATTCTACCATACATAACCAGAACGAGACCCCGATGAGAGTTGAATTTTAAGACTGTCGGACAACTGTAAGTATTCATGGTAGCTCTTCTACAAATTCTTATAAAAAGAATTGTGCATGTAAATTCACACTATTATACTACAACAATCCCTAACAACACCAAATCTATCACAACTGAAATAACCAAGTTTGTAAAAGCATCCTACCTTACCGAAAGGATATCGCTGGATCGGTACACCGATCAACCACAAGGGATCCATCCACCGAAGTAGAAACACGTGTGGTCATAGGCAGCAAATCATACTTCAACTCATGTCCGAAACAAAATAGATAGTTACATAAGAATGTACGAAATCCAGATCGAATAACACAAGATACTTCTCTCATAGTGCTTATATCAAACATTTTCATTCATCTGACTTCATCACTTTGATTTATTTTTATTTTTGCTACCCACAATCGACCAGTTTGTTCCCCATACCAAAACTTAGAGAAATTCTTGGTCACCTGAATAATTCTATATACTATGAGCACATAGCCTCTATTTACCCTCTAGTGCCTATGTAACGCATCATAATAGTTCGTATAACCCATCAACAGAGTAGTATCAATCCAATTTGATATCCTTAATAACCACGAAGAACTATATCCCATCTTGTAGTGTATTCATAAGTCACCTACCATAATTTGAGAGTCTAACCTTACATAAAACACATAATCTTCGACACCTCATTATTTTTCATTCAAACCAAAACCAAACCTTCAGAAAAGTCGTTGTTACATCCCTCATAAGTCTATGTCGAACCAATCGACATTGTATAGTCATATCTCAAAATAAGGGCAAAAATTCATACAATCTTCAACTTTGAACTAAGGATCTACACATGGTGTCTTATTTCTTATCATTTCTTAGATACTTCCCATGAAGCAAATTCCAAATACCTTGAACTATTTAATATACCAGACTCTTATTCCTTTTGCTAACTCATTTACCAACCTTATTCTTTTGAATCAAAACTTTAAGTGAAGCCCTTTCTTAGACCTTTTAATGATCAAAAGCAATAAACTCTGTAATCCAAACCCTGCACAAGTTCTTTCAACTGCTCAATACCCCATGTGATCGATCAATTTTTATCTTGCCGATCTATACTTTGACGAAACCTACCGCCATAATACAGACTTACAATGAACAAATTGAATTTTGAATTCCAACCAGGTAACCCAATTGCCTTATCTATCAATATTAACTCGTACCTTGAAGATCCTTATGAATTTACATATTATAGATTATAATTGATCGCCTCTCCATCGACCTCACCGTATTCTTTGTTAAAAATTCAACTGTACTAGTTACCAAAATCAACACTACCAAAGAACTTATTACCACACTCGAGTCAAATGTTTATAGAGTTATTTCTCAAATCTTATCCAATAATTGTTAACCCATAACACATAACACTGCCACCATAAACAGAGCAAAATAAACAGAACCACATGTCACTAAATTTAATCCTCCCCTCTCTCTCTAAAGATATATTCGACCCTTACAACCAGAGTAAATATCATTGTTCTCTCCTTGTTTCGAAGGCTAAACTACATTCCATTAATTATTTTCATTTATGAATCTAGATTCTTTCAATTCTATTAGAGCGGTGTCTCAACACATTCTACGACTTTCCATACAACCATGCCACTCATCAAATAGTAGAAAATCGCAATTTAGATACCTGCAAGTCATTATTATCATATCGAATCTATTTAACCAAAAAATCCTTAACGTATGGTTGTGTCCTGATCATAATCCATCACAAATTCTTATTACCGTTATGCTCAATAACTATTGTCATCATCTCGATGTCAACCTTCTCAATCGACAAGACACCTTAAATCCAGTTATACTAACCAATCCAATGGAATAACCCAATTTTATGCGCACTCTCACTAAAATTCTTAATTGCCTTCACACAAGTATACTCACTGCTACTTCCTTTATCCATAAGCTTATCATTCTGATATCAATCCACTCCCTTGGAGTTTACGGTTAAATTATAAGTCCTCACTTAGAATTCTCAGCATACATTTCACAACCTAAACGCATTAATCATACCAAAATCCACCACTAAGATCTTTCTTATAAACAATGCTTACCCCAAGCCTCTGTAGTAACAAACTAGTTGGTTTTTCAAATGTGAATGCAACATCAAATCTCATCATAAGAGAAGATGATACAACTGATAACTCCTTAAGTAGTTAGTAATCACACTTGATAATCGATGTATTTATTTTGATATACCACTAATACCACACCGTGAAAGTTTGATAGATTCACCACTAGAATACATCATACCCACCTTAAAGATCATACCTAGATAGTCTACACATTCATATCCATTACGTAACTGTCATACATTACCAATGCATTTGTCTCCAGTCAAAATCAATATCACCCTTCCGTAGGTAAGGTCAATAGCCAAAGTAACACAACCCATAACCCTAACCAAATAATCACAAATATCGCGGTAGTAGACTTATAATAACCCTTCCTGATATACATTCACCCTATCAAACCATTGTAGAAATTTTGATCTCGATTGGCGCAAAATCATCCTCATCACACACTACGTAACTCATTCTTTTATGTCGAACTTTATGATCTGTAGTCTTCGAGGGCACAATGCTCACAACATAGTCATTACCCTAATTATACCATTCTCAATTGTAGAACCACTTCAAACATCGGGATAGGCCAAACAAGCATCATTCTCGATGCTTAACCACTATCCAAAAATATAAGACATTCATATAATCCTCCAAACCACTGTTCCTCTTCCTATACCATATCCTCAAAGTACATTATTGAACCATAACCTTACTCACTCTTTTAAAATCACCGTGCATTACAAGTCTCACCATACATTCTTTCCATAAGTCTATTACCTCCACCTCCAAATTAGATCTAGACCACGTGATGACATTTAAACTACACGCACATAGAATCGGGCAAGAGTCACCACTATATGTGAGAGAACGGAGTGAGGCAATAGAAAATAGATCGGATCAAGGACGCACGATAGAGAATCAAAAGGTGAAGATATTTCCTAACAGTCTTTATAGCCTCTCAAAGATAAGTACAGACGTCTCCGTACCGATCCTCAAGACTCTACTTAGACTCGGCTTGTATACACGTGAGACCTATGAACATGGGGCTCTGATACCATTTTTGTCACGAACCGAATCCGAGTGTGATGGCACTCATCTTAACCCACCGAGACAAATCAGCTTAAAACTCAACGGAAAGTAAATGCATAAGTAATTGAGATAAAACAAGGTTTAACTTAATCAAAAATAAATAAATAATCTCAAAATTCTCCAAGACTGGTTGTCACGTATACAAGCCACTAATACATTGATGAAGTACGAAAAAAGAATACAGTCACAATGTCTTTGTCTCTAGAATAGGACTAAAAACATAATAAAAGAGTAACAGGTGTCCGTTAGATGGATGTAACAGCTACCTCAACACTCGAGATGATAGCCTCAGACATGATAGAGAACACTAAGAGATCAAGCAGTTCTGGGCTCACAACCTACACAAGTGTAGAAGCAAGGGGTGAGTACCAAACAACACGGTACTCAGCAAGTGGACAACTAAAACTAAGCAAAGCTCAATTGATATAAGTACTCATGTCCTCCCAACCAAACCTCCTTAACTACAATCTGCATAAAACCAGCTCAACTCTACACATGTATAATAATAACAGTAATACAGTCCATGAATACTCATCAATAGTCTCATCAATGAATCATATCAAGTCAAGTTCATCATATACAGAGCAATAAGTGGTAAACACAAATTCACAAATATCAACAAAATGCGATGCAATACAATGAGATGATGCATGTCTGTCTTATCGGTATACATCCGCTGAATTACAATCCGAAAATCCATGGGGAACATTTCTGTCCATGTAACCTGCCATGGAACATGTGGCCCATCCCCTCAACATATATATCTTTCCACGAAGTGTGTGGCCTGACCCCTTTTTATTTCATAATACTTGCCATGGAGCATGTGGCCCGGCCCCTTTATTTCATAATACTTGTCATGGAGCGTGTGGCCCGACCCCTTTTGTTTCATATCATTTTCAGTCTCAACACAATATGTCAGAACCAATGCAATCAATTCATGTTCATATAATTCACGATAATAACATGACAACAACAATAATTTTTCCTATCTCATATCAACATAGTCATTTCACATGTCCAAAACCACAACATATCAATTCCACCAAAACATGTCATTATATCACCATTGTATACCCCTCATCTCTATTTTTAAGGCCAATCATACAGTCAATAACCTAGTTTAATTCTCATCACTCTCCAGTACACATAACACGAAAATACAAGCATCTACAAGCTTAAACTGAGGTTTAGAAATTTACTTGCCTTAATTAATCAAACAATTACTCCGGTACTTGAGCCTTCCCTTTTCGTTGGGCCTTCAAATAAGTATAATCTAATCAAATAAATAACCACAATAAGAGTTCGAAACTAACAACACCCATATTATTATATGTCTAGCCTAGATCCAAAACCTATCCAAATCTATAATCAAATTTCTAATGTTGATGTGAAATAACATGTCAACTCTCATATTTCTAAATTTTAAGCCTAGAGTTAGGTTCTAATTTCCCCAATATCATAAATTTAATGGAATTCATAAAATATAATATACCTAATATTTAATTACCTACCTCAATATATCAAAAATTCGAGAACTAACTCATTCTATGTCATTGAAGTCAAATCTGAAATTTTCTTTCTGATTATGTTCACTCATGATAAAATAAACTCACATGTCAAATTTCAGCTAAAACGGATCGTTATTCGACCCCTAAATCAAGATTTTATATGAAGAACCCTAGAGTCATATTTTCTTATTTCAGCATTGTTTCTCCACCAATATACCCTAAAAATATATTCATAATCACATAAAAATTTAACGGAAAGGATGAGAATAATTACCTTAACTCTTTGGAATGAAAATCCTTATTTTTCTCTTCTCCTTTATTTTTCTTTTCCCCTTTCTTTTCTTTCTTCCTCCATTTTTTTTTCTCCAGTGTTCGTCGGCGTCGGCGCTGTTCTCTTTTCTTTTCTTTTTTCGTTACATCTGATGGCATTAAGCCATCAGATTATATATATAAAAATCATTTATTTTTTTCCTTTCCTCTTCCAAACTAATTATGTATTAAAATTTACAAACCCTACTAACCTATTTTAATAAATATAAGAAAAATGGTTAGGGTATTAAATAAATTAACACTTTAGCCCATCAATTAAATTAATTCTTTAAAATTATCCCTCAACTAATTAACCAAAGTTATCGAAAGGTCCAAAATTTTTAACTTAAATTTACGAAAAAGGGTCTTCTATGAAAGGAGGAGCACTCGTTCTCAAAATAACCTAACGGGTCATTACAACTTAAAACTATTTATTTTTAAATTTTTAGAAAAATGTTTTTGAAAAAAATAAATTATATTTGCCTAATTCATTTGAAAAATATTTTTGATAAGTAGATTGTGTTTGGTTAATCTTATCTAAAAAGTATTTTTGAGAGTCAAATTACGAAAAAGGACAAATATCAATGCACTTTTAATATTAAGATTATTTTATAGAGAGAAATTATTTTAAATATCGATTATAAAGTTTTAATTCAATTTTATTTTTATTAAATTAAAATGTACATGTTCAAATTTTCATCAATATTATAAATAGATAAATAAAAAAATAAATTAAATATTGATATAATATTAACATGATGATTTAAATATAATTAAAAAAATATCAATCGAAATAAATTTAAAAATCATTTCACAAATTAAATCACTACACACGAAAAATTCAACACAAAAATAAATAAATATAAATGATATATTGGTAAATATGTATTGTTGACATTCAATTTTGACTGACCTATAACCCTTTTTAGACTGCTATTTGATAGAGTAAGTTTTTTAAAACTTATCTTTCTTTCTTTTTTATGTTTAAGTTTTATCCAATTAATTAATTAATTTATTTATTATTATAAATGATGTATTGTTGATAGACTGCTATTTATTTATTTATTTATTATTATTATTATTATCATTTCGTTATTATCTTTAATTATTTTATTCTTAATTTTTTCGAATAATGATTTTTGTACTTTCAAATTTTTAAGTATTTATGCAGTACATTATTATAATTTATTCGTGTTTTTAAATTTTTTAATTTAGAATAATAATTTTATATAAGTTTTGAATATTAAGTATTTATTTAGTGTATAATGTATATATTATATAATATATTGTGAAATATATTTGTTTTATATGAAAAGTTATTACTTATTTTACTTATTTAATATGTATAGTATTTTTTATTAATTAAATAGCAATCCATTTAATCTTTTTTAAAATTATTTAAATCATAATCTCTTTTATTCAATTTTATGTTAATTCTAACCAATTTTATTCAAATCTTATCAATTCTAGCCCATATGAATTCAATATGGTCTAATTTTAAATCCTAATTTTATTCTCATTCGTTCATCCTATATTGATCAATGGCTATAATTAAATCTATTCTTTCTCCCTATTTCAATTACCCACCGCTAAATCCCTAAAATCCTAATCACTCTTCCTCATCCTCTCAAAAAAGAAGAAATCATTCTCTCTCTATCTCTATCTATTCTCCCTTACTGTTCATCTTCTCCAAAAGAGAAGAGGGCCGCCACCTCCCTCTCTCTCGACCTCTCTCACCCTCGCCGATCTCTCTTTCCACCACTCTCTCAAATCTCAAAAGTCCGCCACACCTCCTCCCTTCTCCGGCGAGAGGTAGCAGCGGCAAGAAGACCGCCGCCCCCTCCATGCTCTTTCCTCTTTGTTCCTCTTCTCTCCAGAGAGAGAACGCCGCCCTCCCCCACACTCTCTCTCCCTATTATCTCTTCTCCAAAAACCACCCATGTCTCTCTTCCCCTCGTCGCTGCTTCACCTGAGAGACACTGCCGCCGCCTGCAGCCGGCGAATATGCCAGCGCCGCCTCCATCCATCCCTGGTCGACCATCTCCCTCCTCCGCCTAGGTCAACGGGAAGCAACGATAAGAGCACTGCTGCTCATAGCGCTCCGATCGACGAGCAACAACAACAAAGAGCACAGATGCTCCAACGAACTCCGGTGGAGACTGAGACAACGACGAACACCATCGAGGAACAAAGCTTGAAATTTTGGTTTGTTGAAAACGGAGACAGATCCGTTCCAGGTGTTGTTCATTCGTCACAATTCAATATTTTAGATTTATTATGTGTGTGGGCTGTTGATTCTGCTCAAAACTCATTTCTTCTTCAAATGATTCTAAAAGCTGAAAATTTGTTTGTCCTTGGTGTTAATTTTGTTTAATATTTTCCAACACTTATTCCTCTTATATTGTTCTATACAAAATAGAATTCCCAAATGTAGTTCTGTATGATTGCTGATTGTTGTTCATAACAGCTTGTTACTTGTTTTGAGTAAGCTAAGGATTTTAGAATCATAGGGCGTTTTGCTTGATGAACTGGTATCTGCAAAAACTTGGTTAGCTCCAGTAGATATGGAGAAGCTTGCTATGATATTTCTACTGTTTAATTGATGTGATACATGATCGATTATTTGATACTGATATGTCTTTGTTTGATTTTCTTGGCAAGCTATAAGTTATTTAAGGTAAATTTCGTATGACTCTTTTTTTACAATTTGAGCTCCTTGTTACTTCCTTTATTTTTGGTAAACATTGATTTAGACTCATAATTTATTAACTTGGACCAATCTTACTCACCTATTTATAGTAAATTTGAATTTAATTGATTCAACATATCCATGTAAGGAAAGTTCATCGATTAGCTCCTTTCTTCAAACAACCTTGATTGTTCAAATTATTTATGGTAAATCTTATATTGAGTCCGTTTGGATAGGCTTAAAAAAAGTAACTTTTAGGTATGAAGTGCTTTTAGAACTTTGAAGTGCTGAAAGTTATTTTTATAGATAAGCAGTTGAGTGTTTGGATAAAAGTGTTTATGTTGAAAATAAGTGTTTGAATTTTAGGGTTAAAAGAATAAAAAGGTAGTTTGGGAATTTAGTTAAAATATAAGGGATATAAAAGTAATTTTCATGGTCAAACAAAATGGCTTTAAGCACTAGAAAAAAAAATATTAGAAATCCTAACTTTTCATTTTTGACTGACTTTAAAAACTTTTATGGCTTAAAGTTAGCATTAGGCAAACACGTCTAAAAGCTAAAAAAGGGCTTTAAGTTGGTTTTGACCAATTTAAAGTCAATCCAAACGGGCTCATTTTCTTTCTTAGCTTGTACGGATTTCTAGTTGTTTTTGTGGTAAACTTTAATATAGTCAAAGCTTATATATATTACTTTGTGGCTGGAATAGTGGAGGATCTTTTAATCATGGACAAATGTGATTCAATCTCTGCACATAAATGATTCACTCACTGTTTAAGGAAAATTTTTCTTGCTTTGATTGATATTATTCCTCCATTACTTATTTGATTGATTTTAGTACTTTCTCTATATAAGCATAGTTCATTCCAACTCTTTTGACTCACGACTTGGACACAGCTTTACAGACTAAAAAAGAGAACAACCTCTCTTCTTCACTTTTTCACTTTATTTATAAGCTTTCATATTTTTCTTTGGTATTTTTGGTCGTGAATATTACTGTTCAAAAGTTGTGATCTTGATGGCTGCTGTTGACATCTCGGATCTTCTTCGTCTCTTTATTATTTGATAATTTTCAACTGGTTAGTAACCTTTACTAGCATTATTTTCTTGTTTTCGTCATTTATTTACTTTAAGTTTATGTTATTGGAAAGGAGGCATCCGGGTTAGTTTTCATCCTCTCCCTCTTTCTCTGGGTGTGAATGTAATATTTTGCTTGAGTCCGTCTTTGAAGTATATGAATGTTATTGTGTCTGTATTACTTCATTGTTGATATTTTAGTTAGCTATGAATAAATGATTAATACATAGGTGTTGTGTAGTTTGTGTTCTTTTCTCGTATATTTAGCAGGTTATGAACATAAAATTCAAAGCACATGAAGAGTTCGCCGGGGTTTGGGATACATTCTCGGATGGATTGCTTTGTAGTTTAAATTTTATTGTTGTTACTCTTTTCCTAAAGTGTTATTTGTATTCCTAAAGTGTTGTGACTTTCGAGCCGAGAGTCTTTCGGAAATAGTCTTTTTATCTCCATGAGGTAGTGGTAAGGTGTGCGTAAATCCTACCCTCCCCAGACCCCACTTGTAGGATTCCATTGGGTTATTGTTGTTGTTGTATTCGGTTATGTAGTAATTTTGTAATAACTCTATATATAATAAAATACTTGGGGACTATTTAAGGGGGAGGGAAAATCTACGTGCTATTTGTATTTATTTTACTTTGACATAATTTTATGTGTGTGCGCGCTAGATAAATATGCCGAAAAGAGTTAGTTAATTTTAATTATTAAAGCTATCGATGCTTAGATTTAATTTTAAGTGAAATATGTTTGTCACAGAAACAAATATCGGTAAACTTGATGCATTTTAATGAATCTTTTAATTTTAATATTTTTACTTATTAATATATATTTAATAACCTGTCCAACTCATATATTTTGTTCAAACTACTAATTACTCTGTTATTATATATAATGTACATATGCCTTTGATAAATAATTTTCAGCATGTTAATTGAATCATGTCATGGTTTAGGCTTAATATTTTCAGCATATTAATTGAAACTACATCTACATGACTCGTTAAATATTTTTAGCATGTTGATTGTATATAAGTCATGTTTAGGATTTAATAAATATTTAGTAGGCTGCTTTAATAGATATGATTCCTATAAGTTTGTTAATAAATATTTTTAGAATATTATGTCATATAGAAACTATGATGGTAGGATTTAATAATATTTCAAGTATATATAAACAATCCTTACAAGATTTTCATTGTGATAATGTCATATATAAATCATGTCTATAGGATTAATATATATTTGTTGAAGATTATAAAAAAATCATGTCTCGAAAAGTTGATAAATATTTTAGCGTAGCATTTTATATAGAAATCATGCCTATAGGATTTTAAATAAATTTTTAGTATATTGTTATTCTATTTAGAAATCTTGCTCACATAAATTTATAAATATTTTTAGCATGTCCATTGTTTAAAGATTACAGTCTCTCATTAATTTATTTTTAGCATGCTAATTAAGTAGATATCATGTTAATAGGCCTTGATAAATATTTAAAGGTTATTTTGTGTTAAAACTATGCTTATAGATTTAATGAAGTTATCATATCATAATCATATTATATAGAGATCATGTCTATATAATTTTTATATTTTTATAAAGAGAAAATAGTCCCCCTTAAACTTATACCTATTTTTTAAGTAGACACCTAAAGTTTGCGGGGGGGTCTATTATCCCATTAAACCATTTTCAACCATTATAAATATACCATTTTGACAACAATGCTAATTTGAAAGCTGGTGCATTTCTTCACTCCCAATTAAAATAATATAAATTTACTTTTTATTACCATTGATAAAGGATCGGGTAACATCCGAATTTGTTCACACTTTTACCCTTAAACCCAATTGGATAACTCATTTCACTCTTCCCTTTGTTCTTTTCTCTCAAATTATTGTGAAAGTTACACTCTTCACCGTCGGCGAAGAATTTTATTGATGGCTAGATTGGTTCTCCTTTGATGGCGGCGGCAATTGATTTTACTATTTTTTCATTTGATTTCTTCTCCTCCTTGGTTGGCGGGGGTGGCGGTGGAACAGTACGAGCATCTTCAACTTTGCTAAAGTCTTTTGCTTAGGATTTGGGAGTTCTTCACATTTTTTGCTCTCTTCCTTATATGAAGAAGATGCAGTAATTGGGGGTTCAAATTGGCAATACTACATGCCATTTTTGCACTGGTTTGGAGCTGAGTTTTATTTATTCACGCGCTTCTCAAAAAAGTGATATCACAATTGTTATTAAAATGGTATCTTTATAATGGTTGAAAACGGTTTTGTGGGTTAATAGGACCCCATAAACTTTAGGTGTCTACTTAAAAAACAGGTTAAGTTTGGGGGGACTTTATATATTTTATGTTTTATAAATTATCAGTATGTCATTCTGATTCAAGACTATGATGCGGAATTTTTATATTTATTTTAACATGTTAACAAGTAAAATTGTCAAGAATGCTTTTTTTTTTATCATGTTTGAGTTTTGCATTAAGCTTCGTATATTTGATTGTATGCACACACATAATTATTATGACTTTCATAATTTATTTGTGTTTTCAAGCATGCTAATTAATTTATTTATTTTATAATATAGAATGATGTCCTAACGCGCTTTTAATTCGTTATGTGACGACTCTTCTCTCTTTTTAAATCCTAAAAAGAGTTGTTATGTCGTTGCAAATCTATTTTGAGAAAAATGGGGCACGACATGTATATATTGTGGAGTTATTTTGTTCTTGGAAAAAATATTTTTCTTCTATTTCTGCTTATTTTTAAGAAGCATAAATTTTTAGCTTCTTTCCAACGGTAGAAAAACTGCTTTTGCTTCTATTTAAAAACAGTTTCACTGATTGACCAAACATCTTGATTTTTCAAAAACAATAGTTTTTTTTACTCAAAATAAGTGCTTTTGATCTTCGAACAACAGTGTCAAACATGCTCACGCTCAATCTTTTTAAAAAAGTGCTTTTGAAAGTCAAATTATGAAAAAGGACAATTACTTTAATATTAAGATTATGTTTTAGAGAAAATTATTTTAAATGTCTATCATACATTTAAACTTAATTTTTATTTTTATTTAATTAAAAAGTATATATTACAATTTTTCCATTAATACTATACATAGATAAATCAATGAAAATATTAAAAATTGATAATATTAACGTGATGGTTTGAATATAATTAAAAATAATGAGCCAAATAATTTAAAAAATCATTTCACAAATTAAAATATAAAATAGTAATATATAAAATGTAAAATAAAATAAAGAATTTGTCATGTAAAAATGAAGAATAAAATTCTTAAATGGAACGGATAATCTTTTTTTGCTTTTCTATTTTTAAGAAGCAGAATTTTTGAACTTCTTCTCAATCGCAGAAAATCTGCTTCAACTTCTATTTCAAAACAGTTTTATTGATTGACTAAACACTTTAATTTTTTTAAAGTGTTTTTTCCTTTAAAAAAATGTTTTTGGCCTCTCAACAGCTAGGCTAAACAAGCTCCTAGTTTGATGACATAACAATTCCGTAACGACCAATTACAAATAAAAAAGTGTTTATGATATGATAGTAACTTATTAATGCCAAAACAAGCAAGTAACAAATTACAATATGATTTCGTAACTAGTAATTGTTTAAACGAATAACTTATACTAAATGTTCTAATTTACTAGATAACTTTGTATCACAATGCGTCTTCATAATACTAATATTTATATTGAATGTCAATCCGTTGATAGTGCAGAAATACAAATTTTGTAATAATTAAAATGAATATACATATAATGCATGCATTAAGTGCTCATGTAAAATCAATGACTTTTTTTTACCTTTTAATTAAATGTTGTTTCTACGATGTTTTATTCGATGAGACAAGTATTAGAATTAATTGACGGAAGAACTACTTGATTAGATCAAACTCTTAAACATAACTTATGCTATTTTTAACTACAGCTTTTAAGTATTATTTATGCTATTTAAAAAAAATGTTATTATTAATATGAGGGACACGTACGAAACGTATACAGTAACACTAATTATATCCAAAAAAAATATTTATATTCAAATATTAAAAAATAAGTGTAAGCATTAAAATTTTATTGGATTTAAATCCATAAATTAAATTGGACTATATTAAATTCAAGAAAATAATTCAAATGATGTGGCAATCCAAGTCAAATTAAATGAACCACTAAAAGTACACCACGTGTCAAAGTAATGTGTCAATCCAAGTCAAATTAAATGAGCCACTAAAATTACACCAAGTGTCAAAGTTATATGACAATCCAAGTCAAATTAAATGAGCCATTAGAATCGTGCTATGTGGCAATCTAAGTCAAATTAAATAAGCAACTAAAATCATGGCACGTGTCGAAGTTAGGTGGCAATCTAAGTCAAATTAAATGAGCCACTAGAATAATGTCACGTGTATATGTGACATGTTCTGACCAATCAAATTAAAAAATTTTACCAAAAGAATCTGATTGGTCAGTTCAAACCGATCAATAAAATCACACCAGTATACTACTCCCTACAACTATAAATAGAGGTTCTCATTATTCTCAGAGGGAGGAGTTTTTCAAGAACAAGAAGCAACAAGAGAGCTAGTGGATCAGAGGCCGCAAATTCTCTACAAAACGACAAAGTTCAAGTAATCAAATTCAAGATCAAGAACAGAGGCAAATGTCAAAAAATTCGAGATCAAGTTACTTGTTCATACTTATTATTCGTCATAACCATACAAGTGTTCGTGACGAGTAATTCAAATCCAAATTTGAAGGCGAAGATTCAAGATCAAGTTATTCAAGCTCTTGACTCTAAATCAAATTCAAGTTCAACATATTCCATATTATTTAAAGAATCAGAGGATTATCATAGAGATTGTAACAAGCACTACATTTTGAAATTAAATATTACACTTTGTTACTCCAATTTTCTGGTCTTAATTATTTATTTTTCTTGGCTCGAAAATTTATTGTTTATAAATTTTGGCACGCCCTGTGGGACAATCTCTACCTCTCATCTCTTTACATCGATCATCAAGCTTCAAGAATACTTAAATAGCATCTAAGAAGTTTGACCCCAGGACTATTGTTGCTAAGGCTACTGATTTCAAATTTTTCTCTCAGGTGGAGAACATACAGGATGCTACTATGAGAATTTTAGGACCTATCACTAGAAACAGAGCAAACTTGCTAGGACAACAAACACTTCTAGTGTCGTCCGCATCAGTTCCTATTTTTGATCTTTCATTTTCAAAGGGGGAAAGATTCTTTCCAAATGAATTGGAAGAAGGAGAGAATATAGCTGATATTGTTGAAAGACGTTGGCACGACTTAGTCCTTTTAATACAAGGAATTGCATTATTTAAGATGAAGATGATGTCTTGATCACTAGATCTGCCCCAGTCACTCCACGTAACTTGTTTCAAACAAATTCCAGTTTAAGGGGAAATCCTTGCTTTACTCCATCATCCATAACGGTCATCCAAGCGATGATAACTAACGCCTCAACTGTTAAAGAACAACTGGCAAGTTTGACAAAGGCAATCGAAGTTCTAACAAAATATGTGCAAGATTAGGATAATCGAATTGTCAAGTGACAGAAAGAGTTGAAAATATTATGGAGGGGGACTCAAGTCATGCACCTAAAAAATGTCCCATGATACAAAAAAGGGAGATTCAGTTACAAAGCAAATAAATATGGGTGATGAGCTGGAATATCTGCTGAAGGAGGAATTCCCATTCATCAACTGAAGAACTTCATTATGGGAACTATCAAAGATAAGTATGACGTGTCTTCAAAGTCATCATTTACGTATGCAAATCCATACACTTCAAGAATCGATGTTTTGAAGATGTCTGCAGGTTATCAACCTCTAAAATTTCAACAATTTGATGGAAAGGGAAATCCAAAGCAACACATTACCCATTTTGTTGAAACTTGCAATAATGCTGGAACATATGACGATTATCTGGTCAAAAAAATTGTGTGCTCCTTACAAAAAAATGCCTTTGACTGATATACGGATCTCGAGGTTGGCTCTATTGATAGTTGGGAACAACTTGAGCATGAATTTCTCAATTGTTTCTATAGCACAAGGCGCACTGTGAGCATGGTTGAACTCACAAATACACGTCAATGGGAAGATGAACATGTAATCGAGTTCATCAATCAATGGAGAAATGCAAGTCTCAATTGTAAGGATAGGCTTAGTGAAACTTCCGGAATAGAAATGTGTATTCAATGAATGCGTTGGGGACTTCATTATATCCTACAGGGTATTAAACCCAAATTATTTTAAGAACTAGCCATACGTTCTTATGATATGGAGTTGAGCATGTCTGCAAGCGGAATTAAAGGACCGCTTATTTATGAGCCTCGCAAGGGAAAAGACAAAATAGAGGTAAATAAAGAAGGAAAATCGGCACCTAAGTTTGGAAATAAGGAGTCGAGGAATGTTAATATCGTACCTTTGAAAGTGGCTACAAATCTAAGCAAGAATCAAAGGGAGAAGACCAAGACTTTTTAGAATAACGCTGGTAGAAAGCTGACTTTGAAGGAAATGCATGCAAAATAGTATCCATTCTTGAACTCAGATGTTCCAGCAATTTTTGAAGAGTTTATGGAATTAAAACTCTTTGAGCTACCTGAAATAAAGCGTCCATATGAGGCTGGGAGGACTAATAATCCAAATTACTGCAAATATCATCGTTTGATGGGCCATCCTATTGAAAAGTGTATTATCTTTAAGGAAAAAATCATGTACTTGGCTCGTGAAGGAAAGATATTGCTTGAAGATGAAAAGAAGAGTTCAAATCAAGTCTCTGTCACTTTTGGTTCACTCGATCCCATAGTTTTTTGTAACTTTGTCAAAATACATAGTGGTAGTGATGTCCTCCACATCATCACAAAAAAATGATTAAATTTGGTGACTTCAAATCGATAAATGTTAACATATCATCGCTCATTCCTTTGATGAATGAAGTAATAGGGGAAGATAAACCTCTAGAGGAAAATCAATCTTGCGATGCTTATATTGATGATGAAAGATGGATTTTAGTGACATTGTCATGACCCAACCCCGTAGTCCGCGACTGGAGTCCGACCTGAACCCCCCCGTATACATATTTATATCAGTTGTGGTCAAGTCGAATTATAGATACGTAATGCATATAAATCAAGTGTAGTCAAAATAGACTACAAACAACATGATACGTACATGAGAACCCCCATGGGTCGTAGCATTTCATATATCTGTAGCCTCTTTCATTTGTATCATAATATGAAAGGGTACGCAAGCCAATGAGGCTACCATAGCATAATAACACGTACAATATACCATATAGACTCAGCTGAAACAAACTGACATATACAACCCACATATACATGTCTACAGACCTCTAAAAATATTAATGACAACACATGGTGGGACAGGGCCCCCACCGTACCTCTGAATAACAAAATAATACTATACATCAGTAGCCAGTGCCAAAAACTAGGCTCCGATACAATGGAGCCTGAGTTGAGTGGAATTCTAAGCTGACGGACTCCCTAAACCTGTATCTGTACCTGTGGGCATGAAATGCAACCCCCGAGAAAAGAGGGTCAGTACGACCTATGTACTGAGTATGTAAAACATAACATAATACGACTAGAGACATATTTAAAATAGAGAAGCAGGGGATAAAATATCAAATCAGAAACCTGTACCTGTACTCAGTGAATCATAAAGTCATGTCTGCTCAAATTATACATTATAGTCGACCCTTTCGGGAATCCGGTGAATCATATCTGTAGGACCATCATAGGCCCGGCGCCATCACCACCTTATTGCAACACATCATCATATATATACATATGTTTCTGGCCCTCTATTGAGGGACTCAATGAGTTTTTCATGTTATTGCATTATCATGTCCTCGTATAATGTACCCGACCCTTTGGTGAGGAACTCAGTGGATAATTAGTAAACTATGCATGAGAACATACTCTGGACCGGGACTCATTGATAGAAGGGTTACAGCATTCGTGAGTAGAGTAGTGAGTAACTATATGCAATTTAAATCATTATCAGAGACCCGATAGTATAAGAGGATTAAGCTATCGTCTGAGTACTTGAGTAGTAGTGTAGTCATCTTAGTTGCCCTCTAAATGCCATTAGGGTCTATATTACTTAGCATCTCGGGGTCCCTAGATGTGTACTAAAGTAATGCTAACCACGTAAGGACTCCAGAGCACTTTCTTTTATATAGTCCTACAACTAGGAGCCAGTATATTCATTAAGTCCTTAGCATATAAAAGGTTCAAGGAAAGTAGCTTACTATCATAAAAGTTCAACATCCAGAACTGAATAAGAGACACTTAGGAATGGAATCACTTCAGAGATCGTATCACTTTTTACTTACCTCTATGACATGCCAAAAGAAGAGAAGGAATAGGCTTTATATACCTATGCCAAAAATATGCCAAGAGAAAGTTTTACATACCTCTTACGAGTTACTCTTTATCACGTTTGCCTCGTCTTTGTTTGAACATATTCAACACGGAAGCAATGTGAATATCAACCATCCCTGATTTTTCAGCATCTTAAGTTGCACACGAGTATTCATAGAACTCATTTCATCGCTCGTCTTCTCGACTAGTTCTTTAGCTAGTTAAGGAGTTAACGAAAATCGGGCAGCACCTCCCCTATAACATGCCCTAACCGAATTTCCAATTAGATACCTAATCACTAAATCCAACCAACAACAACAACCTGCAGCTCATATACAAATAAAACATGGCAACATTACACAACATAAGCTCCAACCAACTTGCTGAAAATTACGATACCAAAATAGGGTTTCTAGTCTTTATTTCGCAAAACCTTTAAGTATACGAAATGAGGGGTCGTGTGGCTGCAACCAGAAGCACCCACACCTCTTTTAGAATACTTTTAGGTCCTTCAACACACCACCACACACCTGCAGCATCACACCACAAGCACAACACCTTGCTTCGACGACAATTCAACTACAACGACTCCAATTTAGATTGTCTTCAACGTGAAGCATTTCTATACAAATTTTATACGTCCAGCCACCTATAGGACATTTAATACACTTCATAATAACACCATAAATTCCAAATTGAAAGGAGAAGCATTACCTTACCTGAAATTGACCAAAACTTGCCAAATTGTGCCTCAGAACTTTTCTAAACGTGCTGAAATTGAGCGGACTATTTGTATCACTTCCTTGCTGCCCCAAAATAGAATTTTATGTTATCAAACACCATTATATAACCTTGGGATACCTTAAATAATTAATTCACAGAACAAAATTTGAAGGCTCACCTCAAGGTGGCCAACCCGTAGCCCTCCTTTCTTGCCCCTAGCGTTTTTCTCTTCAACTTTCTTCTATCTTTTCCAAGTGTAGGGTTGAATACATGGTTCTGTATACATCATAAGATACATATATAAACCTTCACATTATTAAGGAACATCGTAGATAATCTCCAAACCGTGGCTGCCTTCTTTTTTCCTCTATACGTTTCTTTCTTTTCTTTCTCTTTGGCTAAATTTTTGGCTGAGACCTGAATTACTTAGTCATAATACATACATATATAGGTTTTCTTAGGAGGTTACACGTGTCATCCTATTAGGGTGACACGTGTCCAACCCTTATTGGACCAAGATAAAACCAATTAGGGGCTGCCACGTATCCTTGGTGGGGCCCATCCCCCAAGTGGGTGGGTCACCTACTTGGCCCCAAGCAGGTGGGTCACCTACTTGGTCACCTGCTTCTATGTGGCACTTCCCTATGCTGCCATGTGGCGCCTCCTCTTGCTGCCACGTGTCATTCTCTCCTCTTCCGCGTGGGTTTGTAATCTTGTCTCATTTTAAGAACCTATGTAATCATTTCTACATAAGATTGGTATGTACTCAAGTAGCTTAGGTATGCAAGACTTCTAAATTAGTAGCTTATGTAGGTAAATCAAGTCTTACGACTCGTTACTTGGCCTCCAGCTCCTTTCGGGCTCTTCTAGCCCTATTTCAAACCTTCTCTCTCACGGGGTATAACATTCTTCTTTCCTTAGATTTGTTTGATAGTATAGTAGATTGCGTAGTAGATTATCCGACTCACTTAATAACTTTTAAGAAGCTTGAAAGACATTCTGAGCTCAAGAGTGTGGGGTGTAACAGAAACGACGAAGACATTGTAAAACGAGCTTGCAAAGAGAGACAGGTAAGCAAGTAACAAGAGCAAAGATAAAGAAACTACCTAAAACTCAAAGGGTAAAGAAGAATGTGAAGAAGTTAAGAGTTGGGGGGAATTAATATCAAAAGCAACGTTCTCCGGTGACATTAGAGAAATTCTTGCTAAGTTGATTCCGTGAAAAGATTTCTCTTTGTGAAACCAAGGCCTCGTGTTGTAATATTGATAAAGAAGAGACAATGGGAGAAGACTCATCACTATCATTACTTCCATCACATGAAGGCCCTATCAAGTCGACAGGGCGGTGCTCTGACCGATTGAACTACAATCCCAGGAAAATTAGGTGTACAGCCGCTATGCACCCTACATGAACATATCGGCTCACGCATCCCCCTCTCTACGGCACAAAACCAGAGCTCTCTGAAGAAGTGGATGCTTGTGATGCAAAATTTACATTCACTAATGATGATCTTTTATTAAGTGAAGTGTTGTATAATCGTCCTTTATATATGGTAGGTTTTGTGCGTGGACATAAAGTAAATAGGATCATGGTGGATGATGGATCTAGGGTCAATATTCTCCCTATTCGCACGGTGAAGGAACTTAGAATCCCGATAAATGAATTATCTGAAAGTCGTCTGATGATTCAGGAATTTAAACAAGGGGGGCAGAGAGCCATTAGTGTTGTCAAATTAGATATAACAATGGAAGATATGCGTTCGAGTGCATGGACGCATATTATCGACTCAAAGACCTCGTATAATATCTTCTTAGAAAGGCCAAGGATACATGAGAACAAAGTGGTACCGTCCACCTACCATCAATGTTTCAAATACTTTGAAGATGGGGTTCAAAAGAAGGTAGTTGCTGATGATGAACCTTTCATCGAGACAGAAACGCACTTTGCTGATGCAAAATTCTACTTAAAGAATCATGTCTCAAAAGAAGTCAAAGTTGATAACGCGATACCAATCAGAAAGGTTGATATCACAAAAAAGGTTGATATAGCACCTGATAATGCAAAGGCCATGATTGAAAAAAATAAAATGCTTTCAGATATGAGTAAAGTACTTAAGACAAGTGAGGCATCTTCAAGTAAAAGAGTAATTCCTATTTCTCACTATGTCCCAAAGACAAACAAGGTCAAGATACCACCCTCTGAGTTGTAGAGTAGCAAGTTGACATTTTTTATCAAGCAAATTGATGCAATCAAATCACCTTCAAAAATGATAGAAGGATTTGTCAGACTATTAAATCATGATTCATATAAATCACTTCCTAAAAGCGTACAAATGAGGGTTTTGACCCAAATGCATATAAGTTGTTGATGAAAGCAAGGTACAATCCCAATAAAGCTTTTAAAGTAGGGAAGCTTCCAAATAAAGTTATTGAAAAGGCAAATCATAGCCTAAATCCAACTCAAAGGATGATGATAGAGAGAGGGTATATTGTTAACAAATCACGCGAAGTCTTGGGTTACAAACAACCGTTGCCAGTTCGAATCTCTATGAAAAAGATGAGCATCAACTACATTACCCCTGTGGAAGAACCTATGATGTTCAACAAGAAGCCTTCTGTGTTTGATCGACTTAGTGGCATAACTCCTAATGTTTATGCATTTGATTGGCTTATCGAATCAACTCCAAAAACTTCAGTGTTTGATCAGTTGGGACCAATAAAGAAGAAATACAAGCGCCAAGGAAATAATAGAACAATGAAAGAATGGGTACATGCTTGAGAACATAATTCACCTAAGAATTGCCCCAGTTTAATTCCTTCTAGAATGAGGCGAGAAATAAAACTTGTAGTTTCATGTGGAGATGTACTGAAAGCAATAACTCATACCATAGTTCACACTAGGGAGCAAGATAAAGATGAAGAAAGTGTGGGATCATCAAATCTCATCACAATTTGTGACGAGGAAAGTACTTCACTATATGTAAAACTTGAGGATGGGTTTGTTGATATTCATGCATGCCATCACATATATTTTAATAATGGTGATCCTCAAGAAGATGAGGATGATGAAGATGTGCCACCTGAACTTGAGAAAGGGGTAAAGAATACTGTTGATGCATTAAAGGAAGTAAATCTTAGGGTTGATGATGATATAAGGCCTACATATGTAAGTGTTTCACTGGATGAAGATGAAGAGAAGAAATATATCGAGCTGCTTATGGAATTTAGGGATGTATTTTTTTAGAGTTACAAAAAAATATCAGGATTAGACCCTAAAGTTGCAATTCATCGTCTTGCTGTAAAATGAGGCACTCGTCCTATTAAACAAGCTCAACATCGCTTTAGACCTGAATTGGTTCCTTTAATTGAAACTGATGTTAACAAGCTCATTG
Organism: Solanum dulcamara; assembly: GCF_947179165.1. NCBI lineage: Eukaryota > Viridiplantae > Streptophyta > Magnoliopsida > Solanales > Solanaceae > Solanum > Solanum dulcamara. The sequence goes on from NC_077238.1 coordinate 44,205,770, forward strand.
AAGCAGGTTTCATTCATGAAGTCAAATATCCTACATGGATTTTAAGCATTGTACTTGTAAGAAAGAAGAATTGCCAAATCCGAGTTTGTGTTGACTTTAGAGATCTTAATAATGCATGCCCTAAGGATGAATTTCCTCTTCCAATCCCTTAGCTTATGATTGATGCCCACTGGATACAAGACAATGTCTTTCATGGATGGTTTATCTGGGTACAATTAAATTCGCATGGCACCAAGGGATGAAGAACTTACTACATTTTGCACTCCTAAAGGTATTTATTGCTACAAAGTAATGCCTTTTGGTTTAAAAAATATTGGGGCTACTTATGAACGAGTCATGCAAAATATTTTTGATGAAATGCTTCATAAAAATATTGAGTGTTATGTTGATGACTTAGTGGTGAAATCAAGGAAGAGTGATGACCACATGCAAGATTTGAGAATGGTGTTCGAACGGCTTCGAAGATACCAACTCAAAATGAACCCTTTAAAATGTGTTTTTGGAGTTACTTCGGGAAAGTTTCTCTGTTTTATTGTTCGACATCGAGGAATCGAGATTGACCAAGATAAGATAGATGCTATTTTGAAGATTCCTGAGCCAAGAAATATTCATGAGTTAAAAAGCTTACAGGGAAAATTAGCATACCTTAGGAGATTTATCTCAAATATGGCTGGGAGATTTCAAACATTCAGCCGCCTTATGAAGAAAGATGTTCTTTTTGAATGGAACCAAGCTTGTACCATTTTTTTCGAGAATATAAAGTCTTATCTGATGAAGCCTCCAATACTTGTAGCTCCTATACCTAGAAAACCATTGATTTTATACATTGTAGCATAAGAGAGCTCAGTAGGAGCACTTCTCGCACAAGAAAATAATATATAAAAAAAGAAAATGCCCTATATTACTTGAGTAGGATGATGACACAAAGAGAGATCAAGTATTCACCTATTGAGAAGTTATGTCTGGCACTCGTATTCTCAATTTAGAAGATGAAGCATTACTTCCAAGTTCATATTGTACAACTTATCTCTAAAGCGAATCTTATCAAGTTTGTCATGTCCAAGTCTGTCTTAAGTGATCGACTAGCAAGGTGGTACCTCCAATTTCAACAAATTAAAATTGTGTATATATCTCATAAGGCAGTAAAAGGACAAGTGCTATCATTTTTCTTTGTCAATCATCTAATTTCGAATGATTGGGAGTTATCTGATGAATTACCTAATGAAGACGCAATGCTAGTGGAAATTCAGCACTTTGGAAAATGTATTTTGATGGTTCTTCACATCGTGAAGGAGCTGGTGCTAGAGTGGTATTTGTCACTTCCTATGGAGAAATTTTTCCATACTCCTTCACTCTAACACAACATTGCTCCAATAATGTTGTTGAATATCAAACACTCTTACTTGGGTTTGAAATGGCCGTTGATATGAAATAATTACAACTACAAATTTTTGGGGATTTCAGGTTGGTGATCAATCAAGTATTGGGTAATTATGAAGTAAAAAGCCTGAGTTACTCCCATACTGCAATTATGCTCAAAAGATGATAGGATGGCTTGGAGAGGTGACTATTCAACATGTCCCTAGAAAGGAAAATAAGAAGGCTGATGCGTTGGCAACTTTAGCTTCTGCATTAGTATCGCCTGATGAAATGCAAGTTGTGGTTTGCCAAAGATGGATAACTCCGCCTCCAGAAGAGCATGAAAAAGAATTTCGACAAGTTATCACCACTTCGGAGGTTGAAATTAAAGATTGGCGACAACCAATAATAGATTACTTATGTTATGGAATATTGCCAGAAATTCGATGACTAGCCCCTTATTTTCTTTATTATAAAAATACACTTTACAGGCGGTCGTTCGATGGAGTTCTCTTATGATGTTTAGGGGAAGATGAATCTACTTAAGCTATGCAAGAAGCACATTTTAGAGTATGTGGAGCGCATCAATCTAGGACAAAACTTTATTTTCACATAAAAAGGATGGGATATTACTGGCAAACCATGGTGAAAGATTGTCTAGATTACATCCGAAGATATAAAGCTTGCCAATTTCATGCGAATTTTATACATCAACCCCCAGAAGTATTGCACCCAACTATTGCCTCATGGCCATTTGAATCTTGGGGTTTGGATGTTGTTGGACCATTGCCTAAGTCCTCTAGTGGACATTTGTATATTCTGGCTGCAACTGACTACTTCTCAAAAAGGGCAGAAACTGTTTCTCTTAGAGAAGTGAAGAAAGAGAATGTCTCTAACTTTATTTGAGTCAATATTATCTACCCTTTTGGTATTCCTCGATACATATTAACAGATAATGGCAAGCCATTTGATAACAAGTTAATGAAGAAGATATGTGATCTTTTTGGCTTTAAGCAACATAATTCCTCTATGTATTATGCGGCTGCTAATGGTCTCGCTGAAGCATTTAACAAGACACTCCGCAACTTGTTGAATAAAGTTGTTTCCAAGTCTAAGAGAGATTGGCATGAAAGAATGGAAGAGGCTCTTTAGGCATATAGGACTATGTATCGCACGCCAACACAAGCGACTCCCTATTCTCTTGTTTATGGAGTTAAAGCAATTCTTCCGTTTGCATCATTGCGCCTTGCCATTCAATAAGGACTCACTAATGAAGAAAATGCTCGGTTACACCTTGAAAAATTGGAGGCTCTTGATGAAAAAAGACTAGAGGCCCAACAAAGTCTGGAATGTTATCAAGCTCGTCTAGCTTGATCTTTTAATAAGAAGGTTCGTCATAGATGCTTCCAAGTGGGTGATCAAGTTCTTATTGTAAGAAGGCCCATTATTACTTCTCGTCGATATGGAAGCAAGTTCTCCGCTAAATGGGATGGACCATATGTGGTACAAGAAGTATACCCAAGTGGCGCTTACAAACTGATTGACTCAGAAGGATTGAGCATTGGCCCCATTAACAGAAAGTTCATAAAGAGATACTATCCTTGAAGAAAAGAAACATGCTCCTTAAGGTACGAGCATAAACTGCATGTTACTCCTGGCCCACAAGAGTATAAATTGTGCACGGCATCAAAAATATAATGTCCACTAGGTTAAAAATCTCAAAAGAGGCGGCCTAGAAAAAAGTTAGGATATAAAAAAATAAAAAATAACTCTTTCAGAACTACGTTATGACTTGATCCTCTTCACTGAGGTATGTAGGTGCTTGGAATTACATTCTGAGTTCAGTCGCATGAGTATCCAAAAAATACATAGTCTCACTTGACCCTCTTCGCTGAGGTCCTGGTGGTTAGAGTTACATCCTAAGTTTAGTCTCATAAGTTCAAAAATAATGGGGCATGCTATTATTTAAGCATCATAATGTTCTTGTAGATTTTCATATATAACGTGTGAATTAGAGAAGGCCAATCAAGACAGAATTTAAATTGATTTCAAAAAAATATTCGTACAAATCCATAAAGCTATTAGCTGTGATAATTGTACATATAGTTCTATGAATCTTGTTTTTGGCTTCTCTATGCTGAGATATGAGTATTTTAATAAGATCATGTGAATATGAATCTGTCAGCTTTTCTGCATGTAAAATTCATTTTTGAAGAATGATCCTGAGGGACTTGAGCTATAAATTTTGGATATATTTTAGATTAAGAAGTTTGGTTTTTGATAAATTAAGTCTCTTCTGGATTTGGTGCTCTCATACAATGATATATCTCTCATACTATCAAAACACATAAGGTGATAAACAACGATGTTTAGGGGAAAATCCAAGCTTAATGCGATTACGTCAATGCATTAATATGAGTAAATAACTCTTGAAGCTGAAACATAAAAGAAATACTTAAAGAAATATGCAATATAATGCAATCAAAAAGATTTCTAAAAGAGTGACAACTAATCAATCAGAATGCTAAAAAAATGTTTTATTAGCTCTTAAATTAATAATTCAATAATCATGGTCATGGATCTCAATAATGAACTATTACACCCCGTACTTTTGTACCTTGGAACGATTTCTTAAGTCTCTTGAAAGGCTCTTAAGTTTCATTGAAGGATCATAAGCCTCTTAAGTTTCTTAAGGTTTCCTAAAGTTTCTTAAAGCTTCTAAAAGCTTCTTAAGTTTCTTGAAAGCTTCTTAGAAGTTACCATGTGAGCCGGATAGGCTATAACGTTATCAAACAACTCTAAGGAAAGGAGAATGTGATACCCCATGGCAGGAAATATTGGAAATAAAGTTATAGGAATCCAGAAGGAATTGGAGGCCAAGTAGTGAGTCGTAGGACCCGACTTACTTGTGTAATCTATTACTTTGGATGTGTTACATACGTAAGCTACCAACTTAGAAATTTTACATACTTAAGCTACTTGAGTACGTACCAAGCTTATGTAGCAAGAATTACATATATTCGTAAAAGAAGATGAGATTACGAACCCATGAGGGGGAAAAGAAGGTGACACGTGAAAGCATGAGAGAGTGACACATGGCAGCATGAGAGAGTGTTGTGTGTTATCAGCTGGAGCAAGGGGGTGGGCCCCATATGCCACATGGAAGACCAGTATTGGAGGAGGTGATGTGTTGGCCCAATGAGGGCTTGACATGTGTCACCACTTAGGCTTGACATGTGTCACCCCCTTAGGTGGTCTATATATATATATATATATGTCTTAAGAATTATCAAATTTCCATACATTTCTAGAAAACTCAAGAATAAGAGAGAAAGGAAGAGAAGAAACTAGAGAGGTAGAGAGAGAAGGCCATGGATTTGGAGAGGAAAAAGGTAAGTTCTCTGATTTTGTTCTGTGAATTAATTATCTAGGGTATACCATGATATTATGAAGGTATTGTTAATGTAAATTTATGATTTGGATCATCCCCAAAACGTTAATAAACAGCTCCAAAGTTTCAGCTGTGCTAAAGAAAATTCTGAGGCGAGTTCCGGCAAGTTTTGGCGAGTTTCGGGTAAGATAAAGTTTTTCCTTTCGAACTGGAGTTTATGATGATGTTATGAGGTATATTACATGTATTGAATGAGGTTGTAAGTGGAAAATTTTTATAAGAACGCTTGACGTTAGAAACAAACTAAATTAAAGTCGTTATAGCTAAATCGAAGTCGAATAGTGTGTTGTGATATTGGTGATGCATTTGTAGCTGATTTGGTGGTGTGTTGCAAGGATGGAAAGTATTCTAAAAAGGGTGTGGGTGCTGCTGGTTGAAGACACACGACCCCCCCCCCCATTTGGTATGATTAAAGATTTTATGAAATAAAGGTTAAAAACTCTATTTTGATATCGTAGTTTTGAGCTAGTGGTTTGGAGTTGTATTGAGTAATGTTGAAGTGATTTAATTGTATATATGCTGCTGGTTATTATTGTTGGTATGGTTGTTGACATGGTGGCCGAGTTAAAATCTCGGAGATGTTAAAGTTATAAGGGAGATACTGCCCGATTTTCGATAACTTAGGAACTAGTAATGAATTAGTCGAGGAAAATGGATAAGGAAATGACCTCTATGGAGACTTGGTTGTAGAGTTGGAATTGGAAAGTGAAAGTTCATTAACCATAGTATTACTTTCATGTTAAATAGGTTCAAGAGACGACGAGGCGAACGTTTTAGGAGTAATCCGTAAGAGGTATGTAAAGCTAACCGTTCCTTCTTTTGGCATGTCTTTGGCATAAGTATGTAAAACTTATTCTTTCTCTTGGCATGTTTTGACATAAGTATATAAAGCTAATCTTCCTTTTTGTCATGGTTTTTATGAAACAAGTATATGACTTCTATATGATTCCAAGGAAGTTCCTAATCATAGAGCCGCTAGGATGGACAACTTCTTGATTTTTCAAAGGATATTTTATCGTGCTTAGATATGTGTATATGATTCCAAAAGTTCTATTTGGATATAACTCATAGTGATTTCAAAAGGTACTTGATACGACTCTTGTCTTGATTTTTGAATAATAGCTCATTTTGTTAACTCCATCGAGTCTTAAAAATGATTTAAAGTGTATTTAGTTTCTCACTACTCCACTCGTGGATGCCTCAATGATTCCTTTACCGAGCTCGGGTCAGGTTTTGTTATCGTGTGTACTTCTCTACATTGTTCGTCGTGCCCCGATGTGAGGGGGCAGGTACGCCCTGTACATGGGTTTAATTTGTGGAGTTATGATATGCCATGTACACATATGATATGATATGGTATGACCATCTGATATGATATGATCTGTTACAGAGATATTCCCTACTCTAGAGTTATGATGTGCTGTGGTACTAGTGACGAGGCGGCGATCACGATTTGTTCACCAAGTCCCATAATAGGGTCGGATATGGCATATGTTTTTCTGCATACATTATCTATGGTTATGAAAAGCATTTTGATATTTTGGATATTTTGCTCATTTTTGCACCTTTTGTTCTGATAATGGTTTTACTTATTACAGTCCATGCTTTACATACTCGGTATATTATCCGTACTGACTCTCTTTCTTCGGAGGCTATGTTACATGTCCGCAGGTACAAACGCTCGGTTTGCTGATCCGCTCATTTAGGACATCCACCCTATTGGTTGGCAGTGCTCCTTTCTCCGGAGTCCTATTTTGGTACTAACTTTTCTGTTGTACATTTGTACATGTTGGTTAAGGGTACAACAGGGCCCTGTCCCATCATATGACTAGGCTATCATTCTGTAGAGGTCTGTAGACTTGTGATGTGGGTTATGTATATATGTTTTGGGCTTTGTGTTCTGTGATGGCCTTAACGGCCCTCTTGTGCTATATCTGTTCTCATGCGCTCTCTAGCGACCCCTTTTTGATTTCTACTTTTGTTTATTCTGCTAACACGCTAAGTGGGGCTAAGGATACGTATAGGTGTCCAACTCGAACACCAGTCACAGCCTACGGAGTTGGATCGTGATATGAACGATTATATTCTTTGAGCAATAACTATGCCTAATCTAGATGGTGGAAAGTCTTTACAAATCACGTAAAGTCTTTGTCTTATACGGTATAAAGTCTTTGGGCTTGGACTATGAGATGCCTTTGACTCAGACGGTGTAAAGTCTTTGCCATAAATCATGTAAAGTCTTTGCCTTAGATAGTGTAAAGTCTTTGGCTTGGACTATGGGATGCCTTTGACTCAAACGGTGTAAAGTCTTTGCCACAAATTATGTAAAATCTTTGCCTTAGATGGTGTAAAGTCTTCGGCTTGGACTATGGAATGCTTTTGACTTAGACGGTGTAAAGTATTTGTCATAAATCATGTAAAGTCTTTGCCTTAGATGGTGTAAAGTATTTGGCTCGGACAACGTGATACTTTCAATTCAAATCATGTAAAGTCTTTGCCTTAGACGGTGTAAAGTCTTTGGCTTGAACTATGTGATGTCAGTGACTTAAATGGTGTAAAGTTTTTGCGATAAATCATGTAAAGTTTTTGCCTTAGACAATGTAAAGTCTTTGACTTGGACTATGTAGTGTCTTTTAACTCAAACAGTGTAAAGTTTTGACCACAAATTATGTAAAATCTTTGCCTTAGACAATGTAAAGTCTTTGGCTCGAACAATACGGCACCTTCGAGTCAGATGGTGTAAAGTATTCGCCAAGGATGATGTAAAATTATTGTCTCCATAAGATACAACTATTGCTTCTATTAATTAAAAAAAAAACACAAAAGAACAAAGTAAAAAAAAGGAAAAGAAAAAAAACAAAAAAGAAAAATGTACCTCGTATCTTGATTCTGCACGATGAACTCAAGAGTGTATGCAAAAAGGAGCATCAAAATTGCTAATGTCAATGATAAAAATAAATAAAAGGAGAGAGTCTATTTATAGACAAATAGTAACGGTGAAGAGTCATTCTCCCAAAGTAACTATAATTACTTTTTGGGTTAGGACTCTAGTGGAATGATACAAATTTATTCTCTCCAAATTCTAATTGGTTGTGGAATTTTAAAAATTTGGGTTATCCTTATTCTAAAAGGAGTGTGTCCTTTATGAATTTTAATTGGATGATTTTTTTTTTGGTTAGCAAATGCCTACCCTTTATTTTGTTGATCTCTATCCTATTCTAATTGTTCAAATCTAATAAAAAAATGCATTAGCCACATGATCAAATTCTAATTGGAGTCTCATTATTTACTCCAACTATGTCACTCTAATTGGAGGAACGTATTAATTTAATATGTTCATGGTGCATATTAAATTGCACGACGTATGATTATCGTTTAGTTAATACTTCAAGGTTGGTCTTTGTATAAAATACTTCGACAAGACTTGAAGTAGGGGGCATTTGTAAGCATTAAAATTTTATTGGATTTAAATTCGTACATTAAATTGGACTATATTAAATTCAACAAAATAATCCAAATGATGTGACAATCCAAGTCAAATTAAATGAGCTACTAAAAGCACACCACATGTCAAAGTTATGTGTCAATCCAAGTCAAATTAAATGAGCCACTAAAATTACACCAAGTGTCAAAGTTATATGGCAATCCAAGTCAAATTAAATGAGCCATTAGAATCGTGCTATGTGCCAAAATTATGTGGCAATCTAAGTCAAATTAAATAAGCAACTAAAATCATGTCACGTGTCGAAGTTAGGTGGCAATCTAAGTCAAATTAAATGAGCCACTAGAATAATGTCACGTGTATATGTGACATGTTCTGACCAATCAAATTAAAAAATTTCACCAAAAGAATCTGATTGGTCAGTTCAAACCGACCAATCAAATCACACCAACATACTACTCCCTACAACTATAAATAGAGGTCCTCATTATTCTCAGAGGGAGGAGTTTTTCAAGAACAAGAAGCAAGAAGAGAGCTCGTGGATCAGAGACCGCAAATTTTCTACAAAGCTACAAAGTTCAAGTAATCAAATTCAAGATCAAGAACAGAGGCAAATATCAAAAAATTCAAGATCAAGTTACTTGTTCATACTTATTATTCGTCATAACCATACAAGTGTTCGTGACGAGTAATTCAAATCCAAATTTGAAGGCGAAGATTCAAGATCAAGTTATTCAAATCCTTGACTCTAAATCAAATTCAAGTTCAACATATTTCATATTATTTGAAGAATCAAAGGATTATCATAGAGATTGTAACACGCACTACATTTTGAAATCAAATATTACACTCTGTTACTCTAATTTTTCGATCTTGATTATTTATTTTTCTCGGCTCAAAAATTTGTTGTTTACAATAAATATTTTTAATTATTTAATATTCATGTTTACTCAAATTAACTATTTTAATTTTAATACTAACAAATATGACTTAAAAGAGTTCATTGCTGGCGGGGGCAAACAAAGGCGGAGAAGGAATAAACTACAGGAAAGGCCAAAAATTCTGTGGTAGCTTTGTCGCTTCCCAAAGAGCCAATTTCGAAATACAAACTTGACTTGTTAGCTTGAAAGTTGCAACCAGTCTTTGATGATACAATTATTTTTATTGGTCCCTCTAATCTTCTAAATAACCAATTAACAACCCCTCATGTTTGCAATTTCTTAAAACAGTCCTACATATACTTCTTTCATTGTCAATTCACTTCTTGGCCGCCGTCACATGATGCATATTGTGCCTTTCTAGTTTGAATCTTTTGGAATCTAGTGGTTTGAATCTTTTCAGACTACTTCAAGTATACCCCGTTTGTTTGAGAAAATATTTTGTCCCGTTTAGCTCGCGCTTCAGGCGATATGAAGTCATGACTTTAAATTAATATTTTAATATATTAAATAAAATCATAATTTATTATCATAATTTCAAAACTTTAAATTGAGATTTTAAATTATAATTTTAAATATTTATAAATATAAAATTTGACACGTAAATTTATATTTTATAAAAATTAATTATTTTAAATTTTGTAAAAGAATAAATCTCATGATCAGCGTGAAGAGATTATTCATATCATGTGAAAGATCTATTAAAGATAACTAGTTATTACTGTTGTTGAATAGTAAATCATTATAAATTTATATGTATTTAAAAAATTAAAATCACAAATATTTATTTATAAAAAAAATAGAAATATGTGATTTATCAATTTAGCTTTTTATCATATTTTGATATTTTGTTAGGATTAATCAGTTTAATAGTTCAAATTAGAAATAGATCAGTTGCTTCCACTAGGTCTAAGAAAAATATATTTAGCTCATTGTTTTTAATTATATTCAAACCATCACGTTAATATTATCAATTTTCAATATTTTCATTGATTTATCTATGTATAGTATTAATGGAAAAATTGTAATATATACTTTTTAATTAAATAAAAATAAAAATTTAATTAGTAATTAATATTTCAAGTATCCCGATAAAAATTTGCATTATTGTGTTATGCAAAAAATAATGACCTGCCAAAAAATAAATGAATTAAATACTAAATATTGCGGTAAAGAAAAAGATTATTCGTACGTGTCCCTCATATTAATAAGAACATATTTTTTTAAAAATAGCATAAATGATACTTAAAAGATGTAGTTAAAAATAGCATAAGTTATGTTTAAGAGTTTGATCCAATTAAATAGTTCTTCCGCCAATTTATCCTAATACTTGTCTCATTGTAGAAATAGCATTTAATTGAAAGATAAAAAAAAAGTCATTGATTTTACATGAGCACTTAAATGCATGCATTATATGTATATTCATGTTAATTATTACAAAATTTGTATTTCTGCACTATTAACGGATTGACATTTAATATAAATATTTGCATTGTGAAGACGCATTGTGATACAAAGTTATCTAGTAAATTAGAACATATAAGTTATTCGTTTAAATAATTACTAGTTATGAAATCATATTGTAATTTGTTACTTGCTTGTTTTGGCACTAATAAGTTACTATCATATCATAAACACTTTTTTTTTTGTAACTGGTCGTTAAGGAATTGTTATGTCATCAAACTAGGAGCTTATTTAGCCTAGCGGTTGAGAGGCAAAAAAAATGTTTTAAAAGGAAAAAACAATTTAATTTTCAATAAAACTACTTTTAAATAGAAGCTGAAGCAGGTTTTCTGTGATTGAGAAGAAGTTAAAAGATTCTGCTTCTTAAAAATAGAAAAGAAGAAAAAGATTATAATATAGAATAGAATGGTGCCCTTATGCGCTTTTAATTCGTTAGATGACGACTCTTCTCTTTTTAAATCCTAAAAAGAGTTGTTACATCGTTGCAAACCCGTTTTGAGAAAAATGGGGCGTGACATGTATATATGGTGGAGATATTTTGATCTTGGAAAAAATAATTTTCTGCTTCTGTTACTGCTTGGTTTTAAGAAGCATAAATTTTTAGATTCTTCCCAACTGCAGAAAAACTGTTTCTGCTTCTATTTAAAATTAGTTTTACTGATTGACCAAACACCTTGATTTTTTTAAAAAAATAGCTGTTTTTACTCAAAATAAGTGTTTTTGATCTTCGAACAACAGTGCCAAACATATTCACGCTTAATCTTTTTTTAAAAATGCTTTTGAGAGTCAAATTATGAAAAAGGACAATTAACAATGCACTCTAATATTAAGATTATTTTTTAGAGATAAATTATTTTAAATGTCTATCATAAACATTTAAATTTAATATTGAATCTATGAAATATAATAAATATGATTTGGTAGTTTTTTTTTTCATTTTAATATGTTTGGCTTATTTTTATTTTTCAATCGATTATATATTTGAAAGTTATATAAATCACAATAATTAGCAACTTAAAATATTTTTAAAAATATATAAGAAAATCAATTGACTTTCGAAATTCTATAGGTGTCACATATATTTGGACAAAGGAAGTAACACATAATATTTGAAATGACTAAAAAGTATTATAAATCACAATAATTAATAATTTAAAATTTTAAATGACATAAAAATTCGGTTGACTCTCGAAATTCTGTCGGTGTCACATAAATTAAGATAAAGTGAGTAATGTATCTTATTTGAAAATGAAATAAAAAATATTTAAATCTCAATAATTAATAACTTAAAATATTTAAAAAAACATTAAAAAATTGATTGACTCTCAAAATTTTATCCATACCACGTACATTGGACAAAAGGAGTAACATGTATTATTTGAATTATATAGAAAGTAGTATAAATCACATCAATTAAACAAAATAAATAATATATATTGGGGCACGGCCTCCAATGTCCAGTATAAATGGAGGTACGTAGAGAATGATATGCAATATAATATGGACTACCTGCTATGGCGCTTGATTTTGTGCATCATAATGTCATTTTCATAGACTTTCTTAATTAAATATTTTTTTCACTTGCGATAGAGTATCTAAAATTTTATACTTCATTTACGTGTGTACCATTTTCATAGTAAGTAGTGTGCTATATCATTCTTCTTTTCTCATTAATTTTTTTTTTCATTTCACAAATTAAAATATAAAATAGTAATATATACAATGTAAAATAAAATAAAGAATTTATCATGTAAAAATGAAGAATAAAATTCCTAAATAAAATTCAGCGTGAAGAGATTCTTCGTACCATGTGAAAGATCTATTAAAGATAACTAATTATTACTATTGTTGAATACTGAATCATTATAAAGTGATATGTATTTAAAAATTTAAAATCACAAATATTTATTTATATAAAAAAATAAAGATATGTGATTTATCAATGTAGCGTTTTATCATATTATGATATTTTGTTAGGACTAAGCAGTTTAATTAATTTAGATATAGGCCATTTGCTTCCACTAGGTCTAAGAAAAATATAATGTAAGGTAACATATTTTACTCTCCCGAATGAACAAAATAAATTTCAAAATTTTTTTTAATGAGAAAAGAAGAATGATATAGCACACTACTTACGCTACATAATATGAAAATGGTACACATGTAAATGAAGTATAAAACTTTAGATACTCTATCTCAAGTGAAAAAAACATTTAATTAAGAAAGTCTATGTAAATGACATTATGTAAGTGTTTAAGCATTTTAATATCAATATTGAGTGATATTAATTTGCATAAGTGGCATATATTATTAATCTCTCTTTAGTGCATAAAAATGTCTTTCATTATCATCTTTAGTTAGTGCAAGGCTAAATCATTCCATTATGTATTTTTAATCTAATTATCACTAATAAGTGGTGCACTAAATCATAATGGTGCACTAAATGATGATAATGATGACATTCTATTATTTTTTCATCTTTGTATGATTTTCTCTCCTATAAATAGAAATGTCTTCTTTATTTTGAAATGTAAGATAAGAGAAGAAAAATATGAGAGAATTAAGTTTGTCTAAAAAGAGAGTTCTTATTACTTGAAAGGAGGTGTTCTTTGTGTAGAGCTTTAAACTCAACTCTTGTCCAGAGTTTGTTGAGTTACATTTTTGTGATAAGGCTATTGTATCCTGGAGGGGACAGGTCAAGAGGACTACTGCTGGACCAGTGAAACAATTTACTGCAGTGGACTTGAATCTCCTTAAAGAGAGCGAGATATCTGCGCCTCAGCCAAGAAGTGAAGTTAATTTCTTCATTTTATTTTTCAATTGTAATTTGTAATCTTGTAATTTCACCAACAATTTTAAGGAGATTCAATATGGCTACAATTGAAAATTCCGTGGATATCAAGATGGGAGATCTAAACAAGTCATTTCGGTTCAATGGTAATCATTTCTAGAGATGGAAGGATAAAGTACTTTTCTACTTAAGTCTTTTCAATGTTTCATATGTGTTAACTCAAAAAAATTCTAATAAAGTTGACATCCTCTACATAGATAATGATGAACTTATTTCTCATTAAGAGAAAGTGGAAAAGTACAATAATGATTCCTACAAGTGTCGATATTATATTCTTAATTGTCTATCTGATAATTTTTATGATTATTATGATAGAACTTACTCTAGTGCAAAGAAAATATGGAAAGCATTGCAGAGTAAATATGATACCGAAGAAGATGGAGCAAAAAAATATGGTGCTAGTCGATTTTTTTGTTTCCAAATGGTGGATGACAAATCAGTGATAAACCAAGCTCAAGATTTTATAATGATCGTTGGAGAGCTCAGATCCGAGAAAGTCAAAATTGAAGACAACCTTATTGTTTGTGGCATAATAGACAAACTTCCACCTTCATGGAAGGAGTTTCAAAAAATTATGCACCACAAACAAAAGAAAACCTCTCTTGAGACTTTGATCATGAAAATCCGCATGGAAGAGGAGGCAAGGGGCCAAGATGCACTTTTACAAAATGAAGAGAGCAACATCACAACAAAGGTAAATTTAGTTACTTCAAAATATGTTACTCCTGAATCTAATAAAAATACCTCTTTGAAACCTAAGAAGAAAAAGTTCAAGAAAAATAATGGTAGACTTCCCAAGAAAAATAAAGGTGAAAATAGCCAAGCACAAAATCAACAAGTTTATGATAAAGGACCATACTTTGTCTGTGGCAAGAGTGGGGATATTGCTCGATTTTGTAGATATCAGAAACGTAGTCCTATACCTCAGGCAAATGTTACCGAAGAGCCTTTTGTGGCAATGATTATAGATATAAACATGGTTGAGAATGTTGATGGATGGTGGGATGATTCTGGTGCAAACCGTCATGTCTATTATGACAAAAATTGGTTTAAAAAATATACTCCTTTTGGAGAGCCCAAAACCATCATGCTCAGTGATTCTCATACTACTCAAGTGCTTGGAACGGGAAATGTCGTATTGTGTTTTACCTATGGAAGGGTATTAACTTTGAAAGATGTACTTTATACTCCTTCTATGAGAAAAAACTTGATGTCTTGTTTTCTTCTTAATAAAGCAGGCTTTAAACAGATTATTGAATCTGATCAATATGTAATTGTGAAAAAGGGTATTTTTGTGGGAAATGGGTATGCTTGTGATGGGATGTTTAAACTGAATGTTGAAATGAATAAAATTTCTACTTCTGTTTACATGCTTTCTTCTACTAATTTTTGGCATGCTCGTTTGTGTCATATTAATAATCGTTATGTTGGAATCATGAGTAGTTTAGGATTAATCCCAGTAATTAAAAAGAATTTTGAAAAGTGTGAAGCTTGTAGTAAAGCAAAAATCACTAAAAGGCCTCATTTTAAAGTTGAAAGAAAAACTGATTTATTAGAATTAGTTCACACTGACATTTGTGAACTTGGAGGAATTTTACTCGTGGAGGAAATAGATATTTTATCACTTTCATTAATGATTTTTCTAAGTTTACATATGTTTACTTAATGAAAAATAAAAGTGATGCTTTTGAAAATTTTAATTTTTTTCTCCATGAGGTTGAAAATCAGTTTGAAAATAAAATAAAAAGAATTAGAAGTGATAGAGGCCGTGAATATGAGTCAAATAAGTTTAATTCTTTTGTTAGATCATTGTGAATAATTCATAAAACTAATCCTCCTTATTCTCCTTCATCTAATGGTGTAGCGGAAAAAAAAAATAGAACTTTGATTGAATTGACTAATGTCATGCTTATTGAGTCAAATACACCTTTGAACTTTTGGGGTGAAGCTATTTTGACTACGTGTTATGTGTTAAACTTACAGGAGCACTCTCGACAGATTTCACCTATGTGAGTGTGGACGTAGGCCGCTTCTTATGAGAATTGGACTTATTCTCAAAAGCACTCATAAAATCGGGATAGCACAAGGCCGTAATGTGCTGGCTTATAAAGCTCGTGACAATACCTTGATTACTATGTGTGAGCAGTAATATTTTATATTTCTTAAGCAGTCATAGTTCAAGTCTGAGACAATTACGACTTTGAAGTAAAAGTTATTGTTTCACTAAGTGGAGGTTCAATGCAGAGCACACCTTCATTATGTATAATAATCTTCCTTCAGCTGATAAACTCTCTTATATAATATTAAAATGAGTGGGGGATTGTAAGTGTTTAAGCATTTTAATATCAATATTGAGTGATATTAATTTGCATAAGTGACATATGTTATTATTCTCTCTTTAGTGCATAAAAATGTCTTTCATTATCATCTTTAGTTAGAGCAAGACTAAATCATTCCATTATATATTTTTAATCTAATTATCACTAATAAGTGGTGCACTAAATTATTTTATTATGTATTTTTAATCTAATTATCACAAATAAGTGGTACACTAAATCATAATGGTGCACTAAATCATAATGATGAACTAAATGATGATAATGATGACATTCTATTATTTTTTCATCTTTGTATGATTTTCTCTCCTATAAATAGAGAGGTCTTCTTTGTTTTGAAATGTAAGAGAAGAGAAGAAAAATATGAGAGAATTAAGTTTGTCTAAAAAAGAGTTCTTATTAGTTGAAAGGACGTGTTCTTTGTGTAGAGCTTTAAACTCAACTCTTGTCCAGAGTTTGTTGAGTTACATTTTTGTGATAAGGTTGTTGTATCCTAGAGGGGACAGGTCAAGAGGACTACTGCTGGACCAGTGAAACGATTTACTGCAGTGGACTTGAATCTCCTTAAAGAGAGTGAGATATCCGCGCCTCAGCCAAGAAGTGAAGTTAATTTTTTCATTTTATTTTTTAATTATAATTTGTAATCTTGTAATTTCACCACACATTATGATGCACAAAATCAAGCGCCATAGCACATAGTCCATATTATATTGCATATCATTCTCTACATACCTCTATTTATATTAGACATTGGAGCTCGTGCCAGCATAGACCTAATATATATTACTTATTTTATTTCAATTGATGTGACACAAATAAAATTTTGAGACTCAATTTTTTTTTATAATTTATAAATCTTTTAAATTATTAATTATTGTGATTTATAATACTTTCTACATAATTCAGATAATACATGTTTCTCCTTTTGTCCAATGTATGTGGTATCGATAGAATTTTGAGAGTCAATCAACTTTTTAATACCTTTTAAATATTTTAAGTTGTTAATTATTGCGATTTAAGTACTTGTTACGTCATTTTCAAATAATATACGTTACTCACTTTATCTCAAGTTATGTGTCACCGATAGAATTTCGAAAGTCAACTGAATTGTTATGTCATTCAAAATTTTAAATTGTTAATTATTGTAATTTATAATAATTTTTAATTATTTTAAATATTATGTGTTACTTCTTTTGTCCCAATATATGTGACACATATAGAATTTTGAAAGTCAATTGATTTTTTTAAAAATATTTTAAGTTGCTAATTATTGTGATTTATATAACTTTCAAATATATAATAGATTGAAAAATAAAAATAAGCCAAACATATTAAAATGAAAAAGAAAAAAAAACGACTAAATCATATTTATTATATTTTATAGATTCAATATTAATTAATAAATTAGTAATTAATATTTCAAGTATCCCGATAAAAATTTGCATTGTGTTATACAAAAAATAATGACCTGCCAAAAAATAAATGAATTAAATACCAAATATTGCGGTAAAGAAAAATGGAATAGGCATTCAAAAGTAAGGGGCAGAGCCCACAAATGTTAGAGCCCGTTTGGATGGGTTTTAAGTTGGTCAAATTAATTTATAAGCTCCATTTTAGCTTTTGAATGTGTTTGCCTAAGGCTAACTTTAAGCCATAAAATTTTTAAAATCAGTCAAAAATGAAAAGTTAGGATTTCTAATTTTTTTTTTCTAAATGCTTAAAGCCATTTTGTTTGACCATGAAAATTATTTTTATATCTCTTATATTTTAACTAAATTCTCAAACTACCTTTTTTATTCTTTTAACCCTAAAATTTAAACACTTATTTTCAACATAAGCACTTTTATCCAAATACTCAACTGCTTATTTATAAAAATAATTTTCAGCACTTCAAAATTTTAAAAACACTTCATAAATAAAAATTATTTTCTAAGCCCATTCAAACGGATTCTTAAAGCAAACTAACACAAATGCCAAGCAAAACAAAAAGGAGAAAAACAAGAAAAGAAGATGGCCCACATTACTAATGTAAGCGAGAAAAGAGGTCCACGTGCTGGTTTTTATGTCCAGTGAAAAGAAGGCACACACATGAAGTATTGAAATACAACCCTTTTAAAGCTTAAAAATAATAGAATACCATAAATATCCCTGACGGGAAGAGGCATGTGCTTCTCTAGCCTCTTCTATATATTAGTAATTAGAGTGAAAGATTCAAAAACTCCTTCAAAATATATATATATATATATATATATATATATATATATATATATATATTATTTTTTTAAGTTTAATATCTATACTATTAGGTGAGTGAGTTTTTGACCTGAATTATCACTAATTATTTAACAAAATATATTTCAACTATCAATTATTTTTTTTAATCTAAATAATATTGATATTTTTCGATAGGAAAAGAAAACAACGGATAGTGTGTTTTGATAAACAATTGATGATAGTTCAAATAAAAAGCTTTCACAACTGATAATTTATATATGAAATTCGAAAAATTAAAATATTTTACATGTATTTTTAATCATTAGCTTAATAAAATAATATTTATAGGATTGAACATTGTGCAGGAGGATAAACTATCACGACCTAAGCTAGGTCCTAAGTGTGACACGACGATTGGAATTCTGAAAGACTCCAACTAAGCCTCTTATCATATCATTCATGAGCATACATAAGGTGCCTAAGAAGATAATACGAGACATCATAAATGCAAAATAAAAGTCTCAACATGAATATCTCGATAAAAAAGAGATCAACCTCAAACTCCAATGGAAATGACAACATAGACTCCATGAGTATCTAACTACCTCTACTAGTCAAGACGGGGCATAGGACAAGCTTCTAGCTCAGCAATATAAGACGTAAAGTCGTAGAAAATGTAGAAAAAAAACATAAATGTCACGTCCTCGAAATATAAGGACTCACCGATAATAGAGATAGTAACTCAAAATCTAGCCACGAGCGGAAGGTACGTAATGATCGTCAGACCCTATCTTATGATATAATATAAGCTAAAGCATGTGTTAGTACATGAAAAGTACTAAGTGTGTAGATACGTAATTTTTGACTGAATCTGAGATTGTAGACCTTTTTTAGAGTTTAAATATTTATTTTATATCTAATTTAAATATTTTGATTTTATCTTATTTTAATAGGTTTATTTTAAAAGGTTTGAGAACTACAAAAATAGAGTCAAATTTTAGAATAAGTTTTGTTTTTCAATTTACTTCAAAAGAAAAGAAAATTTATAAAAAATAAATGTTTTCTTTTAAGTTAGAGTTTTATAAATAAACTAGTGTTTCTTAAGTATATATTTAGATTAGCTATTTAACTTTTATTTTATTTTATTAAGTTCAAAATAGTTTTCTAATATTTCTATCATTATATTTTACTTTTATTTTTTCTTTCAAAACAAAACTAGGTAAAAAAAAATTAATTTTAACTCATTCCCACTAATCCTCACCTCACCCATTACCCCTATATACACTCCACAATCATCCACTCTCGCCCTCGCATACCCTCCCACTCCTACATCTATATACTACAAACACACCACACACACAAAAAAGAGTATTCATAATCTGCAGAGAAAAAAAGACAGCATAGCATACCCAAAAAAAAGAGAAAAAAGACTCACCATCTGCAAGAAAAAAAAGATAGCACAACACACCCAAAAATTATATGAAAATGAGAGTATTTTTGTGAAAATTTGTGGATTGAAGTTTGGATTTTGATTTCCATTTCGAGTTTTCGATGACAATGCTCTTGCTCCTATTTTTAGTTTGTTTATCAAACAGATTCTTATCACACAAATTCTTACACAATTCTTTTTATTCATTTTTAATACTTTTATTGTGAATCAAAGTATGAACAATGTTATTAAAATGGTTGCATGAATTAGTCAATATGTAAAGTTTTTTAATTAAGAAAATATTTACCTTGAGTTATATGAATAGTTTGTTCGAGCACTTATATATTTGTGCGTTTAATTCGAGTGTCAATGATATTTTTCATCTGTAAGGTTTAGTCTATGTCAAAATATTTTGATGATAATTCTTTATTCTTGTAGTTTTTAGTGTGGATATTCTTTAAATGTGTGTTTGGGTGTTTTAAAATGACATATCTATTGAGACTTGTTATTGTCTTTCATTATTAGCTTAAGTATGTTAAAATAGTAAGAGTAGTTTATAATATTGAACAAGGAGTTTATTTGGTTTAAAATTTGTTTAAGCTATTATTAAATTATTATCTAAAGTGAGTTATTGGATATGATTTTTGGGAATATACGACTATTGATTTTTATTTATAAAAGAGTTTATGTGATATGTCATGCTCGCTCATTTTTTTTATATAACATGTATTATGATCTTAATAATTATTTCATATTATGTTTAATATTTTCAATCATTCTATGACCACTTTTATTGAATATCGAGTTACTATTAAGAAAAAATAAAAGAAAGAGTGAAAAAAAAATATTAGTCTCGATTTACAAGAGATGAACAAATTCCCTAATGTTAGGCGAGCATACGCATTTTAAAAAAATTAATTTTCAATGAAGAATGTGGTTGCACAATTTTTTGAGACACCTAAAAAAAATCAAGGATGCACCTTGACCAAATGATTTTAATAATTAACATTTTTTTTAAAAAAATTAAATTCGTAGACAGATAATATTAGGTGTGATGCACTAGAGGGAAGAAAGTAGTTATGCTTCTAAGTTATTGTATGTCAAAATCAAGAATGCAGATATGCATTTGGGTTGAGACCAATAAAATTTAACAATATAATGTGAGCAAGTCTGTGACCTATAAAAAATACATCCAAAATAAATTAAGTTTAAGTATAAGTTAATAAAAGCGACCATGCTAGAACCACAGGGACTCGAGCGGTGCCTAATACCTTTTCCTCGATCAACAGAATTTCTTATCCGAATTTCTAGTTTGCAGACCAATAAAATAAAGAGTCAACTTCCTTTTGATTAGGGATTTAATGTAACACCCCCTAAAAACGTTGTATATGATGTTTCAATTATCGATGAAAAAGATATTTCTTCTGTATTTTGGGCATAACTTTTAATAGGATGGTCCAAATTAGGTGATTCAAATTTCTGAATAACCCAACATCATTACCTATAATTTTTATGAGACCATATTTTAAGTTTCAGAGGTTAAATATGTCAAATAAATTAATTGTTTCAAGACATGATGCTGTGAAGAAACAGAGTATTTGTAGAAGAAAAATCAAATCTCAATGTAGGATGATCCAAATCGGTTGATTCTTGAACGAAATAAAAGTAGACTTCTAGAGAAACAATTCATATTAGACACCAAATCCTAATAAGGAAGTTATCTTTTTCAAACGCAGCTCCAAAAAAAGGTATTCCATTAAAAGAATGTTCATTTCACTAACCATGAAAAGATCTAGATCCATTTTGTCACGTCCCAGCCTCATAGGCCGTGACTGGCATCCTATTTGGATACCCAAATGAACTCACATACCATATCATCATACTAAAGAATAATTCAATTTAATATTTGTTCCAATCAGAACAGTAGGCGATCATTACGTTAATGAGTCGCGCGTGCATAAAGTAACATATCAAACCAAAAGGGGCGACGAAAGGCGCATCACCGGATACGTGCATATATACAAACATATGGGCCATTTTGGCCGTTATAACAAAAGGGACCGCATTAAGATACAAGTCATAAATGAACGAACATACATGACCCATGACCCACATCTATGTCTATAAGTCTCTACAGAACATAACAGAAGTATATGATGGGACAGGGCCCCGCCGTACCCAAAAGGTCAGATATACAAGAGTATGTACATAGGTAAGCCATATACCGAAGTGAGGCTCCGAGTCAAAGAAGCACTCTTTAGTAGTAGAAGGTGGTAGCCTACGTTGATGGGTCACGAATGTCTGTCCCTGCGGGCATAAAATGTTGTCCCCGAAGAAGGGGGGTCAGTACGAAATATGTACTGAATATGCAAAGCACCAGTATAAAGAGTATAAACAGTAACTAAACGGAAAGGTGCAAAGATCCCATACCAAACCAGGACATCAAAATCTGTACTGAAAACATATATATATAATGCAAATAATCATGCATAAGGCTCAGGAATGTGGTCACCACCCCGACGCTGGTACCACAACACATCATACTCCGGAAGGTTCTAAATCCCCGTACAAATCCCGAACACATCATATCATCACAACATGTCATATCATCAAAACATATCATATGCCATATCACATCATGACACCATAGACGGTACCCGGCCCTATAGCGAGGTCTCGGGACCCGTAACACATCATATTGCCGAGTGTATTATAGGGCGCACGATTACAAAGCCGGTCCGGATTCCAGCAAATGATATCATAATAGTATGCACGAGCGGAGTAGTGAGAAACTAAATGCAATATGAAATTCAATATATTTACAGAGACTCAATAGCATAATTTTGATGACAAATCATATAAACGAAATTGAATAATAATCATAGCACATGTCTTTCTGATGTCACGTTAGTCTATGTCAAAATAGTCTTTCTGAAATCGTCTTCATATTTCAAAATATATTATGGAGCCTAATGGACTAGTTAAAATAATAATCGTTTAATATTTTAAATTCTACTCAACATAAGTCAAATGGAATAACAAAGAAAAGTTTGAGAATAGTGGGACCACCTCGGTCGAATGAGGCGGTGCACACAAATTATGTGCGTTAAGCTTTATGACATTACTTTTGAGAGTGTTAAGATAGTTGGGTTCTATTTGTACAAGTTCTAGAGGTTTAGACAATTTTTCCAACTATTCATAAATATTTAATTCAATTCTATTGAATGAAAAAGAGACAACTTTAGGCGTAGATTCCAAAGAGTAGAGTCATCCCCGAGGCTCGTATCCAAACCTATTACACCTAAGACATGCCAAGGGAAGGAAATTTAAAGCTTTACATACCTTATCCGCTTCTTCCGCTCACTCAAACTCAAATCCCGTTTTCTCCAAAATTTACAAATGATCACAATTACCAAATGTAAGTTATGAACCTTTAAGAGTTCAATTTTTAAACCTTCACTGCCTACAAAAATTTGGGCAGCAGCTCCCCTATAAATTCAACATTCCCGAGATTTCAATTTGGCCACAATGTCAACAACCATGCCAACAACAACCAATAACATCAACAATCTATTTACAACGCACCATAATATAAATTGATTTCATTTCCAAATAGTGCAACAACTTCCAATCTAACTTTGCACTTTCAAGTCAATATGAATATTTCCATGTTCATATATTAATTTAAGCTCATTCAAACATAGGCCAAGAATATTCCAAGCAAGCTATACAATATTCACCAATTCCATATTTCACCCAAAATCTCCATATATGCAATAAAGCTATTATAATGTACTTTCTTCTTTCAAGTTCATAATCAATAACAACACTCCACACTTTAACCAAGTTCATTCAACTTCCATTTTCCAATATAAATTTCACAATAACTACTACTAGAATACTACAAGAATAATTTAATAAATCTTGCCCATATAAGAACATGTATACACGACGCTATACCACCATACAAAATTCCATGTTTCCATAAAGTCTACCCATCTCTACACTCTACAACGGAAACAAACCTTCACAACATATTAAAACGGAATTAATTCTTACATTTTCCTCACAACTTCTTCACTTGACCAAGGTGCTAAATTGATGAAACAAGCACCCTATCCTCCGAAATAACTACACCACGTTGTAGAGGACCCTTGAATCAGTAGGAATACTAGAAGAAAATAATTTTTGGGATAAGATTTCAAGGATCAAAATTTTGGTAGCCGTGGCCGATTTTCTCTTCTTTGTTTTTCTTCTTTCTTTTGCTCTTCACCTTTCTCAAATTGTCTAGAGAGTTCTAAGCAATTTTATGACTTAGGTGACTTTTTTTTATTTATTAATCTCATAGATGAACTACATGGGCTTGGGTTGGTTTTTTTTTTGGGGCCATGGCCACTTCTTATGGTTGGGCCTCTCTTGTCTCTTTTTTTTCTTCCAAAAATTCCAAGTCCACTCACTTAGCCCATATTTTTAATTCATGAAACTAAGTTTTTGCAATTCCAATTTTTCCCTTGGCCTTTTACAATATTTCCACATCTAAAATTTCATAACCAACTTGTATCAAACAAGATCAAAATATAGCATTATCCTTAACTTGTTACAATTATTCCAAATGTCCAAATGTACAAAATACGGATTGTAACATCCTTCCCCCCTTTAGAACATTCATCCTAAAATGTGAACCAAAACCTTCCTCAAGATCTTATACAGACCATATAGAGAGTTTTTCTGTTCCACTGTAATAACATATACTTCTATTGAGCACTCAATATCAAAATTCCAAAGGTTGGGATTATATGTAGGTATAGGGAATAGGTACGGATACTTGTGTTTCATTTCCCTTTCACTTCCTAGGGGCTCACCCATCCTAGTACTACTCTTGTCCAAGCACGCTTAACTTCGGAGTTCTGATGGAATCCGATGCGTTAGTGCTGGTATGATCACATCCATCCCTTAAGGTCTCCATCAATGGTTCATTCTTGAGTCGTGAACAACTTATCCCGTTCACCACTAATGGTTGAGGGTTCTGTACTTTCTCTATGACTATTTTGAAGTATTAAACTATTCCGTGGGATTAACTTAGCACCGAATGGGTCATTGAGGTGAAATTCGATAAGAGAATCCTAGTAGCAACCCCTTGTCTCATTAACTATGTGACAACATAAGAGCCCTTGTAGGCTTAGGCTAATGGATCCATGAAAGCCCTTAAAGTTAAAGTTAAAGAAATGGCTGAAGTTAATGGAGTTCTACCCGGCAAGTAGTCTCCCCAACTAATGTAGGGGGTTATGTTGGATTTTATGTAATAGCTCGCATGGTCTTAAATGTCGGTTATGATCATTTTCCCATAAAATAAATGTTTTAAATGATATCTATATGATTGATTATGCATGCATTGCATTATGTTTCTTATTACATAAATATTTTAATGTTTCCTCAATGTTCATGCATGCTTACATACTCAGTACATTCAAAGTACTAACGCATACTCTTTTGTCTACATAATATCACCATATAGGGACCGATGCTCCTCCTCATTCTCCTTCACGTGGCTAGTTGAGAATTCGTTTGAAGACTACTTTTGGTGAGTTCTCATGTTCTGGGAATAATACTCCTTTATCTTTTTAGCTTATAATATGTTGAGATCTTTAAACACTTACTATGAAATTTCTTTCTATTATGATTGAGGGTGAGCTAGGGACTTGTCTTAGCCCCGTTAAATTTTAAAGTTAGAGGTATTGTTGGACATATGTAAATTGAAGATTTACTATTATGATTTTTGCTTGTTTATTTATTGTCATTACCTATGAAAGGCTAAAAGAATGCTAAGAGGCTTATTTTGAGGTACTTTCGGATTTCTCATTTGCCATGTCACGTCTAGGTCCAGGCTTGGATCGTGACATTTAAATAAGGTGACTTGAAATATCATAACTTAATTTCAAGTGGCTACTCTAAACAAATAAAAAATAATCCCTTTTTAATACCGTCACTTAAATTAGAAAAATCTGAGCGAAAAAGGAGTGTGACACTAAGTATGTGAGATTATGCATGTCATGAATATAAGATAATCGTGAGTATGAGACATGAGATGCAAGACATAAATCATAAAAATATCGTGCGAGCAAATCATAAGTCATAATGACATGGTCAATGTATCATTTAAACACAGTAGGAGTTCATATAAGGAAAACATGATTCATTTGTGGGATAGGACCTTTAGCTGATATTTAAGACTATGCGAGTTATAACATGAAATCAGGTGTTACTCCAATATAAAAAAGAAAGAGACTACTTGCCAAGGTAGACTCTGTGAGAACATCATAAACTTGAGCTATTTGTGGATTCACTAGTTAGGCCATAAAGGAAAACCTATGGGGGAACATAGCTTGGGCCTAGAGGTTGCTACTAGAGTTCCCTTTGGTTGCTTCTTGAGTTTTCGGATCGAACCCCACCTCAAAGTCCTCTTGGTGCTTAGTCAATATCCCAACTGAATTCGTAAATCATATTCATTAACATCATTAGGAAAGAAAATAATCAATACCAATCCACATCATAAAATAGAAGAGTAGCTCATTAACATAGTGATTTATACAAGTATGGAAAAACCTTTCATCTCTATGAATCCGTGAGTAGGTGAGAAAAACCTTTCACCCTTACATGAATGTGTGAGAAACCCTTTCACAACCATTATACTTGCTTGATAACATACTTGAAACCATAATTCATCATCATCATAAATCCTTTGTTAAATCCGTGATTATAATTTAATAAATTCATGCTTGAAAATAAAATTATGCATGGATCCATATAAAATCAATTGAAAGTATGCAATTAAACTTAAATCATGCATAATTGTCATTAATCATTAAAATACATCATAATTGAGTTGACCCAATGCAATTTCATAGAAATCTAGGTTTAGAAGATAATTCATAAAGAGAAGAATTTAGAAAACCTTGGGACTCAATGGATGGAAGGGATCCATGGATGAATTCCCACTTAAAAGCTTGAATCAACTCTTTCAATGGAAGCTTTGAGATTTTGCCCTAATTCTTGCCTCAGAGAGAGTTGAGAGGAACTTGAGAGGATTGGACTTGTTATTTTGAAGAATGGGAGTTTAGGAGGGTTAGGAGTTAGTTATAGGCTAGAAATCAACCCCCAAAATATTCAAGTGGATATTGACATAATGAAAAAAGATCAAAACACCCTTCATTAAAATTTGCTGGACAAACCTACGAATGGAGAACTACAGATTATAGGTCGTCTGATGGGTCGTAAGAGTAGGATCGTAGAATTAGACTTCAAAACATAGCCTCTAAGGTTGGCTCTACGACTAAGGTCTACGAGTGGTAGACTTTTCTATGAATTGTAGGATTAGTCGTAAGGTTTTCTAGCACTTAGTCAAATTCCCAACTTAAGGGCCCATCCTACGAGTGGGGTCTACGATCTGTCAAAGTTTCTACGGATCCTAATGTCCTTTCGTCCTGCTAACTTTTCAAAAATTGAAACTCGGAGTTTCTGAACCTCACCTACATGTCCTTCCTACCGATTGTAGGAACTCCTACGGTCCGTAGGAACCCCTCGTAGAGTGAGTCCATACTTAGTATATTTTTCATTCCTCAGAACCCTTCCTACGAGCTATTCCTACGACTCACCGAACATCCTACGGATTGCCAATGTGACTCGTCTCAGACTTCAAACTTTTTCTCAAGTACTGGGCATTCTACGACTGCCTTTCTATGACTTGTAGGATTTCCTACGAATTGTAGGTTAACTCGTAAAAGCCTGCACCAAATCATTTTTTACAACACGTTCGTTTGTTTGACCTTCCAACTTCCGGGTTCTTACATAAACATAGGCATAGTAAAGAAAGAAAGACAAGACTTAATAAGATTGATAAATTATGAAGATAACCAAAGTTTGAGGTTCGATGAAAACTTGATAAAAACAACCAGGGCTGATAAATGCAATTAGATAGATGATGACCTAATTTTATAGTATTTTGTATGAAAATGAATAATAGTATTAATGAATGGCATCATACTAGCATTTCTCCCTCCCCACTTGCCGGAACAAATTAATCTTTATTTTGCAAAGGCGAAACACCCTTTCGGAGATTTCAAGAGACTAACCCCTTGGACAAATCCCTAACTCCTCTTACGCCATAACCTATATTCATTCCCCTCGTATCTATCGAACCCATCTTCTTGATTCTCTCTCTCTCTCTTTCTAGTAGGTACAGACACAGATTTTTCAAGAAATGGTAACCCTTTATTCTTCCCCTTCCGCACACTGTTCTGGGGCATTTGCTTCTTACTCCAATTCTTCTATTGGCTTCTATAGTTATCATAACAACTTGCCAATTTCTTCAAGAAAGTTTGGTTCCCACAAGATTTCTTTGCAAATTAATGCCGTTCGCATGCAGGATGGTTCGCCTTTTGCCCCCCTTTTCTATTTATTCCTGGTTTAGTGAAGTTGCAAGAATTTTGTTCTCCAACAAAAAAGTAAAAAAGATTAAAGAGTTATAGGATTCTTTCTTTATTGACTTCACATAAATAAAGTTCGACTCTTTTTTTCATGTTTCTACTTTTCTTGATCTAGACAAATGGTAAATTGTTTCGATTTTGTAAGTGGACCATGGTAATTTTGTCCCACTTTAGTGAAGTTGTAGGGACTTTTTTTTCTCTTATCAAAATTGATGAACTTGTTCTCCAACAAAAAGGAAATAGAGAGAAAGAGTTATAATATTCTTTATTGAGTTCACATCATAAGTTTTGAGTTTGTTTCATTTTTGGTTGTATGAATTATCCCTGCACAGAGTAAAGCTGACCCTCAATGTGATTTTTCAAATTATTATCTCTTCAATCAAGATGCTTTTGAAAAGAATTAAGAAAAAAAAGAGATACAATCATTGGGGCTTGTTGAGCCTGTATGGTACCATTGTTCTTACAACAACTACTTTGGGACAAATATGTTTCTCTCTATTGGTTTCTTATGTTGAATTTAATGTTCAATAGGTGCTGTAGCGGCTCCACCTACCAAAACCGAAGATGAAACTCCTTTGAAGAAATTAAAAGATGGAATTTTGTCAAAGGAGCAGAAACATACATTTGATTTTGATAGCAACAATGATAAATCAAATGTCAGCATTACTGTTGTTGGTGCTTCAGGAGATCTTGCTAAAAAAAAGATATTTCCTGCACTTTTTGCACTTTATTATGAGGGTTGCCTACCAGAGGTGTGTCCCATATTTATCCATTTGGGTGGAGTTTACTGATGATTATAAATTAATTTTATATCCTTCATTACTTGTCTGGATGTATACTTAGATATGATAGAATGGGTCTCACAAAATAACGCCTTTTGTTAATGCAGTATTTCACTATTTTTGGCTATGCTCGAAGTAAGATGACTGATGCCGAACTCAGGAACATGGTCAGCAAGACCCTTACTTGCAGAATAGATAAGAGGTGCGATTTGATTTGATCAGTAACATACATAATTCAAATCTTTTTCGTTTTGCATATAGACATTTAATTGTTCTTCATGTTTTATTTTGATCAATGGAATGTTGGCCTGAGATGAATTTAAATGGAGACACATGATCCGTGAAGATTCATATAGCCGACCCCAACTTGTTTGGGATTGAGGCATATTGTTTTATTTTGAGCAATGGTTAAATCAAAGTGACTGGGATTGATATAATTGTGCTTAACTTTGTCATTCAGGGAAAATTGTGGTGAAAAGATGGAACAGTTTCTAGAAAGGTGTTTCTACCATAGTGGACAATATGATTCCCAGGAAAACTTTGCAGAGCTTGATAAAAAGCTGAAGGA
The DNA here is from genome assembly GCF_947179165.1 of Solanum dulcamara. NCBI lineage: Eukaryota > Viridiplantae > Streptophyta > Magnoliopsida > Solanales > Solanaceae > Solanum > Solanum dulcamara. The sequence continues at coordinate 44,235,087 of NC_077238.1, forward strand.
ACATGAGGTAATTAGGGATGATAATTTGAGTTTTATGGTCTTTAGATTTTAAGATAAATGAGTTTGTTTTTCATAAACTGAAGCCTCTGCTGGTCTTATTCATAACGGAAATGTGCAGTATTTTGTTATTGTTTGGCATTGTAAGGGCTTGCAAACTCAATCCAGCTTGCTAGTTCATCTTAAAACACCCATCTCCACTCGTAAAATCCTGAGAGATATGCATTATACTTGAGAACAGGCATTGCGAACACCACTCAATAGAAAATCATCTCTCTGCTTGTCCCAACACTGCTTATATATCAGCATTATGATTTTTTTGGTTGAACTTGTCATTACAAGTCATGTTACAGCCTTATCCTACACAACTCTCTCCTGGCAAATGAAAGAGCTTTAATGATTGGCAACTTCTGCGGAGATCTTCAGCCAAATCCATCTCCTTGTTGCAGTTTCCATAATAATAATGAGTGGTGAAGTTTAATAGAATTTCTATTTACTTGCAATTCTCAGTGTTGACAGTAATAATTTTTATAGGCCGGAAGGTTTTCCAATCGTCTGTTCTACTTGTCCATTCCACCAAATATTTTTATAAATGCTGTACGATGTGCAAGCCTCTCTGCTTCATCTGCTCATGGATGGACTAGAGTCATTGTAGAGAAACCCTTTGGTCGGGATTCTGAATCCTCTGCTGCATTAACAGGAGCACTTAAGCAGTACTTGAAGGAAGATCAAATTTTCAGGTGCAGATATTTATGGTTGAATCGTGTTTGACCCATTGAGAGCTCTATTATTTAACTGGTATATTTTATCCTCTTTTCTGTTTGGCAACAACAGGATTGATCACTATTTAGGGAAGGAGCTTGTGGAAAACCTTTCTGTCCTTCGTTTCTCCAACTTGATATTTGAACCCTTATGGTCAAGGCAGTATATAAGGAATGTGCAGTTTATTTTCTCGGAAGATTTTGGCACTGAGGGACGGGGAGGGTAATTCTTTTTCTCAAAGTTAGAATTTAGATGGTGTAGAACTAGATTTCGGAACTTATTGTTTTACTTTTATGCATGTCTCCAGTTATTTTGATCATTATGGGATAATTAGAGACATTATGCAAAACCATCTGCTTCAAATTCTTGCCCTCTTTGCCATGGAAACACCTGTCAGTTTGGATGCAGAAGATATCAGAAATGAAAAGGTTTTATTCCTTTACGACTGGTTTATGTTAAAGGAATTTGTTGTTTCCTAGTTCCTTAACTATTTCCTATTATATGCCAGGTAAAAGTTCTGCGCTCTATGAGACCTTTACAACTAGATGATGTTGTCATTGGGCAGTACAAAAGTCACACAAAAGGGGATGTTAACTATCCCGGTTATACCGATGACAAGACTGTACCCAAGGACAGTCTAACCCCAACTTTTGCTGCAGCTGCTCTTTTCATTGATAATGCAAGATGGGATGGGGTGCCTTTCCTTATGAAGGCTGGAAAAGCTTTACATACCAGGAGGTTAGTGAAACTCAATCAGAGAAATACATATTTCCTTTTTCCTTCCTTCCTTATTTTTAACTTACCCCTTCATACCTCTTTGCTTTTACTTTGCCAGTGCGGAAATACGAGTACAATTCAGGCACGTGCCAGGAAATTTATACAATAAGAACTTTGGCTCAGATCTAGACCAGGCGACGAACGAGCTTGTTATCCGTGTTCAGCCTGATGAAGCTATATACCTAAAGATAAATAACAAAGTTCCTGGTCTAGGAATGAGACTGGATTGCAGTAATCTTAATCTGCTTTACTCAGCAAGGTACTGATGACAATTATGTAATGCGTCATTCCATATTTGGGACTGTTATATTAATTTAGGGGATAATTTGAATATATAGAAAATGCGACAATTAAAAAATTCTTATTTAGTTGTTTGACATACATACAAGATGCAATCTAAATTTTGTTACTCTAAACCCATGATTGCAAATAAGTTTTTCTCACATGAATCAACTACATATGTAATGATTAACTGATGTTTGTCCACTGTTTTGATATCAGTACGAGATGATTGCTGAAATGATTCCCCATTACGTCTAAGTCTCACACCATGAAAATTAATGCACTTTTTGCTAATTTGGAAGTAATTAAAATGAGCTTTTAAGTGTTGCATAACTAAGATAAAAACTATGATGAAGTCTGCATTTTTTGGGTTCATGTTTCAAGGCTTAATTCTTCTGATTCTTTCAGAAAATTCTGGACTCAATAAGCTCTTGGCAACAAGTGAAAACCTTGTCATGGTATGTCTTTTCTTTCAACTCTGAAGACTGATTTGTTCTTTATGTGCAGATACTCGAAGGAGATCCCTGATGCATATGAGCGGCTACTTCTTGATGCCATAGAAGGTGAACGTAGGCTTTTTATTCGCAGTGATGAACTGGATGCTGCTTGGTCTCTTTTCACACCAGTGTTGAAAGAACTTGAGCATAAGAAAATAGTTCCGGAAAGCTACCCCTATGGAAGTCGAGGACCTATTGGAGCACATTACCTTGCTGCACGATATAAAGTAAGATGGGGTGATCTTGCTTAGGCGAAGTAATTTGCCATTGCTACGAGAAACCATATGTATCCTTACAACTTCTTCTGCTTAGTATGTTGCAACCAAATTTGTTAGTGGGATTCCAGTATCAAGACTAGTAAAGCTTGAAGTTGCTTACTGTCTAGGCAGATGATGGTAGAGAACACGAGTTAGTGAAACAGAAGAAAAATGGAATCGTTTTTATTTTATTTTTATGTTATTCGAATAAATCTTTTCTGTTGCAACAATGCATATCCATTGGTAGCATCTTTTTCATGTGGCATTTAGTTTACCTTGTTAGAATCTAATAATGAAAAAAGTCTAGTCTTCTTTATGGTTCCGAACTATATTATCTAATTTTCTTTGGTTCAGGTTATATTTTTGGTATTGTCCCTCTACTTCTTAAATCTTACATTAATAGTACTGGAAATGGCCAAAATTATTCTTTAACTATTTGAAATAGAGCACATATACTTTTAAACTATATTCTGGCTCAAAAATATCCTTTCCGTCATACCACTAGCTCACTTCTATCCCTCCATCAGATGGAATTAAATGTGACATCTTATGTGTATTAATTTATGCTACATAGGATCTCCACATAAACATCCCATCCATCCCATCAATTAGAAGACCCAAACCACCCGTTAAAAAACCTTAATTTTCGTCCCTTTCTCCATTTCTAAGCTTTACCACAAAATATTATTTAATAGTTAAGTTCACAATCTAGTAAGTGTAATACTTTAATCAATAATTACATTGTAGGGGCAAACAGTCAAAGTTACAACAACAACAACCCAGTGAAATCTATAATGTGGGGTCTGGGGAGGGTAAAGTGTACGCAAACCTTAATCTTACCAAGGTAGGACGGTTGTTTCTGAAAGACCCCCGGCTCAATAAAAACATAAAAAGAGGTTAGATAAGGCTAAGAAGTTCAAAGCGATATGGGAAAGCAAATAACGAGAGCGACACAGATAAAATAGAGTAATCAAAGTTCAAAAAATAATAGATAATAACAGAAATCAGAGCACAAAAAATTATAGTGCGCTAATGCGCCTACTAATAAGGGAAAATAATGAGACTATGTACTAGCCTTCTACCCTAATGTGGGTCCTCCACACCCTCATATCTAAGGTCATGTCCTCGGCAAACTGTAGCTGCGCCATGTCCTGTCTAATCACCTCTCCCCAATATTTCTTCAGCCTACCCCTACCTACCTCTTCTGAAACCATCTATAACCAACCTCTCACACCTCTGCATTGGGGCATCTATGTCTCTCCTCTTCACATGTCCAAACCATCTCAGTCGCATTTCCCGCATCTTGTCTTCCACCGAGGCCACTCCTACCTTGTCCCGAATAGCCTCGTTTCTAATTCTGTCGCTCCTGGTATGCCCACACATCCATCTCAACATTCTCATCTCGGCAACTTTCATCTTTTGAACGTGAGAGATCTTAATTGGCCAACACTCTGCTCCATATAACATAGCCGGTCTAACCACCACTTTGTAGAACTTTCCCTTAAGTTGTGGTGGTACCTTCTTATCACATAACACACCGTAAGTGAGCCTCCATTTCATCCACCCGCCCCAATACGGTGCGTCACATCATCGTCAATCTCCCCGCTGCCTTGCATGATAGACCCAAGGTACTTGAAACTACTTTTCTTTTGGATGTCTTGGTCACCGAGCCTAACTTCCATGCCAACCTCCTAGGGTGTCTCACTGAACTTTCACTCTAAGTACTCTGTCTTGGTCCTACTCAGCTTAAACCCTTTGGACTCCAAGGTATGTCTCCAATCCTCGAGCTTAGCGTTAACTCCACTACGAGTCTCATCGATCAGGACTGTCGTCTGCGAAAAGCATACACCATGACATCTCACCTTGAATTTATCGCGTCAATCCATCCATCACCAAGGCAAATAAAAATGGACTGAGAGCTGATCGTTGATGCAACCCCATCACAACTGGGAAGTGCTCTGATCCCCTCCTACTATTCTTACCCTGTTTTTGACACCTTCATACATGTCCTTGATCACCCTAATGTAGTCCACAAGTATACCTTAAGCCTCCAGACATCTCCATAGTATCTCTTGTGGAACTTTATCGTGAGCCTTTTCTAGGTCGATGGATACCATATGCAAGTCTCTCTTCTTCTCCCTATACTTCTCCACCAGTCTCCTCATAAGATGGATGGCTTCTGTAGTTGAGCATCCTGGCATAAATCCGAACTGGTTCTCTGAAATAGACACGCCTCTCCTCACCCTCATCTCCACCATTCTTTCTCACACTTTTATAGTATGACTTAGAAGTTTGATACCTCTATAGTTGTTGCAGCTCTGGCTATCCCCCTTGTTTTTGTATAGGGGGATCATTACGCTCGACCTCTATTCTTCGGGCATCATTTTCGTCTTAAATATGACATTAAATAACCAAGTCAGCCACTCCAAACCTACCGAGCTTGCGCTCTTCCAAAATTCCCTAGAAATCTCGTCAGGTCCGATCGCTCTTCCCCAGCGCATCCTACGAACAAAATCCTTAACCTCCTCGACCGTAATACTCCTGCAACCCCCAAAATTGTAACGCCTCCCTGTATGTTCCAAAGCTTCCAACACAATCTCTCTGTCTCCTTCTTCATTCAAGATTTTATGGAAGTATGACTGCCATCTCTGTTTAATGAGGGTCTCCTCTACCAATACTTTTCCATGCTCGTCCTTAATGTACTTCACTTGATCCACATCGCGTTCCCTTCTCTCCCGCACCCTGGCTAGCTTGAACAATTTCCTATCCCTATCTTTCTCTTCTAGTTCATCATAAAAGCGTTCAAAAGCTGCCATTTTTGCCGTCGAAACCGCCGACTTCGCCTCCTTCTTCACTATCTTATAAAGTTCCCTATTCGTCCACTTCTCCACCTCATCCTTGTTTTCTATCAACTTTGCATACGCCATCTTCTTTGCTTCCACCTCCTCTTGCACTTCTCCATTCCACCATCAGTCCCCTCGATGCCGACTACAACTACTTGTCGAGACTCCCAACAGTTATCTTGCTACAACCCTAATACAACTAGCTGTCCTATCCCACAAACTGTTCGCATCCCTACTACTATCCTAGGTCCCCATATCCTTCAATTTCTCTCCCACATACTATTCGCATCCCTAGTCAAAAGAATATGCTGTGAGTGTGGTGTAGTACTTTGAAAGTGGCAACAGAAAATCAAATATAACATGTACTTCATCTACAACTACATTTTGATACAAATGTGAAACAAAATTTTTCATGATCTTGATGTCTGCTCATTCATGTCCGTTTAGAACTTTGAGTTATAAAAGTACAAGGCTTCAACCAAGCAACACACATTCTTTAGGTGATCGTATGCAAAACGATACCCAATTTATGAGGTCGCTACTAAATCCACAAGGATTGACATGAGGGATTATGCTCAAATTGATTTCTCAATCCAATACAAACTAGCATGATGTATTCTCAACAAGTATATATAAAAATGGGGGGATTTAGAAAACAATTAGAATCAATCAATCACGACTAACAATAGCAGGAGTCAACACCAATGAGTTCTATCAAGATTGGAAACGATTAGGTGTGTGTGCATTACGATGGGTTTTCAACACAATAAGCAAAGATTATTCAACTCCAAATTGGTTAATACATGGATATAGTTTGGTTTAGGCTACATTTGATATCCTCTCGAACTATCAAATGTATACACCTTGGATTCTATTGAACTCCAAGACCATTACTGTCATGATCCGACCTACAGCCTAGTCATAACACGGTGATTAGAAACCCGAAGGACACCAACCAAGCCTCTTAGCATGAATGCATAAGGAAATTATGCGATAAATTTGAATCATGATATGGAAGCAAAATCTCATATAAAACGTAAATCTCAAAATAGGAAAGCGACAACGTAGTCTCGTACTATCTAACATGCCTCTAATACGATAGGGGCGTGAGACAATCTTCCAGCTCACCCAATAGACAACATAGAGTAATGAAGTATAACTTTCAAATGAAAAATAAATTTATGTCCTCGAACTGATGCACTAATTATGTGAGAATATGCATCAACAATAAAACATAGGACATAATCAAAATGAATCATGAGATGCAAGACTAATATTTTTAAAACATATCTAAAATTATAAAGACGTTAAAAAATTTATCTCATTGGTCAATGTATCAAAAGAATCTCATAATCATCATAAGAACTTATACCTCAACTGAAATTATGTGGGATAAGACCTATAACTGATATATAAGATCATGCGAGCTAATACATGGAATCCGATGACTCCTGCATTGAGACATGGGAGGCTATCTGGCCAGGGCATACTCCATAAGTAACTCTTTTAACTAGGCTATGTTGATCCACTAGCTTCACCATATTGGCATATGTAAACCTACGTGGGCAACGTAGTTTGGGACTAAAGGTTGCTACTAGGATTTCTTTGGGTAACTAACTGCGTTACCGAACCAAACCCCACCTAAAATAGTTAGTTAATATGCTAAAGAAATTCATAAAACATGATCATAAACATCATAGGGAAAGATAGTAACTACCTATCAATCCATCTTTACAAAACATCATAAAATAGCTTATTTAGCTTCATCATAGTAAGATCATAGGATTAGCTCATCTATCATATATCTCATGCAATGTGGGTGTAAGCCTTCCATCATTACATATCTTTGATCATAAACATCTTTAGGGACTTAACTTTTCCTATTTTTAACTTAGCGTGAAACATTATAGAATCATCATTCATAAACTTCTTTGCATAAAACATCTTTAATTCATAGCATAAGGCTTTCATAAAATATAACTTTAAAAATCATGATCATACCTCATAAATCATACTTGAAAATAGCATATATCATGGGTCATTGAAATTCAACTTAAAATCATGCAATATGACGTGAATTATGCATAATTAGACTAATATCATTGAAGAATATCATAATTGAGAAGACCCAATGTAAATCATGTAATTAGGGCTTTTACTTGAAGAAATCATAAGAGAATTAAGAAGAAATCTTTGAGATTCCATGGGTGAAAGGAACCCATGGATGAAGTCCCACATACCGTAATCTTGATTAGCCCTAGATTGTAGAGATGAAATCTTGATCTTGAAGAACCCTTTTGAATTTCATTGAGAGAGAAGAAAATCTTGAGATCACACTTGGGAGAAAAGACTTTGGGTTTTTTTAGGAGTTATGGAGAGAATGAGATAGTTGGAATATTTTAGGGTAGTTAATAGACATGAACATAGTCTTGAAAATCGTCCACATTCTTTAAGGACGTATAGGGAAAAGACTAGAATAACCCTCATTAAAGCTGAATTTGGGACCTACAAAGTCCATATTCAAGGCTTACCACTTTCAAGTAGGAATCTCAATGTGTTGAGACAAACCTCCTAGCTTTTGATGCTCAACTTTCACTTGTTGACAATTGGGACACTTAGCCACGAATTCCGCAATATCCCTCTTCATGTCATTCCATCAATACACTTCCCTCAAATCTCAATACATCTTTGTGGAACCGAGATGAATAGAATAAATATCGTGAACTATGAGCTTTAAAAATATAATATCTTTCAAGCCATCTACATTTGGAACACACAACCGGCTTTGATATCTCAAAACACCATCTCCCCCTTGAGAGAAAGACTCAATGGAATTTTCGACAACCCCTTTCTTCAATTCAACCAAAGCGGAATCATTATCTTGCTTTGACTTTATATCCGCCGTAAGAGATGATTCAGAACCATTTCGCACAATAACACCACCATGTTCGAAATCAACCAATCGCACACCCAAATGGGATAATCTATGCATATCCTGAACTAATTCTTTCTTCTTACATCAATGTGGGAAACACTGTTCATGGAAAATCTACTAAGAGCGTCAACAACTATATTTGCATTACTTGGATGGTATAGCACACTCATGTCATAGTCTTTCAACAGCTCAAGCCATCTCCTTTGTCTAAGGTTCAAGTCTTTTTGAGTGAACACATATTGCAAACTCTTGTGATTGATAAAAACATCCACATGAACACCATAGAGATAGTGTCTCCACAACTTCAAAGTAAACACCGCCGCCGCAAACTCCAAGTCATGAGTTGGGTAATTCTTCTCATGTACCTTGAGTTGCCTTGAAGCATAAGCTATCACTTTACCATTTTGTATTAGCACATAACCAAGATCAACTCGTGAAGCATCACAATACATAATGAACTCATCAAAACCTTCTAGCAAAGTCAAAATCGGAGCAGAGGTAAGCCTATACTTCAACTCTTGAAAGCTTTTCTCACATGCCTCGGGCCATTAGAATTTCACCTTCTTTTAGGTCAAAATAGTCAAGGGAGATGCTATGAAAGAGAAACCTTCCACAAACCGACTATAATAACCTGCTAAGCCCAAGAAACTTTGAATATCGAAAGGATTCAATGGTCTAGGTCAATTTTTAACTGCCTCAATCTTCTTTGGATCAACCATAATTTCTTCTCTAGAAATAATGTGACCAAGACCAAAATTCACATTTACTAAACTTTGCATACAACTGACGGTCCTTGAGAATTTGCAACACAATCCTCTAATGATCGGTATGCTCTTCCTCATTCCGTGAGTAAATCAAAATATCACTAATATATGATCACAAACATATCCAAATACTGCTTGAACACCCTGTTCATCAAATTCATAAAGCTTCAAGGGCATTCATTAGTCCAAAATACATAATCAAAAATTCAAAGTGACCATACCGAGTTCTAAAGGCTGTCTTTAGAATGTCACATTCCCTTACTCGGAGTTGATGATAACCCGATTGGAGGTCAATCTTTGAAAAGTAGCTTGCTCCTTGAAGCTTATCGAACAATTCATCAATCCTTGGAATGGGATACTTATTATTATTTGTGACGTTGTTCAACTGCCGATAATCTATACACATTCAAAGAGAACCATCCTTTTTTTGACAAAGAGAACCAAAGCACCCCATGGAGACATACTCAATCTAATGAAGCCCTTATCTAGCAAATCCTTCGACTGATCCTTTAACACTTTCAATTTAGCTGGAGCCATTCGGTAAGGAGGAATAGAGATAGGCTGCGTATGAGGTAGGACATTAATACCGAAGTCTATTTCCCTCTCGGGAGGAATACCAAGATATCTTCAGGGAAAACTTCTAAAAATTCATTTACAACTGAAACAAACTCAAGAGTAGGAGTCTCGGAGTTAGTATCTCTAACCCAAAATAGATGATAGATGCAACCTTTGAAAATCATTTTCCGAGCTTTAAAGCATAAGATAATTTGACCCTTAAATACAAAATTACTACCTTTCCATTCTAAAACTGACTCATTTGGAAATTAAAACTTTACCATATGGGTTCAATAACATATAGAGGAATAACATGCATGAAGACAATTCATACCAAGAATAACGTCAAAATTGTTCATATCTAGTTCTACAAGATCAACGGAGGTGACTTTATGAAAAATTGAAACTGGAAAATTTCTATAGACTTTTTTAACCAAAAATTGAATCATCGACCAGGGTATAGATCAAAAAAGGCTCTTTCAAGGTCTCGGGACTAACAATGAATCTCATAGTAAGAAAAAGAGTAACAAATGATAGAGTAGCACCCAAATATTAATAATGCATAAACATCAAAGTCAAAGACTTTTAACATACCATTCACAACATCTGGGGAATCCTCTAACTCCTGACGAGTCTAAAGGGCATAAAATCTATTTTGACACTGACCGCCACCAGAAGTAGTAGTATGCTAATCTGAATGACTGGTAGCCTGAGTTTGACCTTGGGACCTAGCCCCACCCCTACACTCCCTAGAATGATGACTGGGATTTCCATACTTGAAACAAACATCCAACCTCGCTAAGCACTCTCCTCTATGGTTTTCCCACACTTCTTGCATTGAGGGATGACTTGATCGCTTGAAGCTCCAACTTGTGCCTTAGGATTGGGCACCTTGTCTTTCTAAAATTTTGGAGCCAGAGTGTTTGAAGAAACTTGGCCTTGTCGAAACGTCCATTTCCACCACCGAATTTGTTGTGACAAAACCTACCTTCATACCTCACCCTATTGGACACCCTTCTATTTCTCTCCTTAAGATTTTCTCCTTCAATTTTCTCGGCATAAGTTATGAGCCTAGAGATGTCCATCTCCTTGATGATTATAGTGGTTCGACACTCTTTCATAACCAAATTCGACACTCTCGAAATAAACTTACTCATTCGAGCATGAGAGTCGGCTACCAAGGATGGACCATATTTGGAAATTTTGTGAACTTGAGGGTATACTCCCTCACACTCATGTTCCCTTGCGTAAGATTGATAAACTCCAACACCTTTGCCTCTCTTAACTCAAGTGGGAAGAAGTGGTTAAGAAACACAACTCTGAATTCTTCCCAACGTATGGGACCTTCTTCAACCCTTTTGTCTATCCATTGGTTGTACCAAACTTGAGCGACACCTTTGAGTTGGTAGGCCCCCCTAATTCTTCTTTTTTCCTTCAAAGACACTCCCATGATACTAATAATCTTATACAATTCATTAATGAAGTCTTGGGATCCTCATCAACTTTGGACCTATGAAACTCGAAAGGGTTCATCCTCGTGAAATCTCTAACCCTCGAAGCCGAATTAGTCATAACTTGAGGAGCATCTACCCCTAGTTTCACTTGAGTTGTCACGACTTGGGCTAGTATTTGGAAAGAGGGTCGAAACTCCAATATTAGTCACTTGCTCATCCAAAGGATCATTTGGAACTTGTGGATCCTCTTTCACAACATTCCTTCAGATGAGAGCTTGTCGTAGAGGCATAATTCTATAATCGCAAAAAGAAAGCGTTAGAGGAGAAAACCTTAGAGTTTAACTAAATAGCATGATAAGATCATAAAAGAAGTGATGTTTCCTAAGATGCCTTATAGCCTCCTATTCATAGATGTGGCGTGCTTCACACCCATGAACAAGATTCTACTTAACGTGGCATGTTAGAATCCCAAAGACACTTGAACCTTGTGCTCTGATACCAAGTTTGTCACAACAAGACCTAGGGCCTAGTCGTAACACAACAATTAGAATCCCGAAGGACACCAACCAAGACTCTTAGCATATCATTCATGAGCATACACAAGAAAATTAAGCGATAAAGCTGAATCATGATACAGAAGCAAAATCTAATATAAAAAATAAGTCTCAAAATAGGAAAGCGACAATGTAGTCTCGTACTATCTAACATGCCTCTAATACAAATTGGGGGTATGAGAAAATATCCCAGATCACCCAATTGACAATATAGAGTAATGAAGTATAACTGTCAAATGCAAAATAAATTCATGTCCTCGAATTATGAGGACTCAACAATAAGAAGCTAATAGTAGACTCTAACCACAAGCGGGAAGAGAATGAGCGCGATCGTCGATTCCTATATTATGATACAATGTAGGTATAAGTATGCGTTAGTACGTGAAATACACTAAGTATGTGAGAATATTCCTGAGCAATAAACATATGACATAATCAGTATGAATCATCAGATGCAAGAACAATATCTTTAAAATATGTCTAAAATTATAAAAACGTTAAAACATTTATTCCATTGATCAATGCATCAAAAGTACCTCATAATCATCATAAGAACTCATACCTCAACTGAAACTATGCGGGATAGGACCTATAACCGACATATAAGACCATGCGAGCTAATACATCAAATTTGACGACTCTTACATCGAGATAGAGGAGGCTACCTTGCTAGGGCATACTCCATAAGTAACTCTTTTAACTAGGCTATGTGGATCCACTAGCTTCACCATATTGGCATATGTAAACCTACGTGGGCAACGTAGTTTGGGACTAAAGGTTGCTACTAGGATTCCTTTGGGTAACTAACTGCATTACCGAACCAAACTCCACCTAAAAATCCTCTCTGTGCTTAGTCAATATCCCAACGGAACTCATAAAACATGATCATAAACATCATAAGGAAAGATAGTAACTACCTATCAATCCATCTTTACAAAACATCATAAAATAACTTATTTAGCTTCATCATAGTAAGATCATAGGATTAGCTCATCTATCATATATCTCATGCAATGTGGGTGTAAGCCTTCCATCATTACATATCTTTGATCATAAATATCTCTACGGACTTGAATGAAACATCATAAAATCATCATTCATAAACTTCTTTGTATAAAACATCTTTAATTCATAGCATAAGGATTTCATAAAATATAACTTCAAAGATCATGATCATATCTCATAAATCATACTTGTAAATAACATATATCATGGGTCATTGAAATTCAACTTAAAATCATGCAATATGATATAAATTATGCATAATTAGACTAATACCATTGAAGAATATCATAATTGAGAAGATCCAATGTAAATCATGCAATTAGGGCTTTTACTTGAAGAAATCAAAAGAGAATTGAGAAAAAATCTTTGGGTTTCCATGGGTGAAAGAAACCCATGGATGAAGTCCCACATACCTTAATATTGATTAGCCCTATATTGTAGAGATTGAAAGCCTGATCTTGAAGAACCCTTTTAAATTTCCTTGAGAGAGAAGAAAACCTTGAGAGAATACTTGGGAGAAAAGACTTTGGTTTTTTTTTTGGGAGTTATGGAGAGAATGAGAGAGTTGGAATATTTTAGGGTAGTTAATAGACATGAACTTAGTCCCGAAAATCATCCATATTCTTTAAGGATGTATAGGGAAAAGACTAGAATAACCCTCATTAAAGCTGAATTTGAGACCCATAATGGGCCATCACCACGGACATTGAAGGGAACCACGGTCTATGGTCCCTATGTAGTAAGGGACTTGGAAATTCTAAAAAATATTTCTGGGAGGCTTTCCTACCACGGACCTACCACGACTCTTCTTGAGCCCCATGGTCCATGGTGGTCCTCCGTGGTGGTTGCCTTGAACTTCAATTTTTTTTAAAGTTTGCAGGAAAGTTTCAGAAGTTCCTCCATGGAGACCTTTAGGGTCTGTGGAGGCTACTATGGTCCGTGAACTTGAGGCGTGAAGAGGATTCTGACAGGGTCTTTAGAGGTATCCACCACAAAAGCCATAACGGTCCGTGGACTATACCACAGGTCATGGTGGCCTCTCATGGTCCTCTCTCAGTACTCTAATTAGCTGGGTAGGGACCACGGTAGCCTTTCACATCTCGTGGTTCTCTTCAAGGCCCGTATTGGGTCTCATGAAGATCACCTTATGCCCAAAAGCTGAGTATTCTAGAATTTCATCTTTTGTTCCTTGTTTTTTGACTTTTCAACTTTCAAGGTCTTACAATTATAATCAAAACATCAATATTGCTTGTGTAGATAGATGTACCTAATTCGTATCATTAAATGAGAAATTACTCGGATTAGAATATCTCTAGCTCTTATCCAATGGCTAATTTCATCAAGTTCTCACTAATAAAGTTTTATCCAACTCTATTTTTCTTTCTCAAGCCAAAATAATGTTAGAGACTTCAAACAATGTTCACAACCACTACCTTGAGACTGAGAGCCTTAAGCTCTAAAGTTCAAGTTACTCTGGGATCTTTGATCATTCTGGTTATTCACCGCAGGTCCACTAGCTGATAATGGTACATCGCCAGAAGAGCTTCTCTGAAAGAAAGACCGGTTGCCATTGCCACTCTTCTGGTGGTTAATCTCATTTCCTACTGACGTCACTTTCTTATGTTGGTGTTCCTCCCTTTCCTTCTTCTTGTTCTTTTCAATCTATTGAGCATATACCATACGTCTGAAGGTGTAATCAATAATGCAGCCTGACACTCCTTCTTCACATGTTTGCCCAGGTATGAGACAAACTTCCTAATCTTTTCTCTCACATCTGGGATCAATACCTTAAGGTTGTACTCTTTCAAAGTCAAACCCTCTTGTTTCAAGTGTACGAACTCCTCAACTTTTGCTTTCTTCAGCTTTCGTGGAAAGAAGTAGTCTAAGAATGCATTGTCAAACTCATCCTAGACTGCAGGATCTACATCCTCACCACAACTCTCCTCCCACTGACTGTACCAGACATTTAAAACATCATTGAGCTGATAGGAAACAATCTCAACTCTCTCGATCTCAGTCGCATGCATAACTTTCAGAATCTTCCACATCTTATCTATGAAGTTCTAGATCCTCCTCAACTATAGATCCAGTAAAGACTGGTGGGTTCATCCTCAGAAAATCTTTAATCTTTGTAGTAGCATAGGTCTCTTGATAACTAGAGTTAGGGACTGGAGTACTCTGATGACCTGAATGGATGGCCATCAACTGGGTGAACATAGAAATTTCTCTTCTAAACTCGGACTTAGAAGTCATGGTAGACTGAGCAGTCTGTTGAACCTCTTGAGTTCCATTCTCATTCTCAGGCTCAACTTCTCAAGCTTAATTTTTGGTCTGAATTCTAGACGGTGGTAGAATCTCATTTTCAGCGATGCTTCTCTAACTCACAGTGCATTTTGAAGGCATGATATGAAAATGTGAATCACATAAATTATAAGGAGATTTTATAAAGTTAAAATCTATTGCATTAATTGGAGTATGAAAGAAGTGAAATAATTTCTAAAGTCCTGTAGCCTCTCTATTATAGATATGGTGTGCTTCACACTGATAAGAAGGACTCTACTAGACTCGGCTTCATAGATATCCTAGGACTCTTGAACTTTATGCTCTGATACCAAATTTGTTAGCCCCCAAGTCTACACCTTAGGCGCGACCGACCCTTAGAAACCATTGCTGATTCCCAAACAAACCCTTGGCTAGGCTAGAAGGCTTAACTCGCTCAAATAATTTAAGAAGGGCATGCAAATATTAAAAAAATTACTCCTCATAATTAAGTCTCAATAGTACTCAGAATATAATATAACTCACTGTTTGCAAAATAGGAACTCTGAGAGTAAAGCTAAATAAACTCTACTTTGTCCGTGTCTAGTATACGAAGCCTCTAAATTGACTTTGAAAAGGTACAGGGAAAAGCCCACAACTACCTCAAATGACTAAATAAATAATGACTAAATAATTAAAGAGTTCCTACAAATGCAAGAAGGTCTCACCAAAAGCTAGAAGGAAACTAATTTTCAACGATGCGCTTGTTGAGGATCTCCATCAGCTGTATCTGCATCATAAAATAATGCAGCATCGAATGGAGTCAGTACATGGAATGTAAAATAGCTGAAAGGAAACATACTCAAGAATACTCAACTCGACTCGACTCAATACAATGAATACTCAATTTACTCAACTCAATAAAGCATGCAATAAATGAATAATACAATGTTGTATATAATATAGATAATTAAATGCAACTTAGTTCAAAAATAATATTTTATTCTTTGGAGAGTTCTTCTAACCGACAACAATTACTATGAGCATCGTGATGATACAATGAACTGCTATTATTGCCACAACCGTCCAATACCTTGTTAGGGTAAATGATGCAACTCATCTCACAGATCCAATAAAAATCTATTTTAGGGACTGAAGTGAGGATTCTCTCTAACCAATGGTATAATCTATCCTACTCTAGCTATATAGTTTATGGGGTTTGAGATGTTCTAAACTTTTGCCCAAATCGACCAAATCAATGCTCAATACTAATTCCAAAATATATTATTATGCTCATAAACTCAAATGAGTGTAAGTACTCAAATATTATCTCATTAGTCTCATTGAATTTACTCAATTTAATTCAACTCATCTCAGCTCATAACTTCTCTTTAAAATAGTTTTATTCCTCAACACAATAAATGTATAAAATATGACTTTAAATTTCTAAACTCAGTCTCAAGATAAATGTGTAAATGCATAATTACTCAAACTCAATTAGACTCTATAGTAATCATGCTCAAAATCAGTGAATGAAAGAATTCTCAAACTCAACTCATGGTCAATCTCTTTACTCAATTTAAGACATGAAATATATCATTCTTTTATCTCAAAGTAATGCATATACTCAACTAGGGTTCATGTGAATGAAAGCATGAACAATAATTTCAAGAACTTGAACTAATAGGAATAATCTAAATATTAATAATTATATAAGGAACTCAATGAAAGATTACATAATTAACTCAAAAATTTAATATAACGGGATTGAAACTAAATCTCAAACTCATACTGATCGAAGGAAGATGTAGGGCACGAGAACAAAATTAGTCCAATTTTATGATAGTCTTACATACCTGGAATATAAATGATCTAAGCAAAACTCGAAGAACTTTATTGAAACGGTTGAACCCTAGATTTTCTCCTTTCCAATCCTTGCTCTCAAAATATTCTAAGTGTTAATGAGAGAAAAGTCTTGTTGGATATTGATAAGGGACCTATTTTAATCCCAAAACATCATGGTTTTGGTTTGGGAAATGTGTAGAAAGACCGAAATGCCTCCATTAAACTGTCTCTAGCCGGCTATGGGTCTTTTTTATGGATCGTAGAACTTTCTATGGGACATAGGGACCCTATCATCGGAACTAGGGTCTTTTGGAAGGGTTGGGGTCTACGAACCTCCCTATTGTTCGTCAAATGTTCTATGGGTCATAGACCCTAGTCATAAGAATTGATGACACATGTCGAAGTTTCATGACTCATAGAGTGAGCTCATCCAATTGGAGTCTGAGGAATGGATTAGGGAAAGTCACGACCCAAGCCTAGGGCTTAGATGTGACACGACGAATGAGACACCCGGAGAAACCTCACCCAAGCCTCTTATCATTCATTTAACTTTTCATAGATAATGACATTCAATAACAAGCGGAAATAAAAGAGATAATACGACTAAGGGAAATAACATGGAATAGGAGTCAAAAGTCAAACTTAAACATCATACATTTATGTTCAAGCATACCTTTACTAAAAAGACTTAGCGGGGTCTAAGACATGTCCCAAGCTTACACTCATAATAAGTGTCAAAAGTACCAAAGGTAACCAAAAGTTTATGCGTGTCATAAGCTAAAGGAAAGGATATTATCCCCAAATCATGGGTATTCACCAAAGTAGTAGCCTTCAACGTAATCAACTAGCCACATAGAGAGAATGTGGAGCGACACCGGTACCTACATGGTAATATTATCTAGGGAAAAGAGTTATGTGTTAGTACTTTGAATATACTAAGTAGGTAGGCATGCAATTCAATAGAAGCGTTACTAAGTACGTAGGCATGCAATTCAATAGAAGCGTTAAGGCATAGTAAGATAAGATACATAAGTAGATGCTTGCATGAGAAATCAATAGAAATAACTTCAAAACGTTCATTTTGTGGGAAGATGACCATAATCGGCATTTAAGACCATGCGAGCTATTACATGGAATCCAACATAACCTCTTAATTATCACGGGGAGACTACTTGCTGGGTACATTCATTCTTTGACTTTAACTTCCAGGGCTTTTGTGGATACACTAGTCTAAGCCTACAAGAGCTCCTATGTTGGTGCATAGTTAATGATACAAAGAGTTGCTACTAGAATTTCCTTACCGAATTTTACATCAATGCCCCATTTGGTGCTAAGTCAAAGCCCAGGAATATTTTAATCACATAAGAAAATAATCATTTACATAGCTTTATATTATCAAAGCATCATTAGGTAGAATAGCTCATTAAAACTACATGATTCAAATGTGAGAATTGTCCTTATCACATAGAATCCATTCTTTGGCTAAGAAGCCCTTTCATCATCATTAAATCATTTTTTTATTTTATAAGACTCCCTCTAATCATAGACATTTGCTTTCATAAACATTTATTTTGGAGTCAAAGCTTTCAATTTAAACTTCATTGAAATATTATGAAATTAGGTGGGTTCTATGCAATTCAAACTTCATATCATTAACATCAACCAACATGCATGAGAGTAATGGAATGTATTAATTAAAACATCTTTAAAACAACCCATCAATACACTTTAAAACTTATTTTATGCTTTCATATAAGAACCTTTGATAATCAACCACTTCATGAAATTTAGAGTCAATATAAACTTAACATAGATAAATAAACTTTAAGTAATCAATGATCTTTGCATTTGAGTCATAATATGAAAACCCATAGAAATTCATCATTTCAAATTGAGCAATTGTGTTTAGGAAAATACTTGGGCTTCATGGGTGAAAGAACTCATAAATAAGACCCACATACGTTGGGGATTAATGCCCTAATGCAACTTTGAGAATAGACGCTTGAAGAACCTAGAAGTGAAACCCTAGACCTTGCTTAAAAACCCTTAGGAGAACCTGAGAGGAAGGGACTTTGAGTGTTTGAGTCTAAGTGTTAGAATGAGGGGTTTAGGGTTGTTAGGGTCCTTATATAGGGTAGTTTCAGTCCCCAAAATAACAACACTTTGATGATAAAATACGGAAAAAGACTAAAATTCCCTTTAAAAACTGGGCAGAACTGACCCTTACGACTCGTAGAAGGGTCGACGAGTTATAGGAATGACTCATCATGCAGGGTCTAAGGAAGATCTTAAGAATTGATTGCTTCGAGTTGTAAACTCTTTTATGAGTCATAGAATGGGCTCATCCTGTAGGGTCTGAGGAAGAACTTGAGGACTGAGCCTCAGGAGTTTCTCTACGACTCACCTAGATGAAGACTCATAGACTCAAGTTATCCTGCAGGGTCTGAGAACCCTGCAAGTCAAGGTCTCTAAAGTTTCTTGATGAGTCATTTCATCCAAACTTCTTATAGTCATCAAATGGAATTGTAAACCCCCCTCTTTACTTGTTCAAAATTTTAGGCCCATTGGTCAGTCCTACGAGTTAGTCCTACGACTCATAGGATCTTCTACGACTCGTATAGTGAGTCGCACAGTGTGTTTTCATTCCATGTTTTCAAGAATTGTTCCTTTTTTTGACATTTTAACTTAAGGGGCCTTATAATATCTCTCCCTTGAGAAACTTTATCCATGAATGAGAATCATTAGCATAGAAAAGGACACGACACGAGGAATATCAATCCAATATGAGTATAATGACATCTTGAAATGCATAGAACAAGAGATCTTTAAACTTAGCATAAAAACATGACTTTAAAACTCAACTTCATCAACATGAACACATATGAAGACATTGGGAAAAAACTGAAACATAGGAGTCTTAAACATATGAGCATGAATAACTTAGTACCTTAGGCTTGAGTAGAATGAAAGAGATGAGGGTGACGTTAAATTCATATTCGCTTCCTCTTCCCATGTTGCACTTTTAACTTGTTGATTCCTCTAAAGAACTTTAATGTATGCAACTTCTTTGTTCCTCAATCTCTTAACTCGCCGGTCCAAAATTTCAACCGGCACCTCTTCATAAGTCAAGTTTTCTTCAACACCCACTACTTCCAATAAGACAATGGAAGTAGGATCACCCACACATTTTCTCAACATAGACATATGGAACACCGGATGAACCATCACCATTTCCAAAGGCAAATCTAACTCATAAGAAACCTTGTCAGCATGTCTCAAGATTCTATAAGGCCCTACATACCTAGGGCTCAATTTTTCTTTCTTACCAAACCAAACTATACCCTTCATGGGCAAAACCTTCAAGTATACCCAATTATCGACATTGAACTCAAGATATCTCCTCCTTGTATCGGGATAGGACTTTTGGCAACTTTGAGCCATCTTAAACCTTTCTCTAATGTCTCTCACCTTCTCTAAAGCATTAAGCACCAAATCGAGTCAACAAGGTCATCTCACCCACTTCGAATTAACCAACCGGAGACCTATATCGTCTCCCATACAGAGCGTCAAACAGTTCCATCTCAATACTTAAGTGGTAGATATTATTATAGGAGAACTCAATAAGCGGTAGGTGGTCATCCCAACTCCCTTTGAACTCCAACACACAAGCCCTTAACATACCTCTAGTTTTTGAATTGTCCGTTCGGCTTGTCCATCTGTTTGAGGATAGAATGCGTTGCTTAGATTCAGTTTGGTAACAAGACCCATTTGAAATAATTTCCAAAAGTGAGAAGAGAATTGGATACCACGGTCCAAAATAATCGACAATGGCACACTATGCAACCTTACCAATTCTCGAATATACAGCCTAACATAATTCTCGACATTATAAAAAGTCTTTACTGGTAGAAAGTGAGCTGACTTCATTATTCTATCAACTATCACCCATATCAAATCATGATGTTTTCGAGTACAAGGAAAACCCACTATCAAATCCATGTTCACATTATCCCACTTCCAAGTGGGAATTTTATTGTATTGTGCTAGGTCACCAGCCTTAACTTGTTGGCAATTTGGGCATTCATCCACAAACCTTGCTATGTCCTTTTTTATGCCACCCCACAAATAAAGCTCTTTTAAGTCTCAGTATATCTTAGTCGAACTGGGATGAATAGAATATGAAGAATTATGAGCTTTCTTCAAGATCAAACTCCTTAGGCCGTCCACTTCCGAAACACATAACCGACCTTGGTAGTGTAGTACTCTATCTCCCTCTTGTGAAAAGACTTCCACTTTGTTTTCTTTTACCGACTTCATTAACTCCACAAATGTTGGGTCAAGGTCTTATTTTGACTTAACATCCACCACAAAAGATGATTCAGACCCGTTATGAACAACCATACCACCATCATCGGAACCACTCAACTTCACTCCTAATCTAGCCAACCGGTGAACATCTTTCACCAACTCCCTCTTCCCTTCATCCACATGAGCCACACTCCCCATATATACTCTACTAAGTGCATCGACAACCACATTAGCTTTACCAAGATAATAATGCAAACTCATTTCATAATCTTTGAGGAGTTCAAGCCACCTTCTTTTCCTTAGATTGGGTTCCTTTTAGGTGAACACATATTGGAGACTTTTTTGATCACTGAAAACATCCACATGTACCCCATAGAGGTAATGCCGCGAAATCTTTAAAGTGAATACAATGGCCGCCAAATCAAGATCATGGGTAGGGTAGTTACGCTCGTGTACTTTCAATTATCCAGAAGCAAAGGCTATAATCTTACTGTTTTGCATCAAGAAACAACCCAAACCAATCTTTGAAGTATCACAATACACCACAGACCCTTCTAATCCTTTCGGTAGAGTCAAAATAGGAGAGGAGGTAAGTCAATCTTTCAAAGTTTGGAAACTCTCTTCACACTCATCCGTCCATATGAATTTTTCCTTTTTTTGGGTCAATTTCATCATAGAAGATGAGATGGAAGAGAAACCTTCAATGAATCATCTATAGTACTCGGCTAGACCCAAACATCTCCTAATGTCCGAAGGAGACAATGGTCTAGGCTAATTTTTGACTGCCTCCATTTTCTTAGGATCGATCTTGATCCATCACCAAACACTATGTGACCAAGAAATGCCACCTCTTTCAACCAAAACCCACACTTAATTTCACAAATAATTTCCTATCCCTCAAGGTTTGAAGCACAACCCTCAAATGATTCTTATATTCTTCTTCACCCCGAGATTATATCAAGATGTCTTCAATGAAGACCACCATAAAAGTATCAATGGAGGGTTTGAAAACTCTATCCATTAGATCCATAAACACCGCAGACACATTCATCAACTCGAAAGACATCACTACAAACTAAAAGTGACCATACCTTTTCTGAAATGCCATCTTAGGAATGGCACAGTCCCTCACCCTTAGTTTGTAATAGCCGGATCGGAGATCAATCTTAGAGATATGACTTTCCCCTTGCAATTGATCAAACATATCATCTATCTTAGGAATTGGGTACTTGTTTTTAATGGTCACTTTTTTCAATTGACGGTAGTCTATGTACATCCGAAAGGATCCATATTTTCCTCACAAACAACACGGGAGAACCCCATGGTGAAATACTTGGCCTTATGAACCCTTTTTCTAGCAAGTCCTTTAGTTGTTCCTTCAAATCCTTTAATTCTGTTGGAGCCATTCGGTAGGAATAGAAATAGGTTGGGTATCGGGAAGAAGGTCGATACCAAAATCAACTTTCCTTTTGAGAGGGACACCGGGAAGGTCATCGAGAAACTCATTAACCATGGGAACTCACTCAATAGAAGGACTTTTGGAGTTGACATCCCTAACTTTCACAATATGGTAAATATAACCCTTAGCAATCAACTTTTGGGCCTTAAGACAAGAAATGAACCTACCCTTCACTACTGAATCATGACCCTTCCATTCAAGAATAGACTCATGTGGGAATTCAAACCTAACTCTATGAGTTCTACAATCTATAGAAGCATAAGATGCATGAAACCAATCCATCCCAAGTATAACATCAAAATCTATCATGCCAGACTCTATGAGATCACAAGGAACAACTTTATACAAGATAGAAACACGACAACCTTTATAGACTTTTCTTGTAACAACCGACTCACCAATAGGGGTAGACACCAAATAAGGCTCTACTAACATTTTGGGTAACATAGCAAACCTATTAGCAAGAAATGGCATAACAAATGATAAATTAGCACCCGGATCTAATAATACACACACATCAAAAGCAAAGGCCTTTAATATATCAGTAATAACATTAGGTGCTAATTTCTTGAATATCAATATAGGGAGCCATGAGGAGAGGAGTTGAAAGCCACTTGACTAGTATAAAAGCAGTTGGTGCGTTAGCCACCCCCTTGAGCTTGTTGACCATGAGTAATTTATCCTTGAGGCCTACCACCACCACCTCTACAATCCCGAGCATGATGACCTCATTTATCATACTTGAAGCAAGGATTGGAACCGGCTAAACATTCCCCTTTCTAAGTCCTTCCACATTTCTTGCAAATGGGGAAAGCTTGAGTACCAACATTCTCCCTTGTAAACATTGGGTTATCACCCTTTTCCTTGTTGAACCTTGGATAAGGAGTATTGGTGGAACATTATAACATAACTCGTTGTCCACCTTGCCGCTTACTGATACCACTATAACCAAACCTTTGAGGATTGAACCCTTCACCATTAACTCTAGCCTTTTTGAACCCTCTTGACCTCTTCCTCAAATTTCCTTCCTCAATCTGTTTTGCATATGCCATGAGTCGAAAGATGTCCATCTCATTGACCAACATGGCCGTCTTTAACTCTTTGGATACCAAGCTAGAAACATTGGAGATAAACTTTCTCATCCTTGCCGTTGGGTCAGAGACTAAGAAAGGAGCATACTTGGAAAATTTAGTGAATTTGAGGGCATATTCCCTTACACTCATGCTTCCTTGGCGAAGGTTAATAAAATCTTGGATCTTTGCCTTCCTTAGCTCTAATGGAAAGAAGCGGTCTAGGAAGGCACCCTTGAACTCTTTCCATTTTATAGGCCCTATATATTCATGTCTCTCAACCACCCATTTATCATACCAAACCCTTGACACTCCCTTAAGTTGATATGCCACTAAATCAGCCTTTTCATTTGGAAGCAACCATCAAACTTGGGTGGATTCATCCTCTTGAAGTCCCAAATTCTAGAAGTTGGATTCGACACTTGAGGAGGAGGAGGAGGAACAATGCCTTGGTTAGTTTGTTTGGCAAAAGCTTGGGCCAACAAAGTGATGATGTTGCAAAATTCCACATGTGTCACTCCTTTCTCATGGTGTAGAGCTTCAAAAATCAAAGGAGCTTGGTCCTCATCTTTAACTCTTTCTCTAGGTAGGGGTATTCTTCCTCGAGGCATGATTTAGAAGACATAAAATGATTCGTTAGTTAGAGGAAGTCTTAGGACACTCTAGGACATGACATAAATTTGAAAGAAGTGAAAACTGTCCTAAATATCCTATAGTCTCCTATTCATAGTTATGGGTCACTTCACAATCATGAACAAGAACCTATTCGATGCGATATGTTGGACTCCGAGAACCATTCCAAACCTCAAGCTCTGATACCAATATTATCACGACCCAAGCCTAGGGCCTAGACATGACATGATGAATGAGATATCCGGAGGAACCTCACCCAAGTCTCTTAGCATTCATTTAGCTTTTCATAGGTAATTACATTCAATAACAAACAAAAATAAAAGGGATAATGGGAATAAGGGAAATAACATGGAATATGAGTCAAAAGTCAAACTTAAACATCGTACATTTATGTCCAAGCATACCTCTACTAAAAAGACTTAGCGGGGGCTAAGACATGTCCCTATTTCACCCTCCTAATAAATGTCAAAAGTACCAAAAATAACCAAAAGTCTATGCGTATCATAAGCTAGAAAAGGAAAGGATATTGTCCCCGAATTATGAGAACTCACCAAAGTAATAGCCTTCAACATAATCCACTAGCCATGTGGAGGATAATGTGAAAAAACCCGGTCCCTACATGGTAATATCATGTAGGCAAAAGAGTATGCGTTAGTACTTTGAATGTACTAAGTATGTTGGTAAGAAATTCAATGGAAACGTTAAGGCATAGTAAGATAAGATACATAAGTAGATGCATGCATGAGAAATCAACATAAGTAACTTTAAAACATTCATTTTATAAGAAGGTGACCATAATCACATTTAAGACCATGCTAGCTATTACATGGAATCCAACATTAACCTCCTACGTTGGCACGAGGAGACTATTTGCCGGGTAGAGCTTTGTCAAGCTTTACATTCATTCTTTAAATTTAAATTTGGAAAAGGGCCTAAAATGCCTTTGAACTATTAAAAATAGTATAAAAATGCCCTTGATCCATCTATCGGGCCTTAAATGCCCTTGACATCCACCTTTAGGTCCAAAAATGACCTTTTGTTTAATGAAAAAGGGCATGAGGGATATTTTTATAACATTTTTAATAGTTCGAGGACATTTTAGGCCCTTTTCCATAATTAAATTTTTCTTAAATAAATTTTGATTTATAATTACTTTTAAATAACTAAATTGTAATCAATAGGTGACTGCCACGTATTTAAAAAATTATTCAAATTATTTAATTAAAATTCTGTTAAAGAAAATGTCATTTTTGGAACTAAAGGTGGATGATTATCACATAAAATTCTGAAAATTAATGCCCTTGCCATAAATAATATAATTATAATACAATAATTTAAATAATTTTTTAAAACACGTGGTGGCCATTTATTGGGTTACAATTTAATTATTTAAAATTAATTATAAATCAAATTTTATTTAACTGAATTTTAATTACAAAAAAGAGCCTAAAATACCCTTGAACTATTGAAAATTGTACAAAAATGCCCTCATACCTTTTTTCGTTAAAGAAAAGGTCATTTTTGGACCTAAATGTGGATGTCAAGGGCATTTTAGGCCCAATAAATGTATGAGGGGCATTTGTACCATTTCCAATAGTTTAAAAACATTTTAGGCCCTTTTCCAATTTAAATTTTAGGGCTTTTGTGGATTCACTAAAATAAGCCTACAAGGACTCCTTTGTTGGTGCATAGTTAATGAGACAATGGGTTGCTACTAGGATTCCCTTATCGAATCCCACTTTAATGCCCCATTTGGTGCTAAGACAAATCCCACCGAATAGTTTAATAGCATAAGAACATAATCATTTACATAGCTTTAAATCTTCAAAGCATCATTAGGTAGAATATATCATTAAAACTTGATGATTCAAGTGTGAGAATTGTCCTTATCACATAGAATCCATTCTTTGGCTAAGAAGCCCTTTCATCATCATTCAATCATTCTTTCATTTTATAAGACTCCCTTTAATCATAGGCATTTGCTTTCATAAACATTTATTTTAGAGTAAAAGCTTTCAATTCAAACTTCATTAAAACATTGTGAAATTAGGTGGGCTCTATGCAATTCAAATTTCAAATCATTAACATAAACCAATGTCATGACCCTCCAGGTCATTTTTGAATTTCGGTATTTATTCTATCATTTAGAGCATTCCTGTAGTGATCTCAAGTCATTTATAATTTGCTATCACTAACTGTTCGATCACCTGATCGTTCGTTTGGATTTTAGGCCCACCTGTTTCCCTGTTTTGGAGCTTTTGTAACTTAAAAAGTTGACTTCGGTTATAACTTTAGGAAAACACCTAATAACAGAATTCTGATGATTCCATCATCTTTGAAATGGTGAAATTAGGCTAGTAGCATAGTCGACACGAGTACTGAGGTAATCAGTGCGAGTATAGGACCATTTGGCATTTTTGCCTTGAAAATTTGGCCAATAGTTGATTTTGGTCAATATTTTTGGAAAATGCACTCAGATGAAAATTCTAACAGCACAGTTAGTTTTGAAATATTGAGTTTGGTATAAAATGATCCTTTGTTTGCTTTTCAAGGCTTTCGATCTAATTCCGAGACCCATTGTGGAATTTGGCTTAAAATAGCCCTTGAGTGTGGAACCCACTATTAGTCATAACAACCTCGTATGGAATTTTTGACTACACCATTGAGTTTAAAACATCAAATTTGGTAGGGTAGCACATCTCATTTCCGCGTATGGGATTCCGAATGAATTTCGAGCACTCTATCGGAGTATTTGAACTTGGTGAAAAAAACTCATCTTTTAGCTGATATTTGGTGTAGAAAAATTGCTCTCCGCAATTGCGGGCCCTTTAGCGCATTCACAGAGGCTTGAGTCTCTGGCCTCCGTAATTGCTGGCCTCTGGCTGTGTTCGAGAAGGTCAAGTTTCTTGGCCTACGTGTTCGCGGAGCACTGTAGCCGTGTTCGCAAAGGCCAATGTCTTGGTCTTTTAATAAAGACCAAGGATGATTTTCAGCATTTCACTCAAAGTTCAAACATAGTTGTCTCCTTCCTTTTAAGCTCAAATTAGGTGATACAAAGGTCCAAATTCTAGAGATTTTCGTGAGAAATCTAGTGGTGAGCTCAAAAACTCGAGGGGAATCTTCTGTGAGGTAAGAATTCATATTTAGCTACTGCTCTAGTGATTATCTGAGTGAATAATTATTTAACTTTGGAGAATTGTAAGTTGTCCAATTTAACTCCATTTTAGTGATTTTTGAGGCTAGATTGTGGAGTTTATTTTGCAAGAAATATAGTAGTATAATTTGTTTCGTTTGGGGGAGTTTCGTTCTTGAGATATAGCTGATCAAAGAAGCTGGCATTTTCATATTTTAGTTTAAATTTTATGAATTTTAGTTGTATGCCCGTCTCACATAGTTTTCCACTCTGAATTGTGTTATAATTTTGATTTGTGAGCTTGGGGTGATGTTTAGAACCTATTTTGGGGTCAATTCTAGAACACTGAATACGGGTTCCACATTTCCCATTTTAGACTACGAAATTGTTCTATCTCTGAATTCGATAATTTATTGTCATAACGATCGTATTAACATTGTAATTCTATTGTTGATAGAATGGAAGCATTTGGAGGCCGCTCGAAAGGGAAAAGCTCCAGTTTTATGTGTTAGAGTGTGTATGGTCGGCCTTCAGCTAGGCTATAATTTTCCCCTCGTGAGACTGAGCATGTTTAGATAATTGTACATTAATTTGTATACGTTTTGTGGGGTTGGGTGTCAAGCATGCTAAATTCCTAGAATCCATGTCCTAGGCATTATTTTGGGTGGTTGTTGGTTGTTTCTATCCTGCGATGAATATTGTTCCTGTGGTTAGATGTTTGGAAACATGTTTGGCCTTTAGTATAGGCTTAGACTAGTACTGCCTTAGACTTGTATAGTTTTGGTGCCGTTGGGCCTTAGAGTTTCTCCGACGTCATTTTAGACAGTTATCTCCCTGTAGACTAATATAGCAGACTTGAGTCTGATAGTCTGTGCCTTAGATTGGCAATAACTCAGCTTGTGACCGTACCTCCATAATGCCCTGTTCTCCTATCAATCCTGTATCATTTGGTTCTTGATTTTTAAAAGATTCTCAGCGATTCTGGTTATATTTTTTTTGGGCTGAAGTGGTGCATTGATGATACTCGGTTTGGGGGTACTCCCTGTGACGTATAGTTGGTCGTTGATTCCTTAGCTATAGATATCCGGTTGAAGTCCATGGTCAAGCTTACTTTTGTTCAGGATTCCTAGCTACAGTCACCCATGGTCAAGCTTACTTTTGTTTGATCTTTGGCTATAGTTACCTAGTTAAAGTCCACAGTCAGCCTACTTATGTCGACTCATTAGCTATAGTTACCTGGTTGCAGTCTGTGGTCCTTCTTGTACGTGGTTAAATTTCTGATTCCCTGATGAATCTTCAACTAAGTCTTCATCTATTCTCAGTTGTGGGTTGAGGTGTGAGAGTTGGAAATGGTTCAGTTCAAGTCTGAGAAATGGTGATATTATTGAAATCCTTTTGATTCCGTTCTCTTTCTTCCAGCTATTCTTGCATCTGTTGGGCTTATGGGAGTCTAAGTAGGTGGTTACCCTTTATTTGTGTATGAGCATACCCGTCAGGTTTATGGGAGACCAACAGAGTTAGTTATATTCTCTCTTTGGTTGCTAGTACGCTCATGTACATACCTACATTTACTTCTTGTCCTATTTTTAATTGTGATCTTTTACTCGCATTTCGGTTTAATTTTGCTTATCTTGCTCTATCGGCCTATGATGCCTACTAGGTACCTATTGTTTTGGTTCTTATACGAATTTCTAAATCTATTTTCATAATGCAGTTTCGAGTACAAGCTACCGGTATTAATTCGACCCAACTGCGGTAGTGATTGGTAGCGAGGGTGAGCACATAGCATCCTGGATTTACCCATTTCATTCTGTATATACATTTTGTCCGTGCAGGTGGTTACCCTTTATTTATGTATGAGTGTACCCGTCTGGTTTTGGGAGCCTGGTGGAGTTAGTTAAATTTTTTCTCTTTGTTTGCTAGTATACTCGTGTATATACCTTCGTTTACTTCTTGTCCTATCTTTGATTATGATCTTTTACTCGCATTTTAGTTTACTTTTTTTATCTTGCTCAGATGGCCTATGATTCCTACTGGGTACCTGTTGTTTTGGTACTTATACTATACTTTGAATTTGTTTTCATGATACAGGTCCAAGTACTAGCAACCGACGTTGATTCGAGCCAGTTGCATTCATGATCATAGGTGAGGGTGAGCACATAGCGTGCTGGATTTACCCATCTCTTTTTGTATATAAATTTTGACCGTCGTTTTCTTTTTGAGACAATTTTATTTCCATGGTCAACTTTTGAGACTTGTACTCTTTTACTAGCAGCTCTGTACAGGTGACTTCCAGGTTTTGGGAAGGATCCTTTTTGGTTTGTATATATTTAGTTTCTTCCACTCGTTTATGTATGCTCCTATTATTTTCCTTATTTCTTTAGATTAAATTATTGGTCTTCTACCCTGACATCCCATTACGCATAATTTCAGGCTATGGGTCGACTTGCCTATTAGTGGGTCATAGTAGGCGCCATTATGACCTGAGAAATTGAGTCATGACAAGTTGGTATCAGTGCCCCAGGTTCACCGGTCTCACTTGTATAAAGCTCACGTCTAGTAGAGTCATGCAGATTGGCGAGAGACGTCCGTGTATTATCTTTAGGTAGCTACATGATGTCTTTAGGAATGTGTCTCTGTTGTATTGCTATCGTGTAGTATGTGTCTTGTTGGTTTATGAAAATCTCACTTGTTCCACTTTTTTACTGGATGGCTTGCACGCGCGCTGGAGGTAGAGACCGATAAAAAGGTCATGCCAGGGATGCAAAACCAGCTCGGTACCAAGAGCAGACTCCAAAGATGAAGATAGATCCACTAGTAGATCCAGCACATCAGTAGCTGGTGGACCCGAGACCAGGCCAACCACCGCCCGTGCCAACCGCAACTCTATACCTTTAGGCGATACTCGCCTAGATTTTGGCTGCCACTGGGGGTATGCGCCAGCCCCCAGCCCCCAGCCCCCAGCCCGAGCTGCCTCAGTATCTTAGGACCAGCCTAACCAGTAGCACCGATTGTGCAATTGCCACCTGTATCGGCCACTCAGCCTGATGATTTGGAGGGCGTTATGCCACTCCAGGAGTAGAAGATGCTTAGGGTGTTCCTTAGATTTTCACCGTCGAGATTTTTTAGGGTTGTGGGTGAGGATGCCCACGAGTTTCTACTTACATATCGGGAGAGTCTACTGACTTTGGGTTTAGTGGAGTCAAGAGGAGGTGACTTCACTGCTTACCAGCTAGACGATCCTGCTCAATAATGGGAACATACATATTTGGAGACCTGTCTAGTTGGGTCTCCACCGGTCACATGGGCTGAGTTTTCTGAGGCCTTTTTGGCCTATTTTATCCCTAGGAGCATCAAACATCAGCTCGAGGATCAATTCTCATGACTAAGTAGGCCCCCATGATAGCATCGAAGTATGATGCCCAATTCCATGAGCTCTCTAGGCATGCCGCCATGATATTACCTACTGAGGAGGAGAGAGTTCGGTGCTTCATCAGGGGATTGAGGATCTAGCTATGGATTAAGACTCAGTATTTAGTCTCAGCGGGCTGCTCATTTCTAGATATGGTAGACCATGCCCGCACGCTTAAACAACTCTGTCGTGAGGCACAAGGGGGCAGCTGTAAGAGAGTTAGGTAGGAAGATAGCTATGATGGGCGTTACTTTAGACCCCAGGAGTCCTATGATAGATCTTGTGAGAAATTTCAGTCGGTTCAGTCTAGTTTCCCCTTTTTAGGCTTCTCTTCAGACTTTGGAGGGTGATTAGCCCCGTCAGATTGGTTGTAATACTGGTTTGAGTATGGGACAATATGGTTTGCAGGCGGGTTCTTCCTGTCGAGGTGGCCGACCTCTATCTTTTAGCCAATATTCTAGAGGTTCTATGAGTGCGTGATGCTGGATCATTGGTCCCACGAATGCCCTAACCGTAGGCTAGCCTTACCAGCTCCACAGGTAGATAGACCTACGCTAGCACCAACTCCTCTAATTAGAGGCGGAGGCCAAGGTCAGGACTGTAGAGAGGGTCATCAGGGTGCACGAGGTGGTCCCTAGAGAGACAGGTCAAGAGGCAGAGTCGATGCGAATGGTAGAGGAGCTCAGACCCACTTCTATGCTGCTCCAGTTAGAGCAAAGGCTAAGTCCTCGGATGATGTGATCAAAGGTACAATTTTATTATGCCATTAGCCCGTATCCTCTTTATTTGATCCAGGATCTACATATTCTTATATATCTATATATTGTACCCCTCTTTTGAGTATGAGCCCAGAGCCATTAGTTGAGCCATTATGTGTTTCGACCTTGGTAGGTGATTCTTTATTAGTGGATCAGGTCTTTAAATCTTGTGTGGTGACTATTCATGGGTGTGACACTAGAGTTGATCTCATTTTACTTGATATGGTGACTATTCAGGGGCATGACACTAGAGTTGACCGCGATATTGACTTCGCTATTGATGTAGAGCCGAGTACTTGTCCTATTTTCATCCCACCATATCATATGACCCCGCAGAGCTCAAGGAGCTCAGTGTTCAGCTCTAGGATCTCTTGGATAAGGGATTTATTCGGCCTAGTGTATTGCCTTGGGGTTTTCTAGTCATGTTCGTTAAGAAGAAGGAAGGTACTATGCGGATGTGCATCGATTACATGCAGTTGAACAAGGTGACGATGAAGAACCGTTAACTCATACCTGCTATTGATGGCCTGTTCGACCAGCTTTAGGGTGCTGTGGTGTTTTGTAAGATCGATTTTAGATTCGGCTACCACTAGTTGAGGATTAGGGTAGTAGACTACTCTAAGACCGCATTTAGGACTCGTTACGAAAACTATAAGTTCCTAGTAATTTCTTTTGGGTTGACTAACGCCCCTGCCATATTTATGGACTTGCTGGCTTGAGTTTTTAGGGTGTACTTGGACTCATTGGTCATAGTCTTCATCGATGACATTTTGGCATACTCGCGGAGCTGGGAGGAGCATGAGAAGTGTTTGAGAGTAGTGCTCCAAACTTTAAGAGATCAATGGCTTTATGCTAAGTTCTTAGAGTGCGAGTTTTGGCTTGAGTCCATAATATTCTTAGGGCACGTGGTGTCCAAGGATGGCATTATGGTGGATCCGGCAAAGATTAGGGCTATTCGTGATTGGGCCAGGCCCACCTCTATGACTGAGATTCATAGCTTTATAAGATTGGTAGGGTATTACAAGCATTTTATTGATGGGTTTTCTACTATAGAAGTGCCTTTGACTCAGTTGACTTGCCAGGATGTCTCATTTGTATGGTCGTAGGAGTGTGAGAAGAGCTTTCTGTGGCTCAAGGAGTTGCTGACCACCGTTTCTATATTGACTCTTCCATTTGAGGTCGAGGGATTCACCATTTATTGTGTTGCATCTGGTGCTTGTTTGGGTTATGTGCTGATGCAGCAAGGTTGGGTTATTGCTTAAACATCGAGGCAGCTTAAGCTGCACAAGCACAACTACCCCACTCATGAGTTTGAGTTGGCGATGGTAGTTTTTGTACTTAAGATTTATATGCACTACCTGTATGGAGTTCAGTGCAAGATTTACATGAATCACAAGAGCCTTTAGTACATTATAAGACAAAGGGATCTTAATTTGAGGCAGCGCCACTGTATTGAGCTCCTGAAGGCGGTGAGTATGCGTAGTCTAACGTTCCTTTCTACTATAGAGAGACCCTTAGATTTGGATATCCAGTCCTTATCTGATCGGATAGTTCAAATTGATATTTTTGATTAACGGTGTGTGTCAGCTTATGTGGGAGCTCGGTCATCTTATTAGATCGGATTCACAATTGTTAGTTTGATGATGAGGAATTAATTGCACTTCGAGATCGGGTTTTGAGAGGTGACGCCAGTTTGGATACCTTAGATTCAGATAGAGTTTTGAGGTTTGGTGGTCGACTTTGTGTTCTGAGAGTTAGGGGTTTGATTCAGATGATCCTTAGAGAGAACCATAATTCTAGATATTCCATCCATCTAGGCATCACTAAGATGTATCGTGACATGAGGCAACACTACTCGTGGAGTGGCATGAGTAGAGATATTGCAGATTATGTGTCACATTATTTGAGTTGTCACCAGGTTAAGGCCGAGCATTTGAGTCTTGGTGGCGAGCTTTAGAGATTACCCATTCCCACGTAGAAATGGGAGTGGATCACTATGGATTTTATTATTGGGTTGCCTCACACTTCTCATGGTCATCATGGATCAATTTACCAAGTCATCACACTTTCTTCTCGTTCATACATCCTACAATGTTGAGAGGTTAGCCCGTATCTATATACGGGCGGTGGTTCATCTTCATGGTATGCTGGTTTCTATCATCTCAGACCGGGGCTCACAGTTCATATCTATCTTTTAGAGGACTTTTTAGGAGGAGCTGGGTACCCGTGTCGACCTTAGCACAACTTTCCACCCATAGACTAATGGTCTGTCAGAGTGCATAGTAAAGGTTCTCGAGGATATGTTGTGGGCTTGTGTTATGGATTTTGGGGGTCAGTGGGATCAGTTTTTGCCTTTGGCAGAGTTTGTGTACAACAACAACTAACACTCCAGTATATAGATTGCCCCGTTTGAGGCCTTATATTATAGGTTTTGTTGATCTCTTGTTGATTGGTTTGAGTCTATGGATCCTAGAACACGAGGTATAGACTTGATGCAGGAGGCCTTAGATCATGTGAGGGTGATTCAGGATAGGCTCAGGCCGGCTCAAAGTAGACACCGAAGCTATGCAGATCATAGGTGTCGACCATTAAGGTTTGCCGTTAGTGATAGAGTATTCCTCCGTGTGTCGCCCATGAAGGGCATGATGAGATTTGGGAGGTTGGGATAGCTTAGCCCCATGTATATTAGTCAGTTTAAGATATTAAGGATAGTTGGTAAGGTTGCATATGAGTTAGCTTTGACTCCGGCCTTTTTAGATACTCATCTACTTTTTCATGTTTTGATATTGCGTCGGTATGTGCCAGATGAGTCCTATGTGCTTCAGTATGATGCGGTTGACTTGGATGATTGTATGAGCTATATTGAGAAGCCAATTTCTATTTTGGCCAGAGATGTCAGGCCTTTGCATTCCAGAGCCATTCCTGTGGTTAAGGTCCATTTGAGGCATCATCTAGTCGAGAAGGCTACCTAAGAGACCGAGCATGAGATGCAGGCATAGTTCCTCGACTTATTTGTGCCTTCAGGTACTTCTTGGCTCTTACTTTCACGGACGGAAGTTCTTTTAGTAGTGGATGTTGTAATGACACTCCAGGTCATTTTTGAATTTAAGCATTCATTCCATCATTTAGAGCATTCCTGTAGTGACCCAAAGTCATTTATGACATGCTGGCACTGATTGTTCGTTCACCAGGTCGTTCATTTGAGTTTTAGGCTCATTTCCCTATTTTGAAGCTTTTATAACTTGAAGAGTTGACTTCGGCCATAACTTTAGGAAAACAACCTCAGAACATAATTCTGACATTCTATCAACTCCAAAATGACCAAATTAGGCTAGTATCATGGTCGGCATGAGTATCGAGGCTATTAGTGCGAGTTTAGGACCATTTGGCTCTTTTGCCTTTGAAATTTGGCCTATAGTTGACTTTGGTCAACATTCTTGGAAAATGCTCTTGAATGAAAATTCTGACAGTGTGGTTAGTTTCAGAATATTGAGTTTGGTCTAGAACGACCCTTCATTTTCTTTCCAATTCTTTCGGTCTAATCCT
Source organism: Solanum dulcamara (assembly GCF_947179165.1). Lineage (NCBI taxonomy): Eukaryota > Viridiplantae > Streptophyta > Magnoliopsida > Solanales > Solanaceae > Solanum > Solanum dulcamara. The sequence goes on from NC_077238.1 coordinate 44,270,192, forward strand.
GAGGCCCGTTATGGAATTTGACTCAAAATGGTCCTTGGGTATGGGACCTACTTTCAGTCATAACAACCTCGTATGGAAATTTTGACTGTTCCATTGAGTCTAGAACATCGATTTTGGTAGGGTAGTATATCTTATTTTCGCGCACGGAATTCTAAACAAATTTCGAGCACCTCATTGGAGTATTTGAACTTAGTGGAAAAACTCAGCTTTTAGCTGATATCTGGTGCAACAAAATTTCTCTTTGCGATCCCAGGCCCTTGGCCGCGTTCGCGGAGGTCCTGAAATTTGCTCTTCGCTATCGCGGAGCCTTGGCCGCGTTCGCGGAGGCTTGAGTTTTTGTCCTACGCAATTGCAGGCCTCTTGCCGCATTCGTAAAGGTCAAGTTTTTTGTCCTTCGGGTTCACGGAGAACTGTAGACATGTTCGCGAAGGCCAATGTTCGGGTCTTTTAATAAAGACAAGGACTATTTTCAGTATTTCACTCAAAGTTCAGATATAGTTTTCTCCTTCGTTTTAAGCTCAAATTAGGTGATTTAAAGGTCCAAATTCAAGAGGGTTTTGCGGGGAATCTGATGGTGAGCTCAAAAACTCGAGGGAAAGCTTCGTGTGTGGTAAGAATTTGTATTTAGCTACTAATCTAGTGATTTTTAGAGTGAATAATTATTAAACTTTGGAGAATTGTAACTTGGTTAATTTAACTCTATTTTTAGTGATTTTTGAGGCTAGATTGTGGGGTTTTTGTCAAGGACTGTCGTAGTATAATTTGTTTGGTTTGGAGGAGTTTTGTTCTTGAGTTATAGCTGATCAAAAAAGCTTCTATTTTCATATTTTAGTTTGAGTTTTGTGAATTAATTTGCATACCCATCTCGCATAGTTTTCCACCTCGAATTGTGTTATAATTTTGATTTGTGAGCTTGGAGTGATGTTTAGAACTTATTTTTGGGGTCAGTTCCATAATTTCAGACACGAGTCCCACATTTTCCATTTTAGACCTTGAAATTGGTCCATCTATGAATTCAATTTTAGTGTTATAATAGCCGTGTACCTTTGTGATTTTATTATTGATAGCGTGGCAGCATTTGGAGGCCACTCGGAAGGGAAAAGATCCAGTTTTGTGGGTTGGGCTCACATGGCCGGTTTTCAGTAGGCTACGATTTTCCCCTGTTGAGACTGAGCATGTCTTGGAAATTGTACATTGATTTGTATGAGTTTGGTGGGGTTGGGTGTCGAGCATGCTAAATTCCTAGAATTAATGTCCTAGGCATTATTTCAGGTAATTGTTAGACTGTGTAAGAATGATTTTTATGGTTGTTGGTTGTTTTTATCCTGCAATGAATGTTGTTCCTGTGGTTATATGTTTGGAATCATGTTTGGCCTTAGTTTAGGGTTAGACTAGTGTTTTCTTAGACTTGTGTGGTTTTGGTGCCGTAGGACCTTAAAGTTTCTCCAACGTTGTTTCGGATGGTTAGCTCCCCGTAGACTAATATAACAGACTTGAGTCTGATAGTTTGAGCCTTAGCTAGACAGTAACTCAGCTTGTGACCTTTTCTCTATAATGGCCTATTCTCCTATTGGTCCTTTATTGTTTGGTTCTTGATTTTCAAAAGTTTCTCAGCGATTTTGGTTATATTTGGTTTGGGCTGGAGCGGTGCATTGATGCCACTCGGTTTGGGGGTACTCCCTATGATGTATGGTTGGTCACTGATTCTAATTCAATTCGATTCCTTAGCTACAGATACCCAGTTGAAGTCCATGGTCCAATTTACTTGTGTTCAGGCTTCCTAGCTATAGTCACCTAGTTAAAGTCTGCGATCTATCTTACCGTTCTAGACCTTTGGCTATAGTTACCCGATTAAAGTCAGTGGTATAGCCTACCCATGTCGACTCATTAGCTATAGTTACCCGGTTGTAGTCCGTGGTCCATCTTGCACATGGTTAAATTCCTGATTCCCTAATGAATCTTTGGTTAAGACTTCGTCACCTCTCAGTTATGGGTTGAGGTGTGAGAGTTGGAAATAGTTTGTTTCAAGTACGGGAAATGGTGATATTACTGAAATCCTTTTGGTTCCATTCATTTTCTTCTAGCTATTCTTCCATTTATC